>NC_056630.2:143246385-143560552 GCF_002870075.4 Lactuca sativa | reverse complement strand
AGGCGAGGCCTTAGGATGAGAACATGTAGTGTTGTGTATGAATCTTTATGTGCTATCATGTTTATGTGATTTGATTGTATATGTATAACTGGCGAGGCCTAATGACAGGCGGGGCCTAGGATAATGTAACATCCCAAAACCGAGATCGAAAAATTTTGTTTTTAATTATAATACCCATAAAACTGTTTGAGTAAAACATTACTGATGTCTCATCAAGCCACAAAACCATTGTTACATGTTTCAAAAACCATAATGTAAAATAGTATAATGTCAAAGTATAATCCTAGGGTTCTTAAATGCGGAATCATGTGTTTGCCATGCGTTGCTACCCTGCTGACTCCTTCCCCTTAGATGAAGAGGTACTTGAAACCAAAACTGAAAACCGTAAGCACAAAGCTTAGTTAGTTCCCTCATCATACCACATACCATACAACCATACGTACTGTCGGGCAATTCTGGGGTGCCTGACTAGGGATGTCAACGGGGGCAAACGGGACGGGGATTGCATCCCCCGCCCCCGCCCCCAAAATTTTCTCGTTCCCCCGCCCCCACCCCCGCCCCCGAAATCTCCATTCTTTCAACCCCCGCCCCCGCCCCCGAATTCCCCTTCTGACCCCCGCCCCCGCCCCCGTTCCCCCGCCCCTGATTGATTTTGGGCTAACTTATTTGGGCTAAAATAAGTTCTTGTTTGGGCTAAAAGAAACTATTTTTTGGATAACAAATAGATATTTATAACATAATTTTACATGTTACAAACAACTTAAAAACATGTTTTTGTTGAATTTTTGTACGTAAAAATCATTTTGTTGTTTATTATACTTATATAATTAACATATGTCAATTTATATAATTTATTAACGGGGCCCCCACGGGGGTTTCAGGACGGGACTACCAACCCCCACCCCCGCCCCCGAAATTAAAACGGGGGTTAACCTTGCCCCCACCCCCGCCCCCGTCCCCGATTTTTTTCAACAAATGCCCCCATACGGGACGGGGCCCCCTCGGGATCGGGGTCCCACGGGACTTTTTGACATCCCTATGCCTGACCTACCCATGTCAAGCCATTTTGGGGTGCTGACCTACACATGTCAAGCCATTTTGGGGTACTGACCTACCCGTGTCAGGCCATTATGGGGTGCCTGCCTACCCTCCGGTCTATCTCACCCGATCATGGGGACTATTTTACCCCCTACTACTATCACATAATAATATATCATAACCATGCTCTCAAACAGATCTGGGGTGTCCGACCTACCCTTCGGTCCTAACGACCGAATCAGGGACTTTTCCCCCCTCCTACTACCACTATCACATAGAACATAGCATACTAGCACATAAAACACATCAAATAATAGCAAACCAGAAAATTATCACATAGACAATCGTCTCCACTAAAATCAACTAATAGTGGGTCGGCCTTGGTGCCTTAGACCCACTTCTACTGGAAGGTAACTCACCTCAATGTCGTGTGGTGTTTGCACAGTCCTCGGTACAGAAATCAACTCTTCTCGACTCCTCGATCCCTACACAACATCCTTTCTAAGTTACCATTTCATACTCATAACCCCTACCAGGGTCAACTCAAGTCCACGTCAAAGTCAAGGTCAAAACCTTGGTCAAAGTCAACATCTGGTTGACTCGACTCGCCGAGTTAGTCAACATCCGTATGAAGGTATTTAGTCTATGATTCGCTGAGTTCTCCCAGAACTTTTCAAGTTCGTCTTCATGTGGTTGGGACATTGCCTTGAACTCACCGAGTTAGCTCATACACTCGTCGAGTTCTATGGTTTCCAGGCCCCTAATGAGCCTATACAACCGAGTGATCTTCAATCTTATCATCTGGTCCTTTAACAAAAAGGATTTGATGGAAAATATGTCCCGACTCACCGAGTCCTATGAACGACTCATCAATTCCCTCTTTGTTCTAAACTATACAGTCGATTTTACTTGGTCTAAATGCATCCAAACCATAGATCTGAACTCCTAGGGTCCATATTATACGTAAAGCTATGAACTTGATGTCCATGCATGGGGTCTTTGGCTCAAAAAGCCATAAAAAGGTGGTTTATATGTTGCATGGGTCTCCCATGGCCATAACGTTGGCATATTTATGCCATGGGAACCCTCAATGGTTACAGATCTGAAGTACAACTCCAAATATACACACAAATCCGAGTATAGCTTCACTAAAGCTTGGAAAATGTAGAAAATAGCCCCAAATCAAGATCTAAGTGATGAATAGCCAAGGTATTAGCTTTATACCTCAAATGAACAGGAAATATGCCAAGACTTCTGGTTCTACTTGCTCCCTCTTGATCTCCCAAGCTTCCTTCTCCTTTTCCAACTTCAAATACACACAAAAGGCGCCAAAAAGCTTAAGAACACTCAAATAAGGCTTAGGGTTTCGAGTTAGGGTTTTCTCTGGGCGGGAGGGATAATGGGGGCTGGTTGAGGCAAAATAAGTCATTTAAATAGGGTGCAAACCCTAAATATTAGGGTTTCATCCAGATAGCTTCTACTCGTCGAGTAAATCATTAAACATCCCGGTCAAAATTTGAGTCTACTCGATGGGTTGAGCCTCCAACTCGCCGAGTCCTAGAGCAAAACATGAACTTACTTGAATTTAAATACGTACCACGAACCGGGTGTTACAGATAGACAGATTTGTACACCGAGCGGGACTTGATGCCAAGCGGGGCCTGATGTCGGACATTGTCCGATACCGGGAGGGGCCCGATGCAGGGGCGGGGGCCCAGTTTATATGATTATGTGTATGGAATGTGGTAGTTTGGGGAGACTCACTAAGCTTCGTGCTTACAGTTTTCAGTCTTGGTTTCAGGTACTTCCAGTAGTAAGTGGAAGATCTCGGGATGACTGCAGACACCATTTGTTTAGCCTGAGATGTTTTTACGCTGATAATTTGTTATGAGTTTTGATGTGATACTCTGATTTGGTACTACGACTTATGTTTTGGGTGAATTGATTTTGATAATTATGGTTCTTTAATAATTAAAAAAATGAAATTTTTGGACCGTATTTTCAAGAATGTTTCAATTTGGTATCAGAGTCTTGGTTTGAGGGATTCGGGCATACTATCGGGTATGTATGAACTCAAACTGAGGAACTGGTATGAAATTTTTTCAAAAGAAAACCATTTTTGTAAAAAGGATTTTGAAAAGAGAAAAGGGTGTGGTGCATGCAATCAGCCGAGCTCAAGTAAGTTCTCCCAAATTACCCATACAAGTTTGTTATATTATGATTATGAGAACTGCATGCTAGATTTGGGCTAAGGATCTAGGAATGATGCCTTGTATGTCTGTTATATGTGTATAAGAATTGCATGCTAGTTTAGGGCTAAGGATCTAGAAAGGATGCCTTATATGCATGTTGTATGAGCTTATGGAACTGTATGTTAGTACTGATTAGTCAGTAATATGATGGCATGAGTAGGATATGCTTGATTATGATTACTCAGTGCCCGAATGTTGCTTGCTTTGTGATTTTAGGAGTCCTAGTTATCTTTAAGTAACTAGTAAACGAATACGTTAAGTTACATATGAAGATGACTAAATAATTTTAAAAGGTTAAGTCTAGCCCTATTTCGCAGCTCTTGTCTAACTCCAACTGTTGTAGGGTATGACCTCTCATTCAAAGAGTTATCTAGTCTTAGTAATAGGTAAAGGTATTCGTGAGTTAATTAGAGAGAGATAGCAGGGACTTCTTATGTAGTTGATGGCGGAGAGTGGGTCAAAGATTACCCTAGGGGAAGCTTAGGATGCAATTAGCATGAGAACCAGTAGTGGTAGAAAGGGACTTGGTGGATTCAAGGCAGTTCTTGAGTAAAGTTCAGATAGATGTGGAAGGTAGTATGGGCCCATACTACTGAAAGCAGAGGATTTGTACTCGAGTCAAGGAGGGTTGAGATAAAACCAGGAAACTTGTAGCGTGTGTGTGATCCCTCGATAGTGATGAGTATTCTGATGATTTTATGATATGTTGCAGCATGGTGACGCTACACACTAGATCCGTTAGCAGTTCTGGTGTAGGCAGGGGATCATGTTCGGGATCTGGAGGTGGGCAACTCGATGAGCAGATGAGAGAGTTTATTTCAGCTGAGGTTACACACAACATTATGAACCAAACTCCTGTGATCTTCGATACGGTCAAGGAGGGTATCTTGGAGATTCTTGACGAGAGGCTGGGAGCTTTCCGCACTGAGATGGTGTCCATGATGGGGGTGCGCACGTTGACATTTATGGATTTCAGAGCTTGTGGGGCTCCAAACAATCATGGGGCTAGGGACCCCATTGCTAGCAGTCGGTGGTTGGCAGATGTCGCCAACGCTTTTTGTACTAGCCGATGTCCCAAGGAGGACAAGGTTCGACTTGCCTCCTGTCTTCTGAAGGACAAAGCACGTGATTAGTGGGAGGAAGTTGGACATGCTATTGAAGATGATGTCGCTATTGATGCAATGACATGGAGTGACTTCTCGGCCAGGCTCAGAGTCGAGTTTGCACTAGTGATTGAGGTGCAAAAACTAGCATGGGAGTTCCAGTACCTCCTACAAACTATTGAGACGGTGGCAGAGATCACCGCCAAGTTCAGGAAAAGGGGGAGCTGAAGAAGGCCCGATATCATGAGATGTTGAGGAACAAAATTAGGCAGTTTATGAGCAGGTCCAACTGCAAGACGCTGGAGGATATGGTCGCTCGAGCTAGGGAGAGGGAGATCGATTTGGAGGCAGAGAGGAAGAAGAAGCCAGACAAGGTTTAGACGTTCGTGGGGGCGGTCAAGAGGCCCAAGGTGTCGGATTCGAGATTGAGAGATTACCACGGATGCAGTTGCTGTGGAAAGTGCGGTAGGACACACGAGGGTGCGTGTAGGAGTGGCAGTGGTGGTGATGTTGGTTGCTTCAAGTGCGGCCGTATCAATCATTACATCAGGGATTGTACTGCTACCACCACTTAGGGATCATACTTGATTTGCTTTCATTGCAGTCAACGAGTCCACAAGAAGGCCCAATATCCAAGTTTGGATGCAGCGGGACATGTGATGGCACCTACCCCTGCGACATTGAGGATCAACGACGGCCGTCAGGGTCGGGCAGTGGCATCTACGATGAGGAGTAGGGCTTTCCAGCGGACTACAGAGGAGGCACGAACGACTTCCGATGTTGAAGGTGTGTATCTTTTACTTTCTTATCATTTTTTATTGCTATTGTCTTGCATTGGTATGAGTAAATGTGTCTTGGAGTTATATTGTCTTCTTATGTTCGTATTATATGCCATCTGCATACCATGAATCTTAGAGTAGTAGTGTGAGGTTGTCTCCTTATATAGTGGGTTCTCAGGATGCGGTAGCTGTGGCAAGCGTGATTGGAACTCGGGAAGTGTTCCGTAGTGTTTAAGAGTGGTACTGCTTTAGTGTTGGTTAGTTTTGAAACACTATTAGTGGTAAGTTTTGGTTCCCCACTCATTAATCAATGGATGGTAATAAGGATTGGGAATCCTTCCAGTATTGTGTGATGTAAGATGTTAGTTGAATCAAGTGGGGGAGAATCATTCGGGTATTCAGGAACAGGAGTGGATGCGAAACTAGGATGATTTCGCATTCCTATAAGGGGAAAGCAGCCCAAGTGGCTGTTAGGATTGAGGAGTGTATGAGTTGGGAGTTTGGGAAACTTCCCAACGTTGGGTTCACGTATTCTTGTTGTTTGATAGCTAGTATTTGGAAACCCAGTTGAGAATTCCCATCAGGACGTGAGTTTAGTTAGGATGCTAGACCGCGTGAGTGCTTGACTTTGGATGTGTTCGGATTGGTGATCAGCAGTAAGACCATGGTCAAAGGTTGAGTTAGTGGGAAGTGAAGTAAGACCGTGGTTCATTAACGGCCGGATAGCGGGGGAACGTATTGTACGACTGCAGGGCAGCCGTAACACTCTTCATGTGGTCATATGGTGTGAGAAAGTGTTGTTAGACTACAGGATAAAGTGTATCATTCACAAATTTAGTCAGATAAGCTAGGCATGGGTGGGTCAGATTGCAGGGTCATGAAAAGGCCACAACATGATAGGAATCAGGAAAGGATAGGTCGATGGGATTCGAGGTAGAGTTGGACCTATGTAGCCCTTGATAGGTAAGACCTGTAAGCAAGGCCACTCTGTGATATGGTATGGGTGAGACCCGTGGGCAAAGCCTATATGCTTTTAGAAATGTACGTGGGACCTAACAGAGACCGCTCGATCAAGGTATGGGATCGGGGACCCCATGATGTATAGATCTAAGAGTGGCAACGTGGATAGAGTAGTTTAGATAGTCGAAGTTTTCTTCGGAAGTCGTTGGGAGCGACTGAGAGGGTGTTCATTGGCTCAGCAACCGGGTAGGTGATCCGGTATTCCAGATAGTTAGCAGATGAGTTTGGGACCTGGGAGGTCTCGATTCATTTGGAAAGTAGATAAGAGGCAGCGGAATGTTCGGGCAAAAGCAATGATGTAATGATTCTGGTGTATGGAGTAGCTTGCGGATCGAAAGTGACAAGACACTTACAGTTGGATTAAATAATCTCAGAGTAATTGATTTGACCATGTTGTGAAGCTCTCGTCCGAGTCTAACCATTTTAGGGATGAATCTTCTACTCAAAGGATTATCTGAGCCTTCTATCAAGTATAAGTATTCTACAACTAGTTATGCGTGGGCAGTTTGTCAGGGAGACAGACCACTATAAGCATCACAAGGTTGAACCAGAACCATTGGTTGTCTACGCCGCAATTACCAATACTCCCACCCTAGCTAAGTCCTACAATGGGACTTTACCTTATTGTATAGAGTGCAATTTCCACCATGTCGGGGATTGCTGGGAGGTGATCTGTAACAAATGTAACATGAGAGGTCACATCTCGAGGTATTATGGAAGAACCCCAACCATTATGACAGGAGGAAGCCATAACTGTTTTGAATGCAACCAACCAAGGCATTTTAGGAAGGACTGCCCGCAACTTAAGAATCAGGTTGGAAATGGAAGGGTACTTATGATCACTGCAGGAGAGGCTCTCCCGGAACCACATGTGGTTATTGGTATGTTTTATAACAACAATGTTTAGGCTTCAATATTTACTAATAATAGTGTCAATTAAAGCTTTATCGACCATAGGTTTCGAAACACGAAAAAACATAAAGTTCCGCAAAACTTAATGAAATCTACGCACTAGATATGACAAAAGTAGTCATTAATTGTCTTCTCACCATAAATCATGTCATTCGTGTAGAAACTAAGGACCCTTGCTGGTAATCTATGATTGTGTAACGCCTGGTTCCTGGTACGTATTTAATTATAATTTATTCACTTTTGTGGATCTAATCGACAAGTTGGGAGCCCCAAACTCTTCGAGTAGAAACCAGAATGGATGCGGGATTTAAAGTCACCTACTCGACGAGTTGAGAGCTTCGACTCGACGAGTAGGGCTGCTAGGATGAAACCCTAATTTCAGGGTTTTGCACCTTATTTAAGCATCCTAATCCCCACTTGTTGGCCTCATTCCCAGCCTCCAAGTCCCAAACTCTAGTTCCAAAAACCCTAATGCATTTGTGAGCTTGTGAGCCATTTTTGAGTGAACTTTGTGTGTTTTGAAGCTTATGGAAGAAGAAGAAGCTAAAAGATTCAAGGAGAAGAGAGTAGATCTAGAGACTTCCTTTCATCCTCATCATTTTCTAATAATCAAGTCTCTAACTTGCTTAGTAGTTCTTTAGATATCCTTATTTTCACTTTATTGTGTTTTTGGTCCGAGAAGCTTGATCTTTGGGATATGGACGTCCCAAGTGAGCATACCTTCAGATATGGGATGATAAAGGGCTTTCATGGCATAAAGGTGCAAAATTTATGGCCATTGAAACTCCATGCAATCCATGTGATGTCATTTTGTCCTTTTAAACTCCAAAAGGCCATGCATGGAGTGAAAGGTGGAAGCTTTACGTGTCCATGTAGTGTTTAGGGTCTGGATCTCTATTTGTAGGCTTTAGTTTGGAGTTTGGATGGCTTGTGGACCAAGATCTAGGTCCTAAAGAGTTAGGGTTTGAGCTAAACCCATTAAGGAAAGGTATTAATGGGTAAAGTTGAAAATTTTACCCTTAAAAGGACATTTTCAAGGTGTATGAGAAGTAGGAAGATTAAATCGGAAGAGTTGGTGCTTAATCCATTAAGATGGCCCAAACATACTGAGGAACTCGGCGAGTCTAGAGGGGGACTCGACGAGTTGAGTCGATTTGTCCCGATTTTACAAGGTGGAACTCGACGAGTCTGTGAAGGGACTCGACGAGTTGGCTCGTGTTATCACGACTATGAGTAGCAAGAGAACTCGGTGAGTCAGGGGGATGACTCGACAAGTTGAGTCAACTCATATTGTTGACTTTGACTTTGACTGAGAGTTGACTTTGCCTTGGACATTGACTTTGACCAAGGTTGACCCGTGAAAGGGTCTTGAAGTAAGGAATGGTATCTAAGGGTTGTCTTGTATAGGGCGTGAGTAGAGCCGGTTGCGGGAGCAGAGACGTCCAGCTACTTCACTCGACATTTGAGGTGAGTTTTCCTCCAGTAGGAACGGGTCAAAGGCACCAATCCCGACCCATTTATGTATGTTAGCGTATGCCGGACTCCGGTCCGATGCCGGGGTTAGCCCGATGTAGTTTATATGTTTTCAGGTTTCGATCCAATGCTGGGGTGGTACCCGAAGAATGTTAGTATGTTTGATGTCTTTGTACTTCTTGCATGTGTTTGCATCTGTATGTTCCAGACTACGATCTGATGCTGGGGCGGTTCCCGAGGAATGTTAACGGTAAGTATTCAAAGCAAATGTCTTAACTTTCATTACAAAATAATTCTTTCAAACCCTCCTTGGATACTTGTTTTCAAACTAAGTCCTAATTCTAAAACTTGGATTAAAAATAATCAAATTCCACCCTAGTTTGGAAAAACCTTTTCAATTAAACCCAAAGTTTTAATATAAATTTATCGTTTTAATTTTATTTTAATAATCTAATTTAATTTAACCTTAGATTAAATAAATTTTAGAAATTATTAATTTGATTTCAATTTAAATAAAATTTTGGATTTATTTAAATATTTTGGGAAAATAATAAATTTAATTTTTAGATAAAATTTATTTAAAATAACTATTTAAATAAATTTTGAATTAACGAAACTTGAGAAATTAATATACTCAATCAAAATACCAAATCACATCCAACAATTAATATATATATATATATATATATATATATATATATATATATATATATATATATATATATATATATATATATATATATATATCGAAATTTTCTAGAAAATCGAATTAATCCCAGATATTACGACCTCTCAACAATACTTCCCGGTTTTCAAAACGACTCAATAACCGCTCTTTAAGGTGAGTGTTACGGCCCCACTTTTACATATTTCCAGGGGGAATACATGTAGTACTTGTATATCGAGTATATATTTATCTTCTAAATACTTTGTTTAAACAAACAACACCATCGTTTTTTATGCAATATAAATCACATGAATATAATATTTATTATGCTACTACTTACGGTACGGGGAATCTTGTTTGAAGGCTTGTATGGGTTGTTGGATTTCAGAAGTGCTACAGTGCCAAAACGGTCATGCCCTCGGTGTTTCATGTCTAGCCCTTCTCTGTACATGGTAGTACGTGTACTAAGTAATATTTATCATACAAAATCCACTTGAAATATCATTGTTTTGTGTAAACACTTTACCAGTTTGAGAAACAATTGTTTAAATGCTTACATGTTAAGTAAACAAAATCGTTTTAAATCAAAATAGTTACATATGTTATGCTGTTAAGATAATACAACTAATAAAAATAACATATATATTCCAACAAAAATTGTGCTATGCCTATATAAATGTTTATCAACTTGGTAGTTTCAATATACCTTATACATACACAAAAATATATAGGTTTATATATTTATTCAAGTTATAGAACTTGTATCTTACGTTCGTATACATGCTTGTGTACACTACCCTAAGTTTTATCAATTGTTTAAACAAGTATCGTACTCTTCTATGCTATGCTTATCAAATATACTTGTCAATTATCTGTTTATCCATATATGCGGTTGTTGAGTACAACCTTGGCAAATAACTTTATCCGTATATTCGTATATGTATTTATCTGTATATGTGGTTGTTAAATACAACTTTGACAGATAAGCTTACCCGTATGTTTGTTCATCCGTTATTCGTGCCAATTTGTTACTATAAACTTGACTCGATACTTATAGTTTATATGGTTATCTGCACCATTCCTATAAACTTGACTAGATGATTATTACCTATAAACCATAGTTTATATGTCTATCCGTACAAATTCGTTACTATAAACTGGACTAGACTTTTATCACCTAGCAACCATGGTTTATATTTCTATCTTTATCAAACATTCTTACAAATACAGTTTTCTTACGAATTCAATACTTTTTAGACTTTTTAAACGTATTATACTGTGGTTAAGCAGAAAACCCGGTGATACTCACCAACCTTTGTGTTGACCCTCAAACTTACATGTATTCTCAGGGGATCCTTAGACAGGATTTCAGACGGAAGATTTGTCGTGGATTTCAGATGACTTAGCTATCTAGTTTTGTTATCCGCCTACATGTTTAAGGAAACTACTATCTATTATCACTTGTAAGAATCTTGTATTCAAACTTATGATGAAATGTAAATGTTGTTTTGTTTATCGTTGTACTTGTGCTATATATTCAGTTTTATCTGTGATCCATGAACTTATTCCCACTCGCGGCGTGTTCCACCTTGGCCGGGGGTGTGACACAAGTCCTACGCAGTATAGTGAAAAAAATCACCTCAAAGATAATTGGATATCACCATAACTTGTAGGACATATGAAGGGTGGAACTACAAACCAACTAAGCATTAAATAAAAGGACAAACCTCAATCTATGACCTAAAACCCTAAAGCTTGAGCCAAAGTCAAACTTAGTAAAAAAGTCAAACTGTCAACATCTTGTAAAACAGGTGCCTCACGCCTACTACAAGACAAAACAGTCAAGTCTCATAGCTAAAACAAACGCTAAACGGAAAACCCTTGAAAGCATGTTGCGTCAAAGAAGGATACACCGCGTCTAGACCATTTATGCAAGGCTAAATGGCTTAATCCATTAATTCAAGGCTCTAAATTCTTAGATCTAGTCTTTAACAAGGTGTTAATGGATAAAGTTTCAAACTTTATCCATTAAGACATCCCCAATAAATCAAGATCTAAACTTTTCACTTCAAAAATGGCCTAAAATTCTTAATAAACTTGCATGGCTTTAATGAAGAACAAAAGACCTTACATTTTCTAGTACAAGAGGTATAAGGAGCAGAACAAAGCGCTCAAGTGGTGTTGGAGTTCTTCCAACTCCAAAATCACCAACAAAAGAGACCAAAATGAACATGATAAGATCTAGTGATTCAAAGAACAATATTGAAACTTTATACTCACAAAGATCTAGAAAAAAGGTGCAACTGCGTTGGATCTACACAAGAGCTTTCCTTTAATGCACATAAGAAAACATTTGATCTTCAATCTTCACTTCAAACCATGGACAAATGAGATCACAAATGGAAACCAAGCTCAACAATAAGAGGGATGAGATTTGGGTCTCTGAAAAATCGCTTAAGGGGTGATAGTGGCTGTGAATGACCTATCCCTAGGGGTAAATGGCCTTTAAATACCCAAAACCCTAAAAGAATCATTCAACCCATGGTCCATGTGCGCCACGACCCCCATGATTAAATCCAGATCTCAAATTTTTAAATTTCAGCGAATACGATTAATGGATTCCTGCTTCGCCCCATCCTTCTATTGGATTAGGTGTCTAAGTCCATAACTATAATTGGTATGTACTTGACCCGATAGTAGCATGATCCTTTTGGGTTTCCTTCACCTTTACAACTTGATTGGATGAACTATGGAGAAAGAGGTTAATTGTGATTTATTAATATATTATAAGAATGATATATTAATTGAGAAATCATATTATTTATTTAGTATTGATTAGAAATTAATTTGGTGATCAAAAGAGACTAATTGAATTAACGGGATTGATATTGAAATTATATGTGTTGGATTAGGTGTCTAAGCCCATAACTATTTTGGTACGTACTTGACCCGATTATGAGCATGGTCCTTTTGGGTTGCCTTTACCATAGTAACTGATAGGATGAAATAAGGATAAAGATGATTAATTATGATTTATTAATATATTATGTGAATAATATACTAAAATAGAAATCATATTGTTTAATTAATATTGATCAATAATTAATTTAAAATTAATTTTGTGGTCAAAAGAGATTAATTAAATAAAGGGACTGATACTGTAATTATAAGATAGTTACTAAGTTGGGCTTAGGATCCATAAGGAAGCAATGGACGAATTCTATATGAGAGTCCATATAGAAATCGTCCAAAGGGCCTTCTGGAAGGATCTTTGGGCTGCTTAAGGAATAAGCAATTGGATTAGGGTTTCCAATGTTGATAACCCTAGAAGCCTAACTATAAAAGGAACCCTTAAGGCCACCAAATTCATGCCTAACCCTATCTAGAGTACATTTGACGAATTTTGTGCCTCCTCCTCCCTCTCCTAAGTCATCTTGTTGTTAGTGGTGTCCGTGAATCCATTAGAGGTGCAACATTTAAGGCACCAAGCTTTCAGAAATCAAGATCAAGAAGGTTTGTGATTGTTATTGCTACATAATAATCAAGGTAATATTCCTAACCCTATTCATATGTTAATTTCGATTATAGTATGCTAGATATAGGGTTTGTGAATTTTGGATGATTATTGCATGTACAGCTAGACAAACTAGATCCAAAGCTTTAGGATTTGCATGTGCACCATATGATTGATGTAATGCTCAAAACCCATCAGTGGTATCAGAACCTAGGGTAGTTTTTATGTTATATGATGCAAAAGTTAAGTTTTCAAAGCTAAAAAAATTGCGAATTTTGGATCTACGAGATTCACGTTGTGAACATAGTATATTCACTTCGTGAACACAGTCTGACAACAAATTTCGAAAATTTTGCCCTAATTTGATTTGGATAATTACCATAAATTGTTTTCCAAATAAAAATAAGAATTTTCAACTATTGTAATTGATATCCTAATCAAATTAATGGATAATTGTCAGTTTAAGATAATTACTTGTTTTATAAGATAAAGATTAATTATTTGTATTTTGATTTGAATCATCTTGTAAGATTTTTTTGATTAGGTCAAATTATGTGATAATTATTAATTTTATGATATTTAATTATTTTTCAAATTTGATCTAAAAAATATTTTGAAAAGTTTCAACATTTGCTCTAAAGTTTTGGAATTTATAATTTAATTAAAATGTATTAATTTTGAAATATTAAATTCTAGAACCCTAGTGTTTTGAAAAGTTCACATTACATCCTTATGATTTTATTAAATTAATTAAGTCTAATTAAAAGAGAAAATTAATGAATCCATAATAATATGGTTTAAGATTAATCAAAATAAAAGTTTAATTTATTAATAGATTAAATCACCTAGTATTTTAAAAGTGTAAAATACACTCTTATACTATATAAAATTAACAATCTAATATTATATATGTATGAGTAAAGAGTCAGTCTTACCGTTAATAGCTCTCATTCACGAAGCTGATCTATAAGGGGTGTTTAAGGAAGCTGTAACACCCCGTTTATTTAATAAGTAAATAAAAAAATTAATAAATGAATAATAGCCCTAAATGCGGAATAGTGTAGCAAAGAGTTAGTTGTGGGGGTTAAAATGTAATCCACGGATTAGTTTGTAAAGAATTTTGGAGGTTGAGGGTGATTTGGTAAATCCTGGATTTAATTTGAATTAAAATCTTAAAGTAAGGGGCCGAATGGTAAAATTAAATTAAAGTTGAAAAGATATATGAAGGCAGGGGCTAAAGTGTAAGTGTTGGATTCGATTTAAGAATAAATTATGGGAGAGGGGCTGTTTAGTAACTATTGGACTTAAATTGGAAAGGTTTTAGATGGTTGGAGGCCGACTGGAAATTTATAGAGTGAATTTGAAAGGAATTTGTGGGACGGGGACTGATTGTGTACAAATAGAATAAAGTTTAGATAGAGTCGGGGTTTAAAACCCGTCACCACCTTTCCCTCACCCCTCATCACATACATTAACCCTAACCCTAATGAGCCGTATCCAGCCGCCACCTCCCTTCGTCTCCAGTTGCCGCCTCCGTTGCTGGAGTTAGAGAACCACTGTCGAGTGTCATTAACGCCATCCCCGTTGTTGCTAAAGACAAAGACCGGCGGTGGAAATGTTTTTCAGTCGGGAATGAAACGAAGCGAGTCGTAGCTACCTTTAGCTGCCACCACTTCTCCATCATCTTCTTCCTCGGCCCTCAGTTGTCATCTACAGGCTAACCACATTGTCACTAGTGCTATCTCCACCCGCTGCCATCACAAACTGCCGCCGCTGCCCCTATCTCGTGCCTCCGTTGCCCCAGCGCCTGTTCTTTTCGGTTGCTAACCTCCGACCACTTCACGCCACCATGTTGGGGGTTCGTTCAAATTATCTTGCGATGTTGTTGCTGATTATGTTGTTGTGTGTGCAAGATAGCCTAGCCTGAGATCGAGAGAAAAACCCACCATGGCGGCCGACCATGGTGGTTGTAGTCCTGAAACCGTTTTCTTCCACCACAAGCCACCGTGGGGTGGTGGCTGTGGGAGTGAATCCTTGGATGAGTGTGTTTTTGAAGTTGTTTGCTCATTATATGGCCGGAAAATCAAAGAAGTCCACTGCCACCACGAGCCACCGCCGGCCACCATGGTGTGGTTGTGTGTATGTGTATTAGTTAGTGTGTATTTTGGATAAAAGCCTTGTAATTGTAATTAGCATGGAATAACGAAAATAATAATAGTAACCACCATTGTAAGGTGGTGGCCGTCGCCGTGAGCCGCCATTAACCACCACTACCCGAGGCGGTAGTGGGTGGTGCCCGACAATCAAACCCTAATGGACCTAGCAAGACCCAAATGGGCTTAAAGACTTATTTGGGCCTATTGGGCCATGTTTGAGTGAAAAACCCTAATTGTAAGTATTTGGGCCTTGGACTTATTGGACCCACTTTTGGGCCATTGAGATTGGATTGTGTATTAAGCCCAATTTCTCTATATCAATTATCTAGTAGAGTAAAGGACTTAATGGATTAAGTCCTTAATGGGCTAAGTGAGAAAACCCTAATATTCACTTGGGCTTTGTGTTGGGCCATCCAAGAATAATCAAATGGATTAGAGTAATTAGTTGGGCTTTAGGGTAAGGCCCATATGAAGGATTGGGCCCAATTTGGAAAATTAGGCCATAGTTTGGGCCTAGATGGTTGTATGATATTAGGTCCTTAGAATGAGACATGTTGGACTGGACTGAACAATTGGGCCTTAAGGGAAGTCCATGTAGAGGTTTGGGCCCAATTTTCCATAATTGGGCCTTGGTCCAATATTAGACTTTTGTGCCTTTGGATTGGGCCTTAGGCTTGAGTCAAGCTAAGTTACGGGGTAAAGTAGTCTTCTACCCCAAGCATGGATTTATGAATATGTGTTAGAACCCAATTATTAATTGTGTGTTATTTTGATATTGACAGATCGGGAATCTGTCACCGAGCAACTACAGGACTTCAGTAGTGTGAGGTGAGTTTCCTTCCAGTAGGAACGGGTTTATGGCCACAATGCCGGCCCGTTTAGATAGCATTAGTTCCGGACTGCGGTATGATGCCGGGGTGGTCCCGAGAAGTAGTTCAATATGCTTGATGTCTTTGTGATTCAGGCATGTTTATGTGTTATGTGTTCCGGATTGCGGTTCGATGCAGTATGCAATATATGCGTTATTGTTATATGTTATGATTATGTTATGCTATGTTCACTCAGTTCCGGACTTCGGTCCGATGCAGTGGGCAAGGCCCTAGTTAGTTCCGGACTTTGATCCGATGCAGAGGGCGAGGCTCTAGTTAGTTCCAGACTTTGGTCCGATGCAGTGGGCAAGGCCCTAGTTAGTTCCGGACTTTGATCCAATGCAGAGGGCGAGGCTCTAGTTAGTTCCGGACTTTGGTTCGATGCAGAGGGCGAGGCCCTAGTTAGTTCCGGACTTTGGTCCGATGCAGAGGGCGAGGCCCTAGTTAGTTCCGGACTTCGGTCCGATGCAGAGGGCGAGGCCCTAGTTAGTTCCGGACTTCGGTCCGATGCAGAGGGCGAGGCCCTAGTTAGTTCCGGAATTTGGTCCGATGTAGAGGGAAAGGCCCTAGTTAGTTTCGAACTTCGGTACGATGCAGTGGGCAAGGCCCTAGTCAGTTCCGGACTTCGGTCCGATACAGAGGGCGAGGCCCTAGTCAGTTCCGGACTTCGGTCCGATGCAGTGGGCAAGGCCTAGTATGTGCTTTATATGTTATTGTATGGTATGTGGTAGTTTGGGGGGAGCTCACTAAGATTTGTGCTTACAGTTTTCAGTGTTGGTTTCAGGTACTCAGTTTTCAAAAGAGGAGCTCGAGAAGATTGCAGTGCACACACCATTTATTCAGCCTAGGATGCTTATACTCTGATATACTTGACAGTTTTTGTAATATTTTGAGATACATTGCTTATGATTTTTATATGAGGTTTATCAACTATGGTTTTTATTATTAAATTAAACGAAATTTTCAGAGTATGTTTTTGGGATGTTTTAGAAGCGGCCTGTAAAATGACCGCCATTGGGTATCCACTCTTACCCACCGCACTCTTGACTAGTGTAGGGTCGTTAGCCGAATGGGTATGATAGGACACAACCTTCCATTATAAGTATAATTAAATACAAAGTAACTAAATACTTTTACAAATTCCCAAATTTTAGTTACTTTAGGAAAAATGTGGAATTGGTTCCAATCCATGAAATTGCATATTACACCTTGTTGGTCTTTAGTGGAGCATGTGTGGTTAACCGGCACACTAATATGGGACCAATGAAGGATGGAAATGGGTTTCTCGTAAGATTATCATTGATCAATGGAGCGTGTGTAGGGGTGTCAATTTATGACACGACACGACAAAAATACACGAAACGAAATCAGGACGAAATCAAAATTCGAATTCGTGTTCGTGTCGTTTTTTGTGTCAAGATTAAAAAACACTATGTCGTGTTATGTCGTGTTTGTGTTCATAAATCGACACAAAATTGACACGATTAAGCATGTGGTTGTCGTGTTTTTCGTGTTTGTCGTGTTATATATCCTTAAGTATGAAAGAAATACATTAATAGCTATGTAATATTATATTTTTCGTGTCGTGTCGTGTCGTGTTGTCGTGTTTTAATTGGTTTGTTTTCGTGTTAATGAAAAAAAACACGACATCGTGTCGTGTTGTGTTCGTGTTATACAAAACCTTGTCGTATCGTGTCTGATGGGTTTTGAGCATTCTAACACTTCCTAAGTATACATGCAACCCTAATAACCTTGGATCTATGCTTGTCTAAATACATGCAAAAATTTGGTTTCCAAGGTTCATAATCTTATCTAGCATACATGGGAACTTTAATTTGAAAAGGATGGCTAGAATTACATACCTTGTAGTTGATTTTGATTCCTTGAAACCTTGTGAGCCTAGAACCCCAAGTGTGATGCCTCAAATGCTTCACACAACACCAAATGCTTTTGGAATGACTTTTGAGAGAATAAACACACTCTAAAAATCGGCCTAGCCCTCACTTGTATTTGTGTAGCTGATTTTGGTGGATAGTATGTTTCTTATATAGTGTGACGCATCTAGGGTTACACCATGTAAACCCTAATGTGTCATGGCTCTTCATTTCCATGACCCATGGGTTTGTAACTCCCATGGAGCATCCTATGGGTTTAACCCAACTTGATAATCCATGGAGCCTCTTAGCCCACTATACAAGTTATGGATGATTTACATAATCAACCCATATATTTAATTAGTTATCTTTTGATCACTTAATTAATTACAAATTAATTCTTGATCAATACTAATCAAATAATATTATTAATATATTAGAACTTATAATATATTAATAAACCACAAGTGTTATTTCTCTCATTTAGTCTATCCAAATGCATGATGCCATGCAACCCAAATGGACCATGCCGGGTCGGGTCAAGTACATACTAGAAATAGTTATGGACTTAGACACCTTATCCAACAGTTTCCTACTTGGATAAGTCTAATAACTATAACTGCAAGTATGACTTCAGGAACCGATCAACAATCGTAGCTCTTTCAAGGTCTCTCAGAACTGAGAAGATGATGATAAGCCATTTAAGATAAGTGATCATATAATCCTTTGTTCTAGATATCAGCCGGACAAATACATGGAACAAAGTCTCACTTATTGTCCAGCAGTTTGTTTCCCCATTTCCGATTTGTTTGACAAAGAACTTAATTGAACACATTAACTTAGTTCTGACCGGGCCCGGTACATAAGTCAAAACAAAATCATCGAGGGGCCCAGATATCAGCTTCTAATCCAAGAAGGAACAGATAAACTTCGATTCATATGTTTGTTCTACTACTCATTGAATTATACACAAGAGCACGTTTTATAACATCGAGTTACCAATGCGTTTTCATACAATCAATGCATAACCAACTCATAGGCACAAATCTCTAGGTTTGAAGACTTATATGATATTACCGTCTCACGATCACTCGAGATAAAATTCCATGAAGTGATTCCAGTGAGCTTGGGTTGAGTCCAATGCTCAGAACTTATGAGCACTCATGATTGTTGTAGCCATGTCCAACACCTTAGACCTCTGCAACCAATCATGACAGTCTTGATTCATACCTACTTCCGACATATGACCGACTGTGGAGGTTTGAATAATATGATATACCAAACATAATTATTCTGGAAGTCAAAACATGCAAAAGAAATATAGTAAACGATCGACAAGAGATAGCAACACTTTACTCATAAATAAAACACCTTTTATTCATCATCTAATGTCAATTACACTTTACAAATTTCATAATTTATCTAACTACTAAAACTTATATCATCCTTCAGCCCTATGCTCTGAGCATGTTGGAGATGCTTAACCCTACTCAGTCCTTTCGTGAGGGGATCTGCTGGGTTCTCATCCGATGATACCCTCTTTGCCACGAGGATTCCTTCTTCTATTTGATGTTTGATGAAGTGATATTTTCTGTCATTGTGTCTGGATCTCCCATGATCTCTTGGTTCCTTGGCTAAGGCAACCGCACTATTGCTGTCACAGAAAATCTCCATTGGCTCCTTTATAGCTGGTACAACTCCAAGGTCTCCGATGAAGTTCTTTAGCCATATAGCCTCCTTTATTGCCTCGCTTGCTGCTATATACTCTGATTCACAAGTGGAATCAGCCACTGTCTCCTGCTTGGAACTTTTCCAAGTAATTACCCCTCCGTTTAGGGTAAAGACCCAGCCCGACTGAGAGTGGAAATTATCCTTGTCAGTCTGAAAGCTAGCATCACTATACCCTACAACTCTCAAGCTATCACTCCCACCAAGGGTAAGGACCCAGTCCTTAGTCCGTCGCAGGTACTTGAGGATATTCTTTACCGCAGTCCAGTGTGCCTTGCCAGGGTTCCCCTGATACCTGCTAACCATGCTTAAAGTAAAGGCTACATCAGGTCGAGTACATGTTATAGCATACATGATTGATCCTACAGCCGAAGCATAAGGTATTTGACTCATTTCTGCTATCTCATCCTCAGTACTCGGGCTTTGTGTCTTACTCAATCTGGCGTTACTCTGGATGGGTAACTCTCCTTTCTTGAAATCCTGCATGCCGAATCTCTTCAGCACCTTATCCAAGTAGGTACTCTGACTAAGTCCAGTTAGTCTTTTACTCCGGTCTCTCAAGATCCTTATCCCTAGAATATAGGCAGCTTCTCATAGGTCCTTCATAGAGAAACACTTCCCAAGCCAGGACTTAACTTCCTGCAGAGCTAGGATGTCATTTCCTAAGAGTAGTATGTCATCCACATACAATACCAAAAAGCTAACTATACTCCTACTAGCCTTGACATATACACAAGATTCATCATCACTCCTCCTCAAGTTGAGTGTTAGGGTTTGAAGTTCCTTCACCACTTGACTCTTGAATTTCTTCAAGGTCAAATTTCCTCCCACTGTTTCCTTGGCTTATGAACTCTCTCTCTCTCTCTCTCTCTCTCTCTCTCTCTCTCGACAACCCTCCTAGCTATAAAGACCACATTTTCACTAGGTCTGTAGAAGAGGTAACCACAAGATTGTTGTGGGTACCCGATGAAAATACACCTCTCACTTCGAGGTTCGAGCTCATCATGAGTCTTGCGTCTCACGAAAGCCTCTCAACCCCAAATCTTGATGTGGTCTAGTTTGGGTACTTTACCAGTCCACATCTCATGAAGAGTTTTGGCAACTTTCTTTGTAGGGACTAGATTAAGGATATGGGTGACAGTCTCTAAGGCATACCCCCAAAATGAGATTGGTAGCGAAGCTCGACTCATCATGGAACGAACCATATCCAACAAGGTTCGATTACGCCTCTCAGCCACACCATTCAACTGCGGTGTCCTGGGAGGTGCCAGTTGTGATACAATCCCACATTTCCTAAGATAGTCGAGGAACTCTGAACTAAGATACTCACCACCTCGATCAGATTGAAGCATCTTAAAGTTCCTGCCCAATTGATTCTCGACTTCCTGTTTAAATTCTTTAAACCTTTCAAAAGTCTCTGACTTATGCTTGATTAAGTAGACATATCCATATCTATTGTAATCATCAGTAAAAGTCCAATAATAACGATTAGCATCCCTTGTGGCATGTTTGAAGGGTCCATACACATCCGTGTGTACAAGATCCAACAAACCTTCACCCCTCTCACAAGAACCTGTGAAGGGTGACTTTTTCATTTTTCCAAGCAAGCATGATTCGCAACTATCATCTGTCTTTAGGTCAAATGACTCCAAGACTCCATCCTTTTGGAGTTGGCCTATGTGTTTCTTGCTTATATGTCCAAGACGACAATGCCATAATGATGCTTTATCCAAGTTATTATCATTAACAAAATCAATACACAATACATTATTTCCTAAGTTATCAACCATAGATACAGTTTCATACACACCATCACAAGGTAATGCTTTAAAATAAAGAACATTATTAAAGAAATCATTAATCGAGCCAACTTCATTATCAAATGAAAAGGTAAAACCTTGTTTATACAACGCATGAAAGGAAATAATATTTATTGCCATTTCTGGCGAATAACAACATTTATTCAAATTTAAACTAAACCCACTACTTAGCGATAAAGTATAAACTCCAATCTTGGTGACAGGTAAAGCTTTCCTATTCCCCATGATTAAGTTTATTCTTCCATGCTCCACATTCTCACTTATTCTTAGTCCCTGCAAATCAGAACAAATATTAATACCACAACCGGTATCAAGGACCCAAGAGTTAGAATGGGGTGAGTTATTAGATAAGATAGTGTAAATACATGCATGGTTGGGTTTAACTTTCCCATCCTTCACATCTTGCTGGTACTTTGGGCAGTACCACTTCCAATGTGACTTTTCATGATAATAGAAGCATTCAACCTCTTTTGGGTCAGAAGAAGGAGTGACGAAACCTTTCTTGGTTCCACTTGAAGAAAAGCCATCAAGGGTCCTAACCTTGGTACCCTTCGAAGAACTCTTCCTCTTCTTCCTTCTACCTTTCCCGACTGTCAAGACAGGGGCAAAGTTTGGAGTAGGAGTGTTAACAACCAACTTACCTTTAAGACCTGTTTCTGCGGTCTTGAGGAGTCCCTAAAGTTTGCTGAGTGTGACCTCTTCCTTATTCATGTGATATGTCATGCGGAATTGATCATTGCACGAGGGTAAGGAGTGAAAAATGATATCTATTGCAAGCTCCTCAGGGAAGTTCACATTAAGCTTCAACAAACGATCCACATACCTTTGCATTTTCTGCATGTGGCTCGTGACGGATTCTCCGTCCTTCATCATGGTTGTTATCATGGAGCAGATGATTTCATACCTCTCTTGTCGTGCACTTTGATGGTATCTTTCCATTAGATCTTGGTGCATTTCAAAAGGGTAGAACTTTTGGAGTTCTGCTGTCATGGTGGCCAACATGATGCATGCCACTTTGGTAGCATCCCTTTCATGTGCCCGGAAGTCAGTGATCTCCTAGGGAGTTGTAGTGGTCTCATCAATCTCCTTAAGCTCCTTGTAGAGGACATATTCTTTGTCCTCGTAGCGGGTAATCATCCTGATGTTTCTGATCCATTCATTGAAGTTGGATCCATCAAAAGTGACTTTCCCACACAAGTTCATAAGGGTAAAGGATCCATTAGGATTAGAGCCAGAAGCAACATTGTTTGAAGACATCTGAAAGAAGAGAACAAGATTAGTTTAGATATTAAGAGAGTCCTTAATAAAACACCCAAATGTAATATCAAGGCTAGGATCCAATCACAATATATTATAACTTAGAAGAGGTATGCCGTAATCCAAGCTATAACATATTTGAAAGGTAGGTGAATGACGATTCACCAATTTCCACCATGAAAACCGAAATGTAAATATTAGGTTTTTAACTGGTTCTTAGAAATTCCTAGATTCTTTTGAGATTCAATGAACTTTTCAAAGGCATGATTCAATCTCGAGTGTGCCCTCCAAGTTTTGTGACTGGGATACCAAGGATCACAAAACGAGGTGTGAAGTAACCATGCAAATCACTTGGTACCCTTAAAGTTTATCACTCAATCAAGGTGTCGGTAAACCACACACGCTCCACCGATACTATGATAAACCTTAAGTCACCCTTTACCTACCTTGTTAAGTCCAAGTTAGTGTGCCGGTTAACCACACATGCTCCACCAGCGACTTAAACAAAGTGTAAAGTGTAATTTCATGGATTAGCACCTTATTCACATTTTTCCTAAAGTAACTAAGATTGGGAATTTAATAAAAATATTTAGTTACTTTATAATATTCATCATACTTTTAATGAGAATTTATAAGTCCTTGTCCTACCCGTTCGGCTAACAACCCTCCACCGATCAAGGAAGTGGTGGATGAGAGTGGAAACCCATTAAGTTGCCATTTTATAGAAAACAACCTTATACCCCCTTATAGACCAGTTTCGTGAATGAGGCGTACTAGCGGTAAGACGACTTGATCTTATACATATATACATATATATATATATATATATATATATATATATATATATATTATTAACTTATAATATTATAACGTATAAGGGTTGATTTTTAACTTTTAAAAATCTAAGGGTTGGAACTAAAGTTTTAATCATGACTTTACTTGTTCCAAAACCTGAGGGCAAGTTTTGTAACTTTACAAAACCTTTCATATTCATAACATATGAGTTATTAAAATGAAGACTCTTCATTTTATAACTTATGTGTTCTTTTAATGGCTTTTAACACAAAGAGACTTGTGGTTATCCATAACTTGAGTACAAGTTATGGACTCCATTAAAACACATAAAAATCATGAATTAATCATATAAACAAGTGACTCCTATGATCTATCAAGAACTCATAAGAACATGAATATTCATATCAACATTTCAAGAACATATGAACACATATAATCATGAAAAAAATGATATTAGCCATTGTAAATGGATTAGAACAACCATTACACCATCTAAAACAAGTTTTATAACACCAAAACAGTTTAGGGTAATGTTTCTAGTCCATTTCCAGCAGCACAAATCGAATTTCTGCATTCTGCATGACCAACTCGTCAAGTGCACGAACAGACTCGCCGAGTTGGTTGCATTTTCTCTTGGACTCGTCGAGTCCTCCCCGTGGACTCGTCGAGTCCCCTGAGCAGACAACAAAAAATCGATTTTTCAACACTATTTTGCATCAAGTATTCACAAACAAACCTAGGCTCTGATACCACTGATGGGTTTTGAACATTCTAACACTTCCTAAGTGTACATGCAACCCTAATAACCTTGGATCTATGTTTTTCTAAATACATGAAAATTTTTGTTTTCCAAGGTTCATAATCCTATCTAGCATACATGGGGAACTTTAATCCGAAAAGGATGGCTAGAATTACATACCTTGTAGTTGATTGATTCCTTGAGACCTGTGAGCCTAGCACCCCAAGTGTGATGCCTCAAATGCTTCACACAATACCAAATGCTTTTGGAATGGCTTTTAAGAGAATAAACACACTCTAAAAATCGGCCTAGCCCTCACTTATATTTGTGTAGCCGATTTTGGTGGATAGTATGTTTCTTATATAGTGTGACACATCTAGGGTTACACCATGTAAACCCTAATGTGTCATGGCTCTTCATTTCCACAACCCATGGGTTTGTAACTCCCATGGAGCGTCCATGGAGCATCCTATGGGTTTAACCCAACTTGATAATCCATGGAGCCTCTTAGCCCACTATACAAGTTATGGATGATTTACATAATCAACCCATATATTTAATTAGTTATCTTTTGATCACTTAATTAATTTCAAATTAATTCTTGATCAATACTAATTAAATAATAATATTAATATATTAGAACTTATAATATATTAATAAACCACAAGTGTTATTTCTCTCATTTAGTCTATCCAAATGCATGATGCCATGCAACCCAAATGGACCATGCCGGGTCAGGTCAAGTACATACCAGAAATAGTTATGGACTTAGACACCTTATCCAACAGTGTCGTGTCATACAAAAACACGACACGACTGCCCGATTTGACAGCCCTAAGCGTGTGTGGTTAACCGACACATTGATTGGGTGGTGATCGACATCGAGAGTACCAAGCTAATTTGCATGGTTATCCACACATTGTTTGTGATCCTCGGCATCCCAGTCACAAACTTGAAGGGCATAATCGAGATTAAACTTGTCATTAAAAAGTTCAATGAATCTCAAAAGATCTAGGAGTTTCAAAGCATTTAAAACCTAATTTTCTTTTCGTTTTTCATGGTGGAAATTGGTAAATCGTCCTTTACCTACCTTCAAATATTTTGCAATTGGATTACGACATCCCTCTTCCTAATTGCAGAATATTGTGTTGGATTCTAGCCTTGATATTTCATTTGGGTGTTATATAAAGGATTCTTATCAACTAACTTGAATTTTCTCCCATTTTGTAGATGCCAAATGATTATGGTCTCCCCAGATCCTTTGGAAAAAGTTTTCCACTTGAAGGTGATGTTCCACGATAGGATCATGGAAATGAAAATCATGCGGCACTTCCTCTACCACCTCCTATTGGCAAAAAGACATGAAGTTGGGAAGTATGTGTGTGCACATGTATTGGAGATGAAGTCACACTTTGACAAGTTGGAAATGATGGGTGTTGTTTTCCTGAGGAAGTTGGATGTTGACTGGGTTCTTCAATCACTTCCCGGCTCATATAGTGAGTTCATTAGAGAGTACTATATGATGGAATCACGACGTGACCCTCATTAATTTGACTTATTTGCTTATTGTTGCTGAATCAGCAATGATTTGGCACACTAGTCTAGCAATTGTGTCTTGTAAGTCAACCTCCTAAACTTCTATGGACATTGATGATGGCAACATTGGAAGTCCAGAAAATTTTTCTCTACGCAAGAGAAAGGATGAGTCTGAGATAGTCCCGTGTACCATTCCAGAAGAGTCAATATGTAATAGCATAGTTTTCATTTCAATTGTGTTGTAAGGACAAGTTTTTCCGCGTTTTTATAAATAAAATAAATTTTGCTTTTTGTCTTATTTATAATTCTTTTCAATGACATTTGTGAAAATTGATGTTTGTTTGTTTCTATTATTACCAATGTTGAAATGGATGTGATTCTTAGTTATGTTAGTTGTGGTAGTGTCAGAAATTTATCAAATAAGGAAAGATTCTCATCCCCCAAGTTTCAATTCGACAGAAACTTGGAATCATACAAATTGTATTGTGTGATGAATTAGAACCTCCGTGTTTAGGAAGTTAAGACTTATTCCTTGTTCACACAAGTATGTGAGTCAAGTAAAGGACTAAAGGACTAGAACACAATGTTGTGCACTGGTCAAGTCCACCACAAAAATGATAAGACTATTCGTCATGATTTACTAAAGGTTTAGTAAATATGGTTATGCTTACAAGATTATGTGTGATTCTGAATCATTGGAAAAGTTCCAATGAATAGCAGAACGAATAAGAAGAATCAATTAGGCAGAAAGATAAAAGCCTCTCCAATCTGAAAAGAAGGGAGAGTACTTAAGTATCATGTTTTATGATCATCTTAGTGATTATGAAACCGTATCACAATTGATCCTCTAAGCAGATGAATTGGAAATTGTTGAAATGGTTAAATCAAAAGGATGAGTCATACTTCGTTCCAAAATCAAGCCTTAGAGTCGTACTGCAAGATTGTGACTTGAGTGGCATCATCTTAAGAAGGTTTATAGCACTCATCAAATGTGGAGTAGAAATTTTTTTACTCTTGCACATTTGACATTGGTAAGTTGTGATGTCTTGGATAAGACAAAGACCAACTAAGGCCAATTGTATGAAATGTTTGTCTTGATGAGAAACCGCACTAACTCTTGAATATTTTTTTGTCAATGAATGTTTCTTGACGAGAGAATTTTATATGTCAAGAGGACATTGGGAGTCTAAATAATCTTGAAAAGTTTCAAGAACTAATCAAGAGTAAACCTATTGTTAAACACTAGCACACGACTTGAGGTTTGCAACCTATCATGTTGACACATTCTTGTTTTTGTGCCATTCCAGTTGAGTTGACCATGTATGTGAGTTCTATGAGTTCTCATTTGAATGAATAAAGGCAGAGCACCTTAATCAATGAAAGTTCATTGATTTGTATGGGTGATCTGCACAACTACTTGGAAGACATGGTAGGCTCTTATGCTACCAAATGGCAAGAAATTAAGATCGAACAAGTTCAATCCATATGAGTTTGGATTTGTCATGAACATTGTTTTATGATTATGATTATGACAAATTCACATGGAAAGGAACACTTACGCCATAAAATCTAAGTGGTAAGGTTTCTCTCCGTTTCATGAAAATAATTATGAGGAAACGCTTTCACTAAGAGAGATTTTAAGGAGATAGCAGTTGTGATATTTGCGTCCTCAAATTCGATTATGAGGAAATGCTTTCACTAATCAAGAGTAAACCTATTGTTAAACACTAGCACACGAATTGAGGTTTGCAACCTATCATGTTGACACGTTCTTGTTTCTGTGCCATTCCAGTTGAGTTGACCATGCATGTGATTTCTATGAGTTCTCATTTGAATGAATAAAGGCAAAGCACCTTAATCAATGAAAGTTCATTGATTTGTATGGGTGATCCGCACAACTACTTGGAAGACATGGTAGGCTCTTGTGCTACCAGATGACAAGAAATTAAGATTGAACCAGTTCAGTCCATATGAGTTTGGATTTGTCACGAACATTGTTTTATGATTATGATTATGACAAATTCACATGGATAGAACACGCCATAAAATCTAAGTGGTAAGGCTTCTCTCCATTTCATGAAAATAATTATGAGGACAAATTCACATGGATAGGAACACTTACGCCATAAAAAATAAGTGGTAAGGCTTCTCTCCGTTTCATGAAAATAATTATGAGGAAACGCTTTCTATAAGAGAGATTTTAAGGAGATAGCAGTTGTGATATTTGCGTCCTCAAATTCGATTATGATTACAACATCCTTCTTCATAGTTCGAATTGTGAGATTTGACAATTAGTCTAAACATTTAGGACTTATTGATATAAGTTATGAATTAGTTTAGACATACATATGCGCTATCTAAGGAAAGGTGTATGAGTTTGATAAGCTTAGATAAATGCTTATCGAAGCATATCATATTAGAAATATGAACTTTGGAAGTCAATAAGTATTGAATTCTAGAAGTCCAACTGCTTTCTGAATATGTGTCAAAGCTAGTGGGAGCATAAAAGTTATGCTGGTATGGATATAATTATCATGTTAGTGGGAGCATGATTATTATTTTAAGTGTTGCAAGTTAACAATATTAATTATAGAAAACAAAAGTTTCACTTTGCAAAGTTGCAGGGGTTGAAAAGTTGTTTTGCTATAATTAAGGGAAAGAGAATATTATACTTCATTTCAAAATCTAAAATCCTGGATCGAGGAATTTTAATCAAATTTAATCAAAGGACATATATGGATGTTATGTTGAAAAGGTTCAATTTAAAAGAATTCTATATATGGCAATATTATAGCAAGAAAGTGGTAAAGTATCACGTTTTTCATGAATCGTGTCCCATACGCTTCTAGTATAGGATCGATTGCATATGCTGTAATATTCGACCATTCTAAATTTTCCAAATGCCTAGGGCATTAAGAGGGAAAAGGACCAGAACCGGATATGACTAAAATAATTAAACAACTGTCAAGGACAAACTAAGGTTCGCCAAGGATTGGTCACTTGTGGGCAGTTGGAAGTATAGTAATGAATGGACCATATTGACATTATTATGAATAGATTATACTCTATTTAGAATGAGTTGTCGTATGACATATATGGAAATGTTTCCATATTGGGAGTTGGACGTTAAGAATCTACGTTTAGATTAGAAACTTTTATGCAAAAAGGATGTTCAAAGGAATGTACTTTGAATGTGAGACTTCATATCTATGGAATTGCCTTGTAACAATCTCCAATAGAGCACTTTGTAATATCATTGGCAAAGTCTTGGTGGCTTTGGTGCTGTGACGTTACGAAAGGATCGTTGCATAAAGTGTTAGAATCTAACATATTCTAATGGTGGCAAGAATTAGTATTCTTACACTTATGATAAGGATTTTGAATTGTGAAATGAGCATCATTGGGAATGTATTCAATTGATCTATTTCACAAAGTAAGGACCATAGGTAAACATAGTGTGCATGCTTGGAGCATGGGACAACTGTTGTTATAATTCAAGTAATAAGTTGATTATCCGAAACATTATACAATGAATAATGTGTAATCAATATGGTGACTAAATAAAAGGTGTTTTATTTATACTCAAAAGTTTGGGGCTATATTGGGTTCGATTATTTTTGTGTTTCATCTAGCATGTTTTGACTTCCCGAAGAATAAGATTATTCAAACCATCCACAATCAAACATAATTTGGAAATAGGTATTGAGGCAAGACTGTCATGAATCTGACTGTAGATTGTCTGAAGTGTTTTAGACATAGCAAAAGTTTGTTGCAGTATTCATGAGTGCTCCTGAAATAAGATTTGAGTATTGGAATAAGCCCACGCTCACGTGAATCACTTCATGGATTTTATCATGAGTGATTGTGAGACGATAATATCTTATATTCTTGAAACGGAGACATGTGAGTTGTAGTTTACAAGTTGGTTGCACATTGATAATATGTAAACGCACCAGTAACTTGGTGTTATAAAACATATTGCTGTGTGTGATTTGATAAGTAAGTACAAACAAGCATTTGAGTCGAAGTTTATTCGTTCCTTTTATCCAATGTGGGATAAAAGCAATATCTGTGGGCCCCTCGATGATTTAGTGATGACACCTAAGCGCTTGGCCAAGCCTGGACTAAGTTGATGTGTTCAATTGTAGTCTGTTGTCAGTCGTCATAAATCGGAAATCGGGAAACAACACATAGACTGAGAGAATGATTAAAGTCCATGTCTCATGTCTATACGATATCTAGAATTGAAGAATATATGATCCCTTATCTAAAGGACACATTACTGATAAGATTAGAGTTGACAACGGCTTTTGAAAGCTATGATTGCTAGTCAGGTTCTGAAGTCGTACTTGCAAAAGAGTTATTAGACTTATCCAAGTGGGAAACTGTTGGATTAGGTGTCTAATCCCATAACTATTTTGGTATGTACTTGACCCGATTATGAGCATGGTCCTTTGGGTTGCCTTCACCATAGCAACTGATAGGATGAATTAAGGAGAAAGAGGATTAATTATGGTTTATTAATATGTTATGTGAATAATATATTAAAAGAGAAATCATATTGTTTAATTAATATTGATCAAGAATTAATTTTATGGTCAAAAAAGATTAATTAAATAAAGGGGACTGATACTGTAATTATAAGATACTTACAAAGTTGGGCTTAGGATCCATAAGGAAGCAATGGACAAATTCTATATGAGAGTCCATATAGAAATCGTCCAAAGGGCCTTCTAGAAGGATATTTGGGTTGCTTAAGGAATAAGCAACTGGATTAGGGTTTCCTAGTTGATAACCCTAGAAGCCTAACTATAAAAGGAACCCATAAGGCCACCAAATTCGTGCCTAACCCTATCTAGAGTACCTTGGACGCATTTTGTGCCTCCTCCTCCCTTTCCTAAGTCATCTTGTTGCTAGTGGTGTTTGTGACTCCATTAGAGGTGCAACATTTGAGGCACCAGGCTTTCAGAAGTCAAGATCAAGAAGGTTTGTGATTGTTATTACTACATAACAATCAAGGTAATATTCCTAACCATATTCATATGTTAATTTCGATTATAGTATGCTAGATCTAGAGTTTATAATTTTTGGATGATTATTGCATGTACAACTAGACAAACTAAATCCAAAGCTTTAGGGTTTGCATGTGCATCATAGGATTGATGTAATGCTAAAAACCCATCAATATGATATTTGCAAGTTGGGCTTGTGCATCCCTAAGAAGGGATGGACGAAATTCTATGTGTATCCTACATAGAGTTAATCCAAATTGGGGTTCTGGAAGGATTTAATGGGTTGCTTAAGGCCTAAGCAAAGAATTAGAGTTCTAGTCAGAAACCCTAGCAGCTCAGCTATATAAGGAACCCCTAGGACTCCCAAAATCGGCCACTTTGCTTCCAAGAGAATACCCTAGCCGGTTTTGAGCCTCCTAACCTCTCTCATATTCTTCCAACTTGCTATTTGGTGTTTGTGACTCACTAGAGGTGCGACAATTGAGGCACTAAGCTTTTGAAGGTCAAGATATACAAGCTACAAAGGATAAAGGTATTCTTCTAACTTTGTTTTATGTTACAAATTTCGAAAATTGTATGCTAGTTAGGGCTCATGCTTTGGATAACTTGATTTGCATGTATAACTTGAGAAAAACATAGATCCGAAGCATTAGGGTTGCATGTACAACATATGAATGTTGTATTGCTCAAAACCCATCACCTTCGACTTTCTTATGAATTATAAAAGCCACAATTAAAGAGTGGAAAAACATAATCGGAACTCGGATGTTACATAGCTTTGCCAAACACGCCCATGGTCTCGATTCTTGAATAAACGATGTTGTCTAAGATGATTTGGTGTCTCCGACGGGCTCAGCGTGCTTAGTTATACCACATAATAGTCATATTCCTATAGTCCACAAGAAAGCCCAAAAGACCAAAAGTACATGATGCTGTATGGGTAGATTAAGAAAACAAAAATTACATAAATGGTCCATGGTTTGGAAAAATAGGCACATAATAGTCTTATTTCATGAAAATAGACAAACTCGGTCCTTGTGTTTTGTTGATATTACAGAAATGGTCCTTCCGACACACGACGTCAAAAAACCGCCGTTAAGTTTCTGTAAAATGACATATTTACCCTTTATTTTTCCTTTTTCATATTTTATGATTATTTCCCTATTATGCATGGACCATTTATGTAATATCTATCCCTCAATTTGGCATCAATAATAATGGGGAAAGATGTTCCCCTAAATTCCTCTACTTCTTGAATCAGTGTCTTAAAATCGAAAGATGCGACCACAACGACCCCTCCCTTTCTTGAAATGATTCTAGAAAATCAAAGCATCTAGAACTGCCAAGGTATTTACAATTTAATTTGGACTTACTGGACTAGAATTAGCGAAGAATTTGTCTGTAGACGTGATCAAAACCCAGTTCAAAGATGCATATGGGAAATCGACACCTTTCTAGCCATACAATGAAGTCTTTGGGCTTCAAAGGTTTAGGGAGTGCGAACTAATCCATTGTTGGTTGGCTATGTTGGCTACTTTTAGTGCTCTCATCGTCGAATTCGTCACCGATGTTACATGGCAAGATGCTGGAAGGTATGTATGTACATGTTATACATTTGATTAGTCGATGATTAAAGCATAAACCATGAAAACTAATTGAGTTTTTAGTATTGTTTTTTTTAGGTTGAAATAATCGTTGGATCATCATACCTTGGGAAACCACTCCCATTCTCCATCACCACTTTGATTTGGATTAAGGTTTTGATCATCAGCTACATTAAGTTTCAAAGAAACGTTGAGCTTGATCCTAAAATAAGTTGTAGAATTGAAATAAATTGTTCAAAATCAGATTCAATTCCAAGTGTTTTTAGGCGAATAAAAGTTCGAATAGGCAAGTACTATTAACGAAAATTTAATTTTAACAAGATTGATTTTGCAGACTCGGTGCTCCATCATCAAGGTGAGAAGAGCAAAACTTGTGATCGATTGGAGCTCGACTGCTGTCAGTATGAGATCGATGTTTTGAGATAACCCTTTGAGCACATCCCATGCATTTAGATCATTAGAAACAACTTCTTGCAACTAAAATCTCAATTCTCCTAAATCTCTGATTGCAAATTACACATAAAATTTGGGGGATATGTCGTATGAGTTTTGTGAAGTTATTTTGAGAGATTTGGCTACATGATTGATCATCTTGCCCCTTTTTTATTTTATTTACTGAAGGGAGATGTTGATAACGAACGTACTTTTATAATTTCATTTTTTTGAGAAGAACGATAATAATCTGCCGAGTGTAATTATCAACTTCAACCAATTTAACTCTAAAAGTCGTCTAGGTGAAAACCCATCTCCGCTAACATTTGGGTGGTTTTCGGTAAACTGATGGGAAGTAGCGAGCGGTGGCAGGCGGCGTTGGAGGTGGTAGAGTTGGGATAGGAGTAGATACGAACGATTTCTAATTTAATAATAAAAAATTAAAAAAATAAAAATCTAAAAACAAAAAAGATATGAAAAAAATGGTAAAGAAATCATTTTATTAGGAATTTAACCGCTATCTGTTAGATTTGATAGCTTAGGGATGATCGAAAACAAAAAAACCGAGTTTGTCTATTTTTTGAAATTGGACTGTATACGACTATACGTGCCTATTTTGCTAAATCATAGGACCATTTATGTAACTTTATAATAAAAAAAATAAAAAACTGGTGTGCAGTTTTGGCCCTTTCACACCACCTGCGCATGTTATCACTTGGTGTACTTTATCCATTAATTTATCCTCTTCCTACTTTGTTTATCGTTTCAAAATTAAGTACGAAAATAATGGTAGCTATCAAAAAAGAAAAAAGTAAATAGCTAAATAAATAATTAAACTACTTATACTTATAAGCTGTCATCTATATATTTAACTTATAATAATGTTTAAAATATTAAACTAAAAAATATACAATAAAATATAATTTAAAGGTTGTTTGTAAATTCATATATAAATAAGTCCTGTAATATTTCTTGTCATTGATAATTTTCCGATCTATGTCTCGTGATTATAATTTGGGAATGAAGTTAGACTTCTTGATCTGGAATAATCAAGAATAATATGCATGTAATGTAGTCTCTAGAAAGATAATCAGTATATCATGTAATATCAAATGTCATTTAAATCAAATGATTTTATTTTCTTGTATTTATATATCAATATGTCATTTAGATCAAACGATTTTATTTTCTTGTATTTTTATAATAGCAATAACAACAGATCCGTAAATTTCATCGAAATGAAATATGATAGATGGATGTCAATAGTCGTTCATTCATATGCTAAAAACAGTTGCGTCTCAAGATGACATCTGACATTAAGAATCCCCTGTACAAGAGGCAAAAGCATGCAAAGTATTTTTTCTTTGTATTTATAATATTAATTGTAATTAGACATTCTATAAACCACGTATGTTTTTTTTTTGTCTTGTTATTAAGATATCATAACATGCACTATAATATTTTGGCATGTTTTCCAGTATGAAAATACACTAAGATTTTATTCTCGATGATTGAAAATAAGATGATAAAGGTCTTTGATATTCTTTTACAATTTGAGAAGCAACCTGTAAACTGTATATAATAACTCAAAGATAGAAATGATTCTAAATATACATTTTTTAGTATATTTTAAATCTTCCTTTTTCATATGGGTCTTCTTTGTTATTATGAAAATAAGTTATATTATTAAACTGCCAATAATTTAATATAATAATAATATTTGTATAAAGATTTAGATTTATACTTTATATATTCATGAAAATCTGTCGATACAAAGCCAATATTTATAGATGACATTGTAGAATAACTGGATGTGTTGTAAGATTGTAAGTATGCAATTAATTGTGATTTTAAAAAGCAAAATAAATTAAATAAAATCGAGATGTTATATCATATATGCGATTTTCCTAATAATCTATTTTACTTCGCATTTAAAAAGAAAAAAAAAAGACTTAGTAAACCAAAGAAGTGTTCGGTCCATGCCATTTTACAATTACGAAACCCACCCTTCTCTCTCTACTCTCTCTCTCTAAAACTCTCGATTTCGACTCCCAGACAGATGATCTAGCGACGCCTCTTGTCCAAATTCATCACCAACCCACGTCGTTTCTTCGCAAATCATTCATACCCACCTCCTTAATCTTCAAATCGTATCTTCATAGATCGAGGGTATGTTGCTCGCTTTCTCAGTTTCTCTTTCTCCCCCCCTATATATCTATCTATATATATATCTCTATACACACACGTGGCTGCGTATATCGTGTTTATGCATATATGTTAGTGCCTTGAGAGTTGATTCAATCGTTGTTGATCTCACTTCTTGTCTTCAATGCAGGCAAATTACCTACGTAAATTCAATGTGTTTCCCCAAACGGTGTTGCTAACATGCACCTCCTTTAGGAACTACGTGCGTGAGGCCATTTGTGTTTGTGTGTGGTGTGTTTACGAAGAGGGCTGCTTGGGCTTTGTTGGTGAATTGCTTGGTGGTGTTGTGTGAAGATGTCAAATACTCAGGTGGTGAAATTACGAAGAGAATCGGTAGCGGCATGCATGACATGCCCTATCTGCAATAAGCTCTTTCGAGATGCCACTACTATCCCCGAATGCCTTCATACGTGTGAGTATTTCTCTCTCTTGTTGCTCATCCAATTCAATCATAACCTTCACTTCAAAAGTTTGAGTTCGATCTGGTTTTGTTTAACTTAGTGTTGTTAGTATGTACGAGTTCACAATTGGGATTCTTCATGGTGATCTGGTTATGATTCTCTTAATTAATACTTTGTTTATCTTTTATCTATTATCTTTCATGTTGAATGGCAAAAAGCATGTGTTTTTCTTACTTGATTAATTGGAATGAACCGGATACCTTTTCCATTAATCTGATATCGTGGTTTTTGTTCTTTGCTGTTTATAAACATAGTTGTTGAAATTTGGCTGAAAATTTCCTACATATTTCCCAGTATTATTCTGTTTCACGGATCTTAAAAAACAGAATTGACAAAACGGGGCATAATTTTCAGTTCCCCTAATTTTTCTATGTAACTATTTCAATCTTGTTTTTTCCCAAAAATAGCAAAGACTTGGCCTTTCTTTAGTTGAAAACTTTTACAATGAAACCTATCTGTTTAAATTTTCTATGTCTGTAACAACTCTAAGAAATGTGTATTTGCTAATTGTGTTTTGCCTCTCTTGAACATCATCCAGTCTGCAGGAAATGTATTCATAAGAAGCTCACAGATGATGAGCTTGAATGTTGTCCAATATGCAATATTGATCTGGGATGTGTGCCTTTAGAGAAACTGAGGTCAGTCAATCTCTCTCTAACATTATGTCATTTATCAGTGCTCTTAAATTATTAATTTGTATCCATGTTACAGAATTGAGTTTGATATATCTGTTATAGTTATATGTATTTTTTTTTTGTCTTTTTGCATAATGTGACTATAAAGAACATTATTATAGTTTGCAAACCTGTTATAATGAGAAGAATTATGAATGTTTATAATTTAGGGAACACTGTCACAACTTGCTGTACAACAAATCCAGAGGTTCTGTTTCTTTCATTATTAGGCTATATTTTGATGATTTATTGTAGATAATATCCTTTTTGGTATATATTATTTTCCATATATCCTATCTTTAATACATTTCCAAATGAATCAGATTCTTAACTTTTCCTTTTTTAGGTTAATTTGAGCACTTCATTTAATGAAAACCCATATCTGTTCATTTTCATTCATCAACATGATTTTCTTTATAAAACAAATGTTCATGATACAGAATATGCTGTTGAAACATGATTAATGTATTTGATTATTGTAATTAAACAGGCCAGATCATAGTTTGCAAGATGTCAGAGGGAAAATATTTCCCTCAAAAAGAAGAAGGGTAAAGGCTCCTGAAGTTGTGCCTTCAGTTACATTACCATTAAGAAGAAAAGAAAGATCACTCTCATCACTTGTAGTCAGCACTCCTAGAGTGTCAACACAAACTACAATGACTGGCAAAAGGTCAAAAGTACCCTCAAGAAAGAAACCACGTGGGTCCTCTTTCTCTATTGAGAAATCTGTCAAGAAAGAAGAAAACTCCATGGATGATCACCAAGATAGCTCGAGTTCTCGTGAGATTTCAAACAAATTCACACAGAACAATGTACTCATTTTCTTCATAAAAATACATACTTTTTTTTTTTACTTTATTTATTTATTAAAATCTGTAATGAGAAATAAACAATAATGATGCAGAATTCTTCACCATCGAGTGCCCCTTCACCTGATAAAGAAACAAAGAATGGGAAGGTTGATATGTGGAAACCTTTGAATTATTTGGTGGAAGTGGCAAATAGGAGTAAATCTTCTAAGTTTACTTCACAAGGGTCTAGTGTGAAATCAGAACCACAAAATACCCCAAAGAGTGAAGGGCAATTGCGTAAACTTAAAGGAAAAGATCAACTGAAGCGATCAAAATTTCAAGATGAGAATGGGAGGTCTGATGTGGATGTTACAGAATCTGCAAAACCCAAAAAGATAAGAAAAAAACGCAAAAACAATGCAGGTAATGCCACTGTAATGGATGCTGATGCTAATAATGCTGCAATGGAGAAAAGAATAAGTCCTATTTGGTTCCATTTGGTGCCTTCTCAACAACAGTGAGTGGTTTTTTTACTTTTATTTCACCTCAACAACATCAATCTTGAATCTTGTTAAAAAAATTTTGTTTCTTATATTCACTTGTTAAATTAAATTTCCTTTATAATATTTTTTCAGGGAAGGTGAACCATTGGGCCAGATAGAAGGAAGTTTTGTCAGACTAAAGTTAGTTTCTCTTTTTTTGCTCATTTGGCCTGATATTATTATTATTAGCTATAAATATAACCGAGTTGACTCGTTTTCACATAAATTACCACAATCACATTCTTCTACTGCACCTTAGTTTCAGACTTCAGTTTATTGATTTTTTGCATTTGTCATGATATTTGATAGTAAATGTATATAATCCCTGAACTTTTTATCCGTGTCACTTGATTGTTACATTCATTATAAATCGCTTATGTTACAAATATTCTGATTTATATTGAAAAATTCCCTTTGTTCAAAAAAGAGTTAGAACCTCAGGAAACCATATCCATAACCAGCTAAATGGGCTTAAAATTTCCAAACCAGCCCAATCTCTTAGATAAATGGGTTGACCCGTTTGCTTTTTTTTTTTTTTTTTTTTCCAACTTGATCTGTTAGATAAACAAGTTAACCACTTAACCTCGGTTGACCCATTTAAATTATAAACTTCACACAGATGAAAAAAAAATTACAATTTGTTTAATAAGTTACAAATGAAAAAAATAATTGCTTAGAATATTGTAATTGTTTAATTAAAATGTTAAATGATAATAAATATATATTTAAACGATTTGGAAGGTTGTTTTAGTGTCAAAAATTCTAACCCTAACCCAACCTATTAAAAAAAATAGGTTTAAACGGGTTGAAAGTCTTGACCCAATATGCTAAATGTATAGAATAAATAAATACCTATGCTTTAAGTTTTATCTTGCTTGTAATTATACTTTGTGCACTTGTTTAAACTATTGAGGATATTTTTTTTTGTCTTGCCTCTATAAACAGCAAAATGAGCGAGTTGATGTTGCCCCTCAACACTCTTTCTCTTTTCTTTCCAATTTCTTTTGATAAAGCAATTTAGAAGGTCGTAAGTGCTTGACTATAAATCACGTGTCACTGTATTTTTAAAAGAAAATACCAAAATTGTCCCTTTTGTAGCCTATTTGCATAACAGGGCTTCATATTACATGGAAGATGGGATTGTGGGTCCCATGTATGTGACTTGAATCTAGTAGTACCTCATTGGTTATATATTGAAAATTTCATTTTAAATTGGTTTCAGGGATGCAAACATACCTGTTTCAATTATCCAGAAGTTTGTTATGAGCAAACTGAAACTCGCAAGTGAACATGAGGTAAGTCTCTGACATTATTATTATTATTATTATATTCATATTCATATCGAATAAAGGAAGATAACATACTTTCTGCTCCTTTTTCTCTTTCATGTGTGTAATATGTAGGATTTTTTTTTACCAACATAGACAATGTATTTACCCATAATAGCAACACACTTACAATTCCTTAGCCATAGTATTAACATACTTACATATCCCTACCCTAATAAAGTAAAATGTGCATATTACTGACATAAATGTACGTATGTTGCTATTATGGGGGGCAAATTACTCTTTTACCCTTTTTATAATCAAGCTTCTTTCATTTTCATCTTAACCATAGTGTATTCCATATTTGAGTCGAGGAGGGCAGGGCAAATTAAAAATCGTGATTGTTTTGTTATATCTTGTTTGTTTCAAGAATACTCTCTCAATGCAAAAAGACCATTTTGCCCTTCAACAGGTTGAGCTCAGATGCATGGGTCAACCACTGGTGCCAACGTTGCTGCTAGGTAATCTCATGGAGCTGTGGCTACAGACACAGCCAACTTCACAGACACTTTCCGTCATAATCGGCTCATCAGCTAAGGAATACATGATGGAGATATCGTATGCTAGAAAGATTTCCACCCCGATTCCGATTCCGACCCCGGTTCCAATTCCAGTTCCGGCTCCAGCTCCGACTCCGACTCCGACTCCGGCACCGGCACCAGTGACTTGACAGCTATGCCCTCCTTTGGTTTCCGCATAGTATAAGAAATGGAAGGACAAGAAGCTGAGATGTTCTAGTTTTATAGTTTATGTATGAGACAATATGACTAATTATAAAGTCTTAACTTACTATATAGTTGTAGGTTTGTGGTTTTTTTTACTACATATGTTGGTGAATTTTCAAATGTTGTCACCTTTGAACCCTCAACTTTTTATTAGTTCGTAACTATTGCTAGTATTTCTGCCTTTGTTACTATTGCAAAATCGTGATTTACTGGTTTTAGTATACGGCATGATAGATGACCCACAAAACACTTTTCGTTTTTATTTTTTTAATTTAAAGTTAGTTGATACATTTGATATGACTAGAATAACTTAAAATTAAAATGTAAACATGCCTAAAAAAATATGGCCCGAAGGAGGGCCTAAACTGAGACAATTTAAAGAGTGGGGAGCAAAATAACATTAATATTCATGTTACAACATACATGTACAATTTTACATTGATTTTGACAACTACCACCCAATTGTATTTAACTTAATATCTGTACATAAGACTTTTTTTTTTCTTCTTCCAAGCATGCATGCTCTTATTAATTTCCTAGATTACAATTTACAAAAAAAAATACAAGAATTAGAATAATAAGGATCAAAATTAATAAAAGAATTTATATTCCAGTAAAACCAAGCTCGTCGAGAACCTCCTTGCAACGTGGATCGGCAACTTCAGCCATGAACCCGAGTGGGTTAGCATATCGGGCTCTGCCTTTGATTCCATGTTTGGTGGTCAAAGAAACCCTAACATGGTTTTCATCATCCATAAGGTCGGGGCAGTTAATTTCTGGGCTTTCAGTGACACTGATTTCACAAATCTCTTCTGCATGGTCACCAACAGCCTTGAGTTTATAGTTTCCGTTCTCATCACTCATTCCTTCAACCCTATAAGTTTCCACATTGCTATTCTCTTTGTGACAAGCAAGGATGACTTTGACATCTCGCAACGGGAAACTGATTTTGGTTGGGAATTGGATGCGGCATGGGTCGCAGTAAATTTTACCTTGGACGATAAACGTCTCAGCAGCGTCAGGGGTTACGCTTGCTTTTCCTTGGTTGATAAAGTCACCCCCGACACCGCCAAACCCTTCCCAGATTGATCTTTTTCCCTGGATCATGAAATCGCCAGCTGGTCCTGGTCCAGAGGCGGATCCACCTTTCTCTTTTGTGGGCTCGCCATTTGGACCAGGGGCAAGTTCATCTGTTAATTCGTCGACGACTTCTAGGTCCACTTCTCCTACACTAGCCGGGGGAGGAGCACCACCGCTGATCCAACTGCAATGCCCAATTGTTGCCATCGACAAGGCAATAAATGAAAGGACTAAAAGGGTGGCATAGTTTGCCATTTTTTTTTATTTTCTCTTTTCTAAAAGTATAAAGGGGTTATTTATGGTGGTGGCGATGAAGGATGGTGGTGGCGATTGAAAGTTGAAAGGGGAAATCGATAAGAGATTTTATGTTGAAAGGGTGAGGTGGAGAGAAAAAAAGGGGAGAAAACGGTTAGATTTCTATCTATAGAAAACCGTTAATATGTATGACAAACAACCATTAGCATATTTGACCTCATCTATTAATTAAATGATAATATACAAGTGGCAAATAAGACATGAAATAATAACTAAACTACAAAAAGAAAACATTATACATCCTTCTTAAATGGCATGAAAAATAAAAAAGAGGCCTTCATTTTTCAAAAAAATTACAAAAATACCTTTGGTCCAAAGTTACAGAAACAGTCCATGGGAAAAACTTAGATTTACAGAAATAAGATTTACAAAGTTCCAAAAACGGTCCCTGGATTATCTTTATATTAAATATCGTGGAAGAAGCTGTAGGTGTTGATGTCATCTATGATGAATTTAACAGCTCCAATGCAACCCATAACTGCAACCGCAGAGAACCATGTGGCTATAAGAATGTTGAAGAAAAAAATCGGGGTTGAATTTTTTGGCAATTTTCCAGCTTTTAAATGTGCTAATACGGGAAACACAAAGTCAAGTGGGGTGAACCCAATGGCTCCACATATGGACACAAAGTCCCCAAAAAATGGCATGGCTGCAGCCACCAGTGTTATCACAGCCATGTAAAATGAGGTGCATACGAGACGCATAATAACATGCTTTTTCAATGGAACTCGAGTACCACCACTTTGTTCGCTTGATGCCTTTTTCATTTTTTCTTCAAAAAAGGCGTATGTTGGCCTGCAATATATCTTACCAACACCAAAAAACAGATCATAAAATAGATGGCATGGCCTACACGTGGCATATTACATGGCAACATGGTGGCGTCCAGGTGGACTTTGATGTAAACACACACACAAAAAAAAACGAAGTTTAATGGCACGTTGAGTCCAAAAAGCAAACACCTACTTTAAGTCTTTAACTATTATATCAGTTTGACCATTGAATAATAATAATAATAATAATAATAATAATAATTTGATGGTTAAACGAGTTCAATGTTTGCAAAGATAAAAGGATGACAGCACATGATGTTTTTATATACATCGCTCAAATATCAAAACAGGTAATTGGGAAAAATGTTTTTATCGAATAGTCAAAAAAGTACAATAGTTTAATCACTAACGAAAATAGTTAGGTGGCTTAATGGATAAAATGGTAAAAGTTATGTTTTTTTGTATTTCGTTTTTTTCTTCTAAATAGATGGTATATTTACCTAACAAAAAGTCGGGTACAACAATTTGACAAAGGGCGAAGACCAAAATTAGTCAAGTTGTGCTCATTTGGTAACATAACTTCTTTTAAGTTTTAAAGGTCAGTTAATTTCTGCCAAAGTGGTCATTATAATAGGTGAGAGTAGGTTCCACATTTTTTTTTTGGCTATCTAAGGTATCTTACATTTTTTCATAATTTGTTTTTACTTTGTTTTTACAACTTCTTTTTTTACTTGGTTGTGAAAAAACATGAAGTTGTAAAAAAGATTTGTGATAAACATATAACAAGGAAGAAAAAAATAAAGTTGTAAAAATGGATTGTTTTAAACATGTAAAAAAGTTGTAATAATGGATTATGAAAAAACATAAAAACCAAGCAAAAAAATGAAAGTTGTAAAAATGCGTTGTGATTGTATATGCAGCTGCTATCCCTTTGGCAAAAAAAGTAACAAGTTTAGTGACATTTTAAAACTTAAAAGGGAAATACCTGAAAACATCCACATATTTGGATGACAGCAAAAAGATTTGCCATAACAGTGGTCCATTCAGGTGTTTTAAGAGAGGCAACAATAAACGGCTCAACTTCTGAACCAAACGCCCAGTATCCAAAAAACGCCAATTGCCAGTAACTCAACACAATGATTGTATATGCAGCTGCTATCCCTTTATACATTGTTTTCTTCATGGGCTCTCTAACACTACTCTGCAATAACCAAACTTCAAAACTATACAACATAATCCCACTTGTAATACACACACAGTTTTTCTTTTTCATCTTTACTTTTGAGTAACTTACATTTTGGTCCCTGAGTAGAGCTGATTTTCACAATTTTTGTCCCTAAAAGTTCTCTTGAAAATTTGGTCTGTTGTTTCAGGAAAATGACTGTGGGTATGTTTTGAAAAACTAGTCTGTAGCTTCTATTTGTGTAGAAGTTTTTGTTGTAATCTTTTGAAACGTGTAAATTACATAACATAACAGCTAAAAGCTACTTGAAGTAGCTTTTTGTTCTAAAATAAATCTTCTACTCCCAAACGAAGCCTTTTCTTTAATTTCTGTTTTTTTATAAAGGTAAAAGCTCTTCAAAGCTCGGTGCCAAATAAACCCTATATTTTTAGACCAAAACTGAAAGAAAGAACTTTCTGGGACCAAAATTGCAAAAATCAGCTATTAATAGGGACCAAAATGTAACTTGCTTTTTTTTTAATATGTAACTTACTTTTTTTTTTAATGAATTACCTGAATTTCTGGAAGCATGGCATCACCAAACGAAAATGCAATAATCCCAAGACCATTAAAGGCTTTGAACATCTTTGCTGAAGAGCTTCCAGGGAGACTATAACTTACAGTCCTTCTATCGATCTTCTTCCCTGTCACAAATAAATAAATAATTTTTTTTTACGTGTTTGATCCATTAGAAATTATATATGATCCGAATTAACTCATGCTCATATAAATGGATTGAAATATGATTACCATTGTAGATTGTGACACCAATAGTTGTTGCAGCAAATCCGATTGTACTAAAACTACAAACAGCATTTAACCATCTAAGTGAATGGATATTTGGAAGCTGAGAAAGAACAAGTTCAAAGACCCCAAAGAAGATGATAAAATGTTGAAGTGTTAAACTACCCTCTTCATGGTAGTATTTGTACACTGCCTGCACATGATGATACATGTAAATACAAAATAGAAATTTGGTACTTATGAATGTATTGTATATTTGGAATTACATGAATTGACTGTATCAATGACCTTAAGGCTACTTCCAGCAGCAATTTGAATGGCGATATTGTTGCCCAAAGAAGCCACCTGCTGGAAAAATGCAATAGACCAGTAACCCCAATTTCCTTGAAGGTCAAAGATGATAAAAGATAGGTCAAGAATGAAAGCTAAAGGAAATCATGTGACAAAGAAGTCATATTAACTTCATATCAATCATGAATGGAGAAGAGAGCAGAACTGACCATAAATGCTACGAGCAAGACGTCTATAAGTGGTGTGCTTCTTCCCATCCCATTCCCATAGAGATGCAATCAGAAGACTAGAATACCATGTGGTTAAGGTTGCACCCACCAAACTAAGCACTCCTTGTGTGATTCACATGCCCAGAGCAAAACATCAAACACCTTGTCAGCATAAATCAAATCCAACTTAACTGCTACCAAAATTTCCAAAACAATTCCTACAGGTCGAATTCACTACCTAGAGGCCATCCAAGAGAAGAGACAGCGAAGGGAAGCGGAGCATAGGCAGCAGGAGTGGCGATGGTGGTAGCCACGTGGAACGCAGCGTGTTTCCATGAGCCTCTACCACTACCAGTAGTATCTGTATATGAGCCGTTCCTTTGAAACGAATCGTTTACCGTAATGGCTGAGACTTCCTCTGCTTCATTTCCGTCGTCGCCGGAGCAGTTCCCCGGTGTTGACGGTAAGCAGATTGAGGCCATCTCTTGGAGTTTTTGGGTTGGTTTCGATGGGTGGTGATCAGCAGCATTTCAACGAAATTGAACAAAAGTCGTTAAGGTTGCCGTCCTTTGACTCAACTCTTTTGACTTTAATTTTCATTTCTTTGAATTTAGACAAAATTTCATAATCAGTCCTCGTAAGATATCTCATTTTGAGATTTTTTAAAGAAAACGTGATACCACTAGTCCTCGTGATTTGCAAAATTAAACGAAAAGTCTTCCTGTTAAATCTAAATTTTGACTGTTAGCTTTTAATAAAAAAAAACTATTTTATCTTTGTACCATATTTGCAATATACTATAAACCTTAAGGACTATTTATATAGTTTTATAAATTTGAAATTATATATATATATATATATATATATATATATATATATATATATATATATATATATATATATATATATATATATATATATATATATATATATAGGATGAGGTTCAATAGAGATACCATAATTAACCAAGGAACCAATTTTTTTTTTCAACTTTTAAAACTTATTTTTTATCAAAAAAAAAAAAAAAACTAAAAATACAGAAATTCATAATTTTTTATCCATTTTCAATGATATCAAATTCGATTTTTTTTACGTCAAACTCACAATGTGAATTTTTGAAAATTCACAATGTGAATCCGGATTCACACGTTGAATCCGAAAAATATTTTTCACATTTACAATGTTAATATATGAATTTAGATACTTTTAGATTTTTTCGATAATAAATAAGCTCTAGAAATATATGAATTTAGATACTTTTACAATGTTAATATATGAATTTAGATACTTTTACATAGCGTCAATAGGTTGTTGAGTGAGCACCACGATGATAAATCTCTCTCCATGCTTACCGTAGACTTCTCTAATGCCTTTAACCTTGTTGACAGATCCGCATTACTTCATGAGGTCAAATTGAGGTGTCCATCTATTTCCTTGTGGGTCGAATTCCTATATGGTCAAGCAGCAAGGTTATATCTAGGCAACACATATATATGGTCTTCTACTGGGGTTCAACAAGGAGACCCCTTGGGACCACTTCTCTTTGCCATTGTGTTGCACCCGCTCTTGCATAAGATTAGAGACAATTGCAAGCTTCTTCTCCATGCCTGGTACTTGGATGATGGCACACTTATCGGAGATTCGGAGGAGGTGGCCAAAGCATTGGACATCATTACGGTGACTGACCCAAAATTGGGCCTTCAGCTGAATATCAGGAAAACCGAGCTCTTTTGGCCCTCGTGTGATGGTAGGAAATTACGGGAGGGGCTATTTCCAGCAGACATTGGGAGGCCGCTTTTGGGGGTGAAACTTCTTGGGGGTGCTGTTAGTAGAGATGCTAGTTTCATTCGCAATCTAGCCATAAAGAGAGCCGAAAACGCTGTGAATTTGATGCGCCTTCTTCCACAATTGTCTAACCCCCAGAGTGAGCTCCTTCTTCTTCGGTCTTGTATGAGTATTGCTAAGCTTTTCTTTGGGTTGAGGACGTGCCAACCCGTTCACATGGAGGAGGCGGCAATATTCTTTGACAATGGATTGCGCGGGGCGATTGAGGACATTGTGGTTTGTGGGGGCCCTTTCTTTGGTGACATACAATGGTGAATTGCTTCATTACCCATTAGGTTTGGGGGTTTGGGTTTATATTCGGCAGTAGAGGCCACCTCTTATGCTTTTGTTGCCTCACGGGCCCAATCTTGGGTATTGCAAGACCATATCTTACGGGATAGCGGTATACATGGTATGGATTCTGATTATGAGTGTGCCTTGACATCCCTTCGCAACAAGCTTCCAGATTTTGACCTTAACAATTTTACTACTAAAGACACCGCCCCCCCTAAATCCTAGAATACACTGGCGAGTGCCCTTTTTTGTAAAATTATCCAAGATATGGAAATGCATTTCGACATGACGACTCGGCAGAAAGTGGTTTTCCAGTGCTTACGTGCACCACATGCTCAAGATTTTCTTCTGGCTATCCCTATAGATGGGCTTGGCCAACACATGTCTCCCGTGGAGTATCGTACTATTCTCAAATATCGACTTATGATCCCCATTTTCCCAGCTGACGAGATATGTGCTGTGTGTCGCAAGGCATGTTTGGACTCTTTTGGAGAGCATGCAGTTCACTGTAAAGAACTCCCGGGGTTCAAATACAGGCACGATATGGTTAGAGATGTTTTGTTTGACATATTTAAGCGTGCCGGGGTTTCTGCTAAGAAAGAGGCACCTGTTAATTTCTTGATTGATCCGACAGAAGGAAGGTCAACCCTCAGACCGGCTGACATTTTGATTATTGGATGGGTCGGAGGGAAACACGCATGTGTCGATCTTACAGGGGTATCCCCTCTCGTGGGCCTGAGGGATGGGGGTTTCACAGCGGGACATGTTGCTTTAAAAGCAGCCACAAGCAAAGTCACCAAACATGAGAGATCGTGCATGGAAAGTCAACACGTGTTCATACCATTTGCATTTGATACGTTTGGTTTCTTCGCACCAGATGCGGTAGAGCTTCTTAAAAGAGTACAACGAATCATGCATAGTAATGTTATATCCCCTAGATCTTCGGATGTAGTCTTTAAAAGAATTAGCTTTACCATTCAAAAAGGGTTAGCGGCACAGCTTGTTGCCCGTTTGCCATCTCACTCATTGTACGATGACAATTAAAAATAAATAAAATACTTGTAATTGATATATATATATATATATATATATATATATATATATATATATATATATATATATATATATATATATATATAGGTGAGATCGGTTGAGAACTCATAGTTTCCCGAAAACATGAGAACTAAATGCGGAGCGTTAGATCAAAATTAACTCATTAAGGGTATGATCATCATCTTACCGATCTCATTTAATGTTTATTTTTTGTGTTATTGGACAAAATTAACATAATAAATCAAATTTTAGATTTTTTTTAAATAATTTTTGATTTTTTAAAAAAAATGGAGATTTTTTAATTTTTTTCATAAAACATGAACTTTTACAAAAAATTGAAAAAAGTAATTTTTAAAAAAATTGCAATTTTTTCAAAAAAAAAATTGTAATTCTTTAAAAAAAACTTTTTTTTTTAAAACAACATTTAAAAAAACAACATTTTTTTAAAAAACCTGCAATTTTTTTAAAAAAAATTGTATTTTTTTCAAAAAAAAAACTATATTTTTCTAAAAAAAATCATTCTTTTTTTCAAAAAAAAAAACTGCAATTTTATCAAAAAAAAAAAAAAAAAAAAAAAAAAAAAACTCTAATTTAAAAAAAAAAAAACTAGAATATTTGAAAAAACCCTAATTTTTTTTAACAAAAAAATCAACATTTTAGATGCATATATGTATATTTTTTCAATGTATATATGCATATTTCTTATACTATAATATTCGTAAGTAAATCATAAAAAATCTTATTTTTATTCATCAATTTATAAACATAATAGTACATATATTTTATTCGATACAAAATAAAATATAGAAAATAAAAAAAAACTACAAAGATTCACAATGTTATCATTTCTTCATATCAAGATTCCCATATTTTCTTCAATTTACAACTTTTTACATCTTCAAAATTTTCCACAAATTCTTTCAAATCTACAAAAAAAAAATGATTAATGCAAGAGCACTCACAAAAATGCATATGTATATATCATGTAAGATTCAGATGTGATTGTATTTTTTAAGATCCAAACGTGAAATTCACAAGAAAATAAAAACGAAAAACACTCACACATAATTCATGTATACAATACACATAATTCATATGTGATTCACTCGTGACTTAGTAATGAATTACATGTGATTTATATGTGAATTAAATGTGAATCACATGCGATTTATATGTGAATCACATGTGATTTATATATGAATCACATTTAATTCATATTTGATTCACTTGTGAATTACATGTGATTTATATGTGAATCACATGTAATTCATATTTCATTTGTGATTCACTTGTGAATTACATGTGATTCATATGTGAATTACATGTGATTTAAGATAATGATTCTCTATGCTTGAAGACGCATAGGAAAAAAAGCGCGTCATTTGAGTTTCAGTGAACAGAAGGCTTATGTGTAATTTAAGTTAACGATTCTCTATGTTTTGCGTCTTCAAGCATAGAACCAACACCACCCACTCCGATCCTGCACTCCGCCCAACACCGCCTCCTCCCGCTATGCCTCTCCACCAGTGATTTCGCCTTGTGCTTTTCTTCTTCCTACTCTATTTCACATGTTCTCGATACTCGTTCCAGAAATGCAATGCTTAAACTCAACAATCTGATCCTTTTGAAGGTACTATCACTGCCTCTTTCCCTCTCCCTCTCTTTCTCTCTCTCACACACTTATACTCTCTCTCTCTCTCTCTCATTAGATCGACCAAATGCTATCTGATCTTAATTATCAACTATTTGGCAAAATGTCGATATTCGATTTCAACATATTCCGATGCAATATATTGTTTATACGATTTAGCAAACTATCGAAGACATGAAGTATATAAATAAGCATAACTCTAATTGGGCATAGATACTATATGTACCTTTGTTAGAAGTATTTATTGTAATCCATTTGAGACATTCAAGTTTGTGACATATAGATTTTTTATGAACACCAAGTGTTCGACGGAATACCTCAATGAAAAAACATCCACAAATAAATCAAGAACAAGGTGATGTATTTATTGTTGCAGTTTGTAGGTGCTTGTTGACTGTTTTTTTGCTGATATAACATCATTTTGATGTATTTGTTTAATTTTCCTCTGTTTTTTTATTGGACTTTATTTCCCCAAATATATTCAACAACTTGAATGTTTGGTTGCTAAGATTATAAATTGGATTTTATATTCTTGCATAGTTTCCCCAAACATATTTTGATATCTTTGTCCTCTGTGTAGGACTCGTTTTTCCTTCCTAAAGGTGACTTAAAGAGCTTAATGGGTTAAGGTGGTAACTTAACCCTAAGAAGTGTAGAAGTGACATTTTATGTGAAAATCCTTATCTTTGAACCCCCATTAAGCCAATCCTAAAGGCCCTTAGGTTAAACTGAATTTCACATCTCAATAACCTAATAAGTAACCAAAAATCATATAAAAAGTGATAAACTTAAGGCTTAACCATTAAGTCCTTAATAGAAACACCAAAAGTGACTTAAAAGCTATTATGATCAATTTTCCCAAATCTGTCCTCCAACTTCTAAAATGCGTGCAAGTCAATAAGAACACCTAAAAATCATGAGACTTAGTTTTATAGAAATCGTAGTGTGTCTAGTTTCTTCAAACTTCGAATCACATTTCGAAATTCCAACTCCTTGAGGGGTAAAATTGGCAATCTTCTCAGGCTGGTCCATGCTGTCACAGATTTCATGTATTGTATTAAAAAAATCATAATAAATTCATTAGAACTCCAAATGCTAAAATTCCAAAACCTATAGTTAGATATGTATATATAGTTTCCCACATATAAAGTTACTGATGTAATTCTTAGTAGATTGGTACACTTTATTCCAAGAGTGTTGAATGGTCCAAAAAGTGACAGCTTAAAGTTACTAACTTGTAAATTTAATATAAAATCAACCAAAAATCATTAGAATCAGATCTTCATATTTCTGAAAAGATAAAAGGGGGAACTTTACCAATATTATTTTATCGAAGTTTAATATTGGGTTTAAAGGTAAAAAATAGATCCCAAAAAGAGCACTACAATCAAAGAGATAATAAGAAAATATATGCATAAGTTCTATAAGAGTAATACAACAAAGCACAAGCTAAATAGTGTTCTAACTATTTTGTAGGTTCTTGAGAAGTAAAGGATCCATCTTGCTCATGCTAGCTAATTTTCAAGTTCAAGGAGGTGAGTTACACTAACTCTCCTATTATGTAGGCATTACTTGTTTTATGTTATTGTTCACGGATACCCTAATCCAATATAGTGAACAAGGAAAGGCATAATGTAGTTTTTTTTGTTGTAAGACAAGCAAACAAGATTCATTTATGCGTTCTCAATTCATTAATTGTTCTCGTGTATTGAATCACATGTGATTATATGATCTAATCACATATGACGTATATGCACAAGATTCATTTTTGTGTTTTCGATTCAGTAGTTGTTCTTTGTCCATATTAATTGTATGTGATTAAATACATAAAATGACATATGATTAAATACATGATAACGACTATTGAATTGAGAACGTGAATTTGAATCTTATTCACAAAAATCATATATGATTAAATACGTATAATCACATGTGATTAAATACACGAGAACAACTATTGAATCGAGACCACGAAAATGAATACTGTCCACATAAATCATATGCGATTAGATACATACAGTAACATGTGATTATGTGTATCTAATCACATATGATTTATGTGGCTAAGATTCACCTTTACATTCTCGATTCAATAATTGTTTTTTTCCACTTTAATCATATGTGATTAGATACATTTAATCAGATGTGATTATATGTTTCTAATCATATATGATTTTATTTGGAAAAAAACGAATCTTGTGACAATCGTCAATTTCGGGTCAAGTCAAAGTCAAATAAAGTCAAAGAGTCAAACCGTTCGACTCAATTAACCCTTGTATATTAGGGTTTACATTGTGTAACTACTGTACAACTCACCATTTTAATGAGAAAACATCATTTCGAAATTCGTGTGTTTAATTTTCCTTAACCTTGATAGCGCTAAACAATGAACCAAAGAGATAAAAACACTATTGCACCCTCATCGGGAGTGTGTAGGACACTAAAACATGGCTTAACGGGGTTTACAGACCTTGAGCTGTAAAGCCGGATACTTAAAAATGTCATAAATATAACCTCTCTTAAATCTCGTCCACTCTATTTCTCTATATTAGAAATCTCCCCCAAATCTCTCCAAGTATGTGACATCTCTCCCAAATCTCGCTCTGTAGGAGACATCTCTCCAAGAATGTCAAATCTCTCCCAAATCTCTCCTAGAATGTCAAATCTCTCCCAAATCTCTCTCTGTAGGAGAAATCTCTCCAGGAATGTCAAATATCTCCTAAATCTCTCTAAGTATGCCAAATCTCTTTCAAAATCTCTCTCAACTTTTTATAATCACTCGGGGCATCCCGACCCTCGAATTTGTCGAAAACAGCTCGAAAACGGAAGTCTATGCGAAAAACAGCCTTAAGGAGCCGAAACTCCTCTTAGGAGCCGAACCTCCTGAGAACCGAAACCCTCTCAACCGAAATGGACCGAGCGCTCGGTCTATTTCGGTCCCCTGACTAATCAGAACCAAGACCTGAGTTTTGGCTCTACCCTTCTTACCTTCGGTCCGAGGACTTGACGTTCGGTCCGAGATCCTAACCCTCGGTCCCTTCTGATGAGTATGCCTGCGAGACCTCTCTGTTCCCATGCACAACCGAGCCTCACCTTCGGTTCGAGAGGCGACCTGCGCAGCAGAACCCCTCTCTCTCGGTTTCTTCTCCTACTTTCGGTTCTAAGGACTAGGACCAAACCTCCGGCCCCGAATTTCGGAATTTGGCAGTTTTTGCCCGGTTTTCAATATTTTTAGCATTTTGAGCCCGTTTTTCGAGATTTAACGTGGGATTTTCACCCAAACTCGTATTTTAACATAAGAAACCCCAAATATTCATATTTTAGTTATATTTTGGGGAAAATCCTTGCCTAAGAATAAAATCTAGTAGGTAAGATTTATGGGTGGAGTGTTGACTTTGCCTTAGGGTATGACACAAGCAACCTCCCCATACCTTCATAGTACAACCCCTAGTCACTATTCACCTATACCTATTCAATAATTATACTTTTCTCACTCTTTTTCAGCCATAAAGTTGAACAAATCTGGAGATACCCTCCTCTCTCCTCCCACTTTATTCACTCTTTCTTAAGAAGAACAAACATCTCCCTTCCACTTCCTCTCTCTAAAAATTCGAGATTCAAAGGCTGGTGTTGGGTTTTTCCTCCACATTTGGTAAGTATCTTCCTCCCACACTTAGATATTCTACTATCTTTCATCCAAATCATATATTGCTTACACAAATATCGTCATATTTGTGTTAGATCTTCAAATCTTCAAGCACCTCCCAAGTGTTCTTGAGTTGAACACTTCTCTCTTTCAACATCCATCCACTGAAATCACATAAGGTGAGTTCATACCCCTATATTTTCATGTTTTTTTAAGTTTTAGGGGGGGGGGGGGGGATACAAGTTAAATCATCAAGAACACAACTAAACTTTTCCAACAGCTTTCATCAGAAAAGTTGGACTTCAATCACGGACTGTTTTGGACAAACTAAACATTTTAGTTTTCAAAAATGTACAAGGTGCAAGTAGTTCAAGTCCTTAGCTTTAAAATGGATACTTGCACATCTCCATACGATTTGTCTACAATTTATGGTGATTTTTACAAAACTGCCTATCATTTCAAACATCAATCCGGACCAGTCTGTGATTATGGACTTGTTCACACAAGTTAGAGGTCACTAAAAATCATGAGAAAAATTATCGATAAACTAGACTCATTTTCCAAACTCTCAGAATTTATGGATTATGATTTGTACATTTGATGATTTTTCTACAAATTTTCTAAGAACAGTGATAGAAAATGTTATCAACAAAAAAATGCTATCAATTTCAATTCACCTTGTAACATGTTGAGCAAGGTGTATATCTTTGTGTGATTATATGTTATTGCAATATATGACATTTTTGTCTTAGTATATAGACATACATCAGTTAACAAATGGAGTTTTCTAGATAAAGCATAGAAATAACAATTTGTTATAATCAAAGTACATGCATTACATACAAACATTTGAATAAACTATGTTAAGTATAGTTTACGTACATTACCACTACTACCCTTGTTTTGATAAACTATAATAAGTATAGTTTATGATACGTCACATAACACACTCATACAAAAAGGGTACATTTATACAAAAAGGGATTTTCATTACATTACACGTGAATTCGTTAATGACTTTTGTGAGACATTCGCTTCACTTTACCAATAAGTCCTGTATTGTAACCAAAGTCTCCTGGAGGGAGAGCGTGATAGTTGTATATAGATCTATATTGGGATTGACAAACCCACACCTGAGCTGCATGCAACAGCTAGATCGGTAGGTATGAGGTGACAAATGTCATAACATTTCTGACGCCTGAAGAACGTCGTTTCAGGTCACCTAGGTCATAGCATGGTTATAATAACTCACATTAAGTATTAACAAACATAGAATTTACGGGGATTTCACCGAAATCAAACGAGTTTATGTCAATTTAAACTTGCATTGTTTTACTATAAATATGACAAATTATTTGTACATTCCGGTCTTTGGGTTTTAAGACTACATTTACACAATAAGGAAAATATTGGGTTTTCTGGAACGGACACTACTTTTAAAAGAAAAGGTTTTCATAATTGCATACAAAAACTTATGAACTCACCAACCTTTGTGTTGACACTTTTTCAAACAACTTGTATTCTCAGGAAATCACTAAACAGGTAACCAAGTGCTTTTGAGGATGGGACGTTAAGGCGTCAAACATTTCACATTTTGTCAACATATTGTAATTGATTTGTAAACATGTAATTCATACAATGATGTAACTCTTTCAATTATATATATGTTGGTTGTGTTTGCTTAAATCACTATTGTAATTGTTGTTATGATGCTATACATGAAGTCCTCCACCCCGGACGTTTCCGCCATCCTTGGTTTGGGGGTGTGACAGATTGGTATCAGAGCATAGTTTATAATGAATTAAGTATATCAAACCACATAAGATATACAAACTATAAGCATATTTGGGACTAAAAATCTCTGATTTTAAAACATTTTAATGGGACATACTTTTAGAAAATAAATAGTTTTCTCATTAAAAGTATACCTACATGCATTACATACTCGCGTAGTATTATAACTAGGAGAATATAAAGTAAAAGAAGAGGAGTTGTACACTATGGGTATGCCTTAGTATATGAGAATCGAGTTTGGGAGGGATATAGCCTGATCAACTATATTTGTTCGAGAAGTGACTTACACATATCGGGGGATAGTCGTAGTGGGAAACAAATCTAATAACCTAACTTCACTCTACAAAGAATGCTCTAAGAACCAAATCTAAACATTTAAAATACTATAGGAGTATTTGTATGTTGCTATAGTGTGACAACCTGAAAATTCTTCCATCACGATAACCCGTTCTCGTCAGCAAAACCCGTCTATTTTTCCTATTTTCCGTTAACATTTTGGGTTAGATCATTTAATTTGAGAATTTATAATGACCTCGTGAGTGTCCAAATCTGTTAGAAACACATGAAAACCCCCCAAATTATTATTTGGAAAAGTTTTAGTTTTATTCCGTCGGGTTATAAACAATTAAATCGGGTACGACCAAAAGTCCCGTCTAACATCAGTATTGGGTGGAATTCCACCGTGTCCCAAACTTTAACCATATATAAAGTGGAATGAGCCTCATTTGAAGCCCTTTTCCACTCTCTCTCTACTCCCTCTCCTCCAATCCAAGCTCTAGGTCCAAAATCATCAAATTCAAGCTCCAAATCTTCAAGGTAACTATCCTAGCTCATAGTATAACATATTTAGCCTTCAATTTTGTGTTCAAATCATGGAATAGGACCATAAACATGTGTTTACGGCCCTGGAACAGCCTTAGGCCGTGAACACATGCAAATGGGGTTTTTGAGCCTTAAAACCCTTCCAAACCACCTTTAGAGCTTAGATATGACTTAGGGACTTACCATATTGGACTTAGAACACCAAAACCTTATCATTTAAGGATTAAACATGAGTTTACTGCCCAAGAAAATTCTTAGGCCGTGAACACCAATTCATAGGCCGTAAACACCTTCTAAGGTGTTAAGATGCCCCTTAAACACCTTCTAAGCCTTGGAATAAAGTCTAGAAGCAACCACAAATGAGTTAGGGACCCTAAACTTGATAAAAACCCCTCCCTTAGGAGTTCACGTCCGTAAACCCCTCAAGGATATGTTCATGGGCCATAAACTCCTATATCTTGGTCAAAATGTGCCCTAACTTCACCCCATGACTTGTAAAATGAGTTTGAATCACATGTGATTAATCTAGGGCCACCAAAACATGAAAGGAAAGAGTAATTAGGAGCTTACAGCCATAAAATCCTAGTTCACGGCCGTAAAATCCATTAAATGGTCCTTTTGGTGGTTTAATCCTTCCCTATACCCTAGATTTGATCCTAGCTAATTTCCCCAAGTGTTTTAAGGCCATTTAACAACCAAGAACCCATCAACCATGAGTTTACGGCCGTAAACTCATGGGGACATGGTCTTAGGGCTGAAAACTCCCTTAGGAGTTTACTCTTGAAGAGCAAACTCCATATCTATGCCCTATACGTCCGTAGATGTCACCCGGGTCACCCCAAACACTTGATTTGAAGTGTTTTCGCGTCTTGGAGTGTATAATCACATCTAATTAGTATATCAAGGTCTAATTAGATACAAATATGTATCTTTTCATATTACATAGGAACCTCGCGCATAATCAAGCCTCGAACTGATGTTTAGCATCCAAACCGACACATTCCGCGACTGGTGAGTTCATACCCCTACGTTTTTCCATGTTTTCATTCAATGTTTTCATAGGGGGGGGGGGAATAAAAGCAAAATTACAAGGAAATCTTGTACTCAAACTTATGATTTCATTTGAAATGTTTCATATTTCGTACGCTTTTAACACTAGAAAACTGTACTAACCAATCGTTCAACTTGCAGAGTAAACCGTCATATTATTAGTGAAACTCGTTTTAAAATGCTACATTTTATATTTCACAAATGAATTTCCATATCATTATTGTTAAAAGCATGAATCTTAAAACTTTAAAATGTTATTGATATCACTCCCCGTAGATACGAGAGTGCAAGACTAATAACATTAAACTTAGAACTTTACCACTCCCCGTAGATTCGAGAGTGAAGGAATAATAACATTAAACTTAGAACCTTACCACTCCCCCTAGTTGCGAGAGTGGAGGAATAGTAACATTAAACTTAGAACTTTAGACAAGTCCTTGATAACACTCCCCCTAGTTACGAGAGTGAAGGACTAATTAATCAGAATTTCCCGTTTTATTGTCTTTTAATTCATTAATCTTAAGATTGGAGACACGTCCTTGTAACACTCCCCCTAGTTACGAGAGTGTAGGACTACCCCCGTAACCAGAATCTCTTGGAGGGAGAACGTGACTTGAGTGTATAGATCTATACGGGATTGACAACCCCGCACCTAGCTGCTAGCTACAGTCGAACTGAAAGGTTCAAGGGTGACAAAAGTCATAAAAGATACTGGCCCCTGTTTCGAGCCTTATCCAGTCTATAGTATGGTTATGGAACTCGTAATTTAGATTATGAATACTTTTATACTTACTTATTAGTTTTATATACGTGTTAAAACTAATGTAGTTTTCTAGGATAATCAGGTTTACAGGAAACATCACACGAACACATAAAGTATGGTAGACACTTGTACATTACTTTCAGAACCGACAACTAAACTTAACTTTTAGGAAAATAAGGGTTTTTCCTGGGATAACAAACTATACATAACCGGATCGTATAACAAACAGATAACTAAACTTTACTTATAAGAAAATATGGGATTTTCTTGAATATCAAACTTTTTTGGAAAACCAAAGGAAATTTGTGCATTTTCAGAAAACAAACCTCTTATGAACTCACCAGCTTTATGTTGATTTTCAAACTGCTTGTATTCTCAGGGCCACATTAGACAGGTACACAACGATCTTTTGGAGAAGACGAAGCGTATAGAAGACTCGTCTTAACTTTTGTTTATCTGATACATATGTATAACTTTTGTAACACTTTGCTTTGAAACAAATGTAAATATTCTTATGTAATGTAATGTTTTGTGTTTACTATGCTTACTATGTACATTAGTTGCGATACTTCATGACGTCCTCCGCCCCGGAATGTTTCCGCCATCGGTTTCAGGGTGTGACATATAGCGCAATATTATTATTATTAACCGTTACCTGCTTCTTACTCCCCTATTCTCGAGCAGACGACATGGCAGGATTCCACTTACCAGGAGACCCATACTTTCCCAATCAGGGGAATGCCGGCTGGATCGAAGAAGAGCCCGAAGAACTAATCGAAGAGGATCACGAAGAGGATCCTGAAGAGGACCCAGAGGAGATTGACGAAGAAGAGGATCCTGAGGAGGACCCATAGGAGATTGACAAAGAAGAAGAACCTGAGGAGGAAGAGGAAATGGAGGAGGAAGAAGAAGAAGAAGAACTAGAGGAGGAAGTCTTCAACCCTCCTTACATCGCCAGGGTGCCTACGAACCGCTTCGGCCGCAACAGGCCTGAGCCCCATTGGGTAACAATGATCGAGAGGTAGAGCTGACAACAACGCCAACGGTCACCATATGGCGACCAACATGGTTACTACGACCTCAACCACGGGGGAATAGCTGACAGAGCCCTCCTGTAACGACCCAAAATTCAAGACCAAAAATTTCTTTTAATAAAACATTACTTTAAACAAAGACATCATTCCAAAACATAGTCTGAGTATAAGTTTTCAAAACACATGTTCATTATCAGAGTAAACATTCCCAGGCTGACTAATCTATGGTGTGTGCCATGCGATCACCCCGAGCTCCTCCCTCCGCTACCGGAAGTACCTGAAAACAAAACTGAAAATTGTAAGCACGAAGCTTAGTGAGTTCCCCACCTTACCACATACCATGCATAACCACATACTGCACATACTGGGCCACGCCCGCTATCCGGGGCCTCGCCCCCTACTTCGGGCCTCGCCCGCTACAACGGCCCCGCCTGGCTTCGAGCCCCGATCGGATACAGATCTATTCACTTAGGCCTCGCCTGTCACAGGCCCCGCCCACTAACATATAATAGCACATACACATATCACATAACATCACAGAAGCTAAACATATACTAACAGCTCTTGCTCTAAGGCCTCGCCTATCTCTGGGCCCCGCCCGTGTCCTGCTATTGATGAGTCATGGAACCTCATCCATACTCCTGCTGATAGTGAGATATGGGCCCAGCCCACCCTCACTTGTTTCCTAACTTGGGCCTCGCCCCTGGACTGCTGCTACTGAGATATGGAACACCATCCACACTCTGCTATTGGGCACCCGCCCTCTATCATTGGACCTCGTCCGAATATCATACTAGCATACTGTGCCTAGGGCTAACCCCCGGTTCTTCTACTCATAACTACATGGGCCGGCATTGTGGCCGTAGACCCATTCATACAAAGGGAAACTCACCTGCACTGGCTGAACTTGCTGATGATCCCACTAGCTGATGCCCGACCACTCACTGAACTCCTGCTCTACTTGCTCCCCGAGCTATCAATATCAAAGCAACACTTAGTCTAACTGACCCCCGACAATTAACCAAGTCAAATCTGGTCTAAGACAAAGTCCTGGTCAAAGTCAACTTTTCCAGATCAACCCTACTCGCCGAGTCCACTTACTGACTCGCCAAGTTCATATACTCAGGGTCTTTCGATTCGCGACACGACTCGCCGAGTCAGTCCATAACTCGTCGAGCCTACCGATTACCGAGTCCTGACCTATCCAACTCACCGAGTCTCCATTCGACTCACTGATTCGAGTCTCAACTCGAAGGGTTTGGGGCTTCGCGACCTTACTCGCCGAGTCCAAGAACAGACTCGCCGAGTACCAGGAAATCTTCATCCAACTCGCCGAGTTGTTCATCCAACTCGCCGAGTGCATGCCCAACATCATCCGACTCGACGAGCTGTTCATCCCACTCGTCGAGTTCCTCCTCATCTTCATGCTACTCGCCGAGTCCACTCAAAGGACTCACCGAGTCCATTTAGATCTCCAAACATGCAGAGGACTTTTGATTCATGCAGGGACTCCAAACCATAGATCCATACTTCCAAAGATCAATCCATACGTAAAGTTGCAAACTTTACATATAACTAAAGAGATCTAGGCTCAAAACATACTAGGGTTTGGTTTAAGGAAAAAAGGGCTTCACCAACTACTCATCTCCTGATGCTTTATGACATATTGGACCATCCCAACAATAGATCTGAAGTGGCAACAACATATCTAAGCCCCTAACCCGATTTGGGTCTCAAACAACCATAAAACCCCCAAATCTCATGACAAAATAGATCTAGATGCAAAGAAGGGAAAATGGCAGCTTAATACCTCCAAGATGAACACAAACTGAAGTAGATCTCGAGCACACACCTCTCCTTTGAAGCAACCTTCTTGATCTTCAAGTTCCTTTCCAAAGTTTCCTTCCTCCCAAGCTATTTCTCTCAAATGATGGAAGCTCACACGAAATATAAGGTTTACAGGTTCTCTGGGATGATATGGGGGCTGAGGGAGGGACATAACACCCTTTATATAGGATACAACTCCCAGAATTAGGGTTTTCCTCGCACAGACCAGACTCGCCGAGTCACCTTGTCCGACTCGCCGAGTCGGTTACTTACTCCTCGACCCGGATCCCATTCTGAATCGCCGAGTTCCTCCTTGGACTCGCCGAGTCGCCCCTTAACATTAAGGTTTTCTTTCCTTTCTTGGCCTTCAAAACTTTGGATGTTACACCTCCCCGTCATGGTCCAGCATATCACAAATTTGGGGAACCAGAGTAGGGAAATGGCAGATCAGGTTCGAAATCTCAGCGCTATTACGACAACCACCGATGCACGCACCAGGGATTTGGAAATCGACTTTTATCCAGTGGACCAACTTATCAAGGACCTTACCACTGCTCGAGCGGAGGTAAAGGAGTACCAGGAAAGGCACGCAGCTCTCGAGGAGAGAGTGATCGCGGCCGAAAGATGGATTGATTTTTCCCCCAATAATTGAATACTTTTTTCTGTAAATACTGTTGGATTAGTGTCTAAGTCCATATCTATTTTGGTATGTACTTGACCTGAATGTGTATGGTCCTTTTGGGTTGCCTTCACACTGGTGACTAAACAAGATGATTGTTGAGGAGAGAGGCTGGTTTATTGTTAAGAATAATAAATTATGGTATAAATATGATTTGTTAATATATTATATGAATAATATATTAATTTGTAATCATATTATTAATTAGTATTTAATCAGAAATTAATTTAGAATTAATTTTGGGATTAAAGGAACTGACTGAAAGTGCAGGGGCTATTTTGTAATTATTCAATAGTTGAGGCTTTGGGACATTGGATCACCTTTATTAAGGCTTGAACGAAAATCCTAGAAGGATCTAGGAGTTTTCGTCCAAGGGCTTAAGGAAAGGAGTCCATGGACTTGCTTAGGCCCTAAGCTAAGGGATTAGGGTTTACACCTTGAAACCATAGTTAGCCTTAAGTATAAATAGCACCCTAAGGCACTAAGATTTCGTCCAAGCCTTGGGAAACCATAAAAGGGACGAAATCTAGGGCAAGATACCCTTCTCTCCTCTCTCCCATATTCATCCTTTCACCTAGTGTGTTTGTGAGCCATTAGAGGTATTACACTTGTGGTACTTGCTTTCAAGACCTAAGGAAATTCAAGGAACTAGTTGTTATTGCTATATAACAACAAAAGGTATGTATTCTATTTTTATATATGAATTTTGAAAATAATAGTAGCATGCCAGGTTTTTTTTGTGTTCATAAAGTTGTATAACTAATAGTGAAAACATAGATCCAACTCTAGGGTTGCATGCACACATAGGATTGTTTGTATAAAACCAAACAGTGGTATCATAGCCATTGGTTTTTGTTTTTAATTAGCTTTATTCAAATGTATGAACTTGACATATTAGGGTTTATGGCTAATAAACCCTGGAGGCTTGATTTTCGAAATTAGGGTTTCTAAACCCTAGATTTCGAAATTATTGGTAAGATTTCCTAAACCTTTTTCTTTGGCCCCAAGATTTCGATTTTAGGGTTGTCTAACCCTAGAATTTCAAAATTGCCTCTTTCCCCATAATTAGATCCTAAATTTTAGGGATTTGGATATTGTCATATCTTGTAATTATCGTTTAAATGTTTAAATTTGGTAATTAAAGATTTTGAATATCCCATCCCATAATTTCGAATTCTAAGGGATTTAAGGGATTGGGTTAAATTAATTGTTTAATTTAAAAGATATCCTTACCAAAGTAAAAGATAATTGTCAAATTAATTAGATAATTATTTCCTTATGTCATAAACTTGATTTATTTGAATTTTTTGATAGATTATCTTGCAAGAAATTGAATTAAGTCATATTTAGATAATTACTAATTAATTGGTTAATTATTATTATTTGTAATTTGATCTAGAATGTTCTTGCTTATGTTTTGAAAAGTTTCAAAACTTGCCCTCAAGTTATGGAATTTAAATTGTTTGATTAAAAGGTTTAATTTTGAAAAAGCCTAAATTCTAAAACCCTAATTTTGAAAAGTTCAAATTACACCCTTATGGTTTTATTAAATTAATTAAGTATATAGTTAAAAGAGAGTTAATAAATCCATAATGATATGGTTTATATTTAATTAAATTAAAAGTGTAATTTATAAAATTAAACCACCTAGTATTTTAAAAGTGTAAAATACACCCTTATACTATGTATAACATTAAAAGTCTAATATTATATATGTATAACTTAAATGCTAGTCTTACCGTTAGTAGGCCTCATTCACGAAGCCGATCTATAAGGGGGTATAAGGTTATGACCTATAAAATGGCCTTTTAATGGGTGTCCACTGTCACCCACCGCTTCCTTGATTGGTGGAGGGTCGTTAGCCGAACGGGTAGGATAGGGCAAACACTTTCCATTAAAAGTATAATGAAGTATAAAGTAACTAAATGTTTTTACAAAATTCTCAATCTTAGTTACTTTAGGAAAAAGTGAATTGATGCAATTCCATGAAATTACACTTTGAGCCCTTGCGAAGACGTTAGTGGAGTGCGTGTGGTTAACCGGCACAGTAAATGGTTCTAAGCAAAGGTAGCAAAGGGTGACTCAATGTTTTTCATAGTTCGGTGGAGCGTGTGTGGTTAACCGACACATCGAATAGGTGACTGTAACATTGGGGGTACCATGTAAGTTTGCATGGCTATTCACACCCTATTTTGTGATCCTCGGCATCCCAGTCACAAATCGAGGGGCATATCGAGATTTAAACATGCCATTGAAAAGTTCAATGAATCTCAAAAGATCTAGGAATTTTTAATAGTTTTGAAACTTAAATTTCTTTTTCGTTTTTCATGGTGGAAATTGGTAAATCGTTATTTACCTACCTTCAAATATTCTGCAACTAGATTACGGCATCCCTCTTCTAGGTTGTAGAGTATTGTGTTCGATCCTAGCCTTGATGTTTCATTTGGGTGTCACATAAAGGATTCGAATCAACTTAACTTGAATTTTCTCCCGTTTTGTAGATGTCAAAGTATGACAGTTATGGTCTTCCCAAATCTCGTGGAACAAGCTTTCCACATGAAGATGATATGTCGCGATATGATTGAGGAACAAGAGATCATGCTTCACTTCCTCCACCTCGTCCAATTATTCTCCCTAACCCACAAGTTCGAGGCCTTGAAAAGTTCAAACTCACTCAAGCCCTTTTGGCAAGTAAACATGAAGATGGGGAACCTGTGTGTGCACACGTCTTAGAGATGAAGTTACACATCGATAGGTTAAGGATGTTGGGTGTCGAGATTTCAGGCGAGTTGGATATTGATTGGGTTCTTCAGTCACTTCCTGAATCATATAGTGAGTTCGTTAGAGAGCACTATATGATGCATCACGACGTAACCCTCATTGATCTCACCTATTTGCTTATAGCTGCTGAATCAGCAATGATTTGGCGTGCTGGTCAAGCAAATTTGTCTGGTGAGTCAGACTCCCAAACTGTAATGGGCACTGGCAACATCAGAAGTCTAGAAAGAACTAATTCTATGATTGTCCAATGTGTTGTGCCAAAGGAGTCCATTTGCTTTTATTTCCAAGAGAAGGGGCATTGGAGACGAAGCTGCCCTAACTACCTGAGAGATCTAAGAGATAGGAGAGTCAAGACGTATGGCTCTACATCAGTTAAAATCCATTAACTAACTCTTTTAAGTTCCTATTCTAGATTCTTCATACATGATGTAATAAGATTACATTTTGATGTTTTATAGGATCGAAGAAAAGAGAGGAAGCTTAAGGAAAGAAGTGAGCTGAATCTAATCGTGAAGAAATGGATTTCGATCGCATTGCTTGAAGATTAGATTCTTGAGCTACTACTTGGAGTTAGAATAGATTGCTAAGAAATATGTATTAACATAGTTTTTCAATTGAATTGCATTGTAAGGACAAATTACTCCGCAATAAAATAAATTGATTTTATATTATTTATTTATCCTTGCAATGGCGTGTATGAAAAATTGATGTTTGTAAGTTTCTATTATTAGCAATAATGGATTTGATTCTTAATTATGTTAATTGTGGAAAGGTCAAGAATTTACCAAATAGGGAGAGTTTCTCATCGCCCAAGTTTCAATTGGACAGAGACTTGGAATCATGCAACTTGGTTACATAATGAATGAGAAATTTTATATTTGGAAATTAGACTAATTTGTTGACAAAATGTCAAGTGAAGGACTAAGAGATCGAGTACACAAAGTTGTGTGTTGATCAAGTCCACCATAAGAGTAACAAAGATATTCGTCATGATTTACTAAGGTTTAGTAAATATGATTATACTTATAAGATTAAGTGTAATTCTGAGTTGATTGAAAGAGTTTCAATCAATAGCAGAACGAATAAGAAGAACCAAGTAGACAGAAAGATAAAAGTTTCTCTATTCTAAGAAGAAGGGAGAGTACCTTTTATTATGTTTTATGATAGGTCTTAATGATTAAGAACCATATCTCAATTGATCCTCTAAGTGAGTCTTAGTACAATTGTATGTCTGAGAAGAGGAATCAAGAATTGAAGAAATGGTTAAATCAAGAAGTCAATCATACTTCGTTCCAAAACAAGTCTTAGAGTTAAGATTGTGACATTGAGTGACAAGTCTTAAGAAGGTTTATACCATTCATCAAATGTGGAAAGTTGTGATGTCTTGGATAAGACAAAGACCAACTAGGACCAATTTTGTGAAGTATTTTGTCTTGATAAAAGCTACACTAACTCTTGAATATTTGTTTGTCAAGAAATGTTTATTGACAAGAGAATCTTATATGTCAAGGAGTCAGTGGGAGTCTTAATGGTCTTGAAAAGTTCAAGAACTAATCAAGAATAAACCTTATCGATCATCACTAGCACACGACTTGAGGTTCACAACCTATCGTGTTGACACTATCTTGTTTCTGTGCCGTTCCAATTGAGTTAATTATGCATGAGAGTTGTATGAGTTCTCATTTGAATGCATAAAAGGCAAGCACCTTGATCAATGAAAAGTATATTGATAGGAAAGGGTGAGCTGCTTAACTACTTGGAAGACACGGTGGGCACTCGTGTTACCATAAGGCAAGAAATCAAGATTGAGAAAGTTCGGTCCATATGAGTTTGGATTTGTCACAAACTTTGGTTTTGAAAAATTCGCATGAATAGGAACACATACACCATTAAAATCTAAGTGTCATAAGATTCCCTCCTTCATGAAAATTACTGTGAGGAAATGCTTTCACTAAGAGAGATTTTAAGATAGTGATTGTGAAAATTGTATTCTCGAATTCGATTATGGTTACGGTATCCCTTTCCATGATTCGAATTGTGAGATTTGGCAATTAGTCTGAATTGTTTAGACACACATATGAGCTATCTAAGGCAAATGTGTATAAGTTTGAGAAGCTTAGATAAAGGATTATCAAAGCATCAGGTATTAGAAATATGAACTTAAGAAATTTAATAGGAGAGTGGGAGCATAAATGTTGTGCTTGTATGAGTATTAAGGCAAGTATTGCAAGTTAGCAATATTAATTATGGAAAACAAGAGTTATACTTTGTAAAGTCGTAACGGTTGAAAAGTTGTTTTGCTATAATTAAGGGAGAGAATATTGTACTTCGTTTCGAAATCTAAAAGCTTAGATTGAGAAATTTTAATAAATTTAGTCAAAGGATACATAGTGTGTTCTTAAATTTCGATTATAATTACGACATCCCTCTTGATAGTTCGAATTGTAAGAACGTGACACATAAAATGTTATGGCAGAAGATTGATAAAGTATCAGATCTTTATGTAAGACATTATGCATCGTGTCCCATACGCTTTGGGTATAGGATCGATTTCAAATGCTATAATATTTGACCATTCTAAAATTTTCCAAATGTCTAGCGCATTTAGAGGGAAAAGGACAAGAATCGGCTTGGACTAAGATAATTAAACAACTATCAAAGGACAGTCCAAAGTTCGCCGAGGATTGGTCGCTTGTGAGTAGTTGGAAGTATGATATTGGATGGAGCATATCGACATTATTATGAATAGATAAGATTTTATTAAGAATGAGTTGTCGTATGGCAAATATGGAAATGTTTCCATATTAGGAGTTGGATGTTGAGAGTCTATGTCTAGATTAGAAAATTTTATGCAAAAGGATGTTCAAAGGAATGTACTTTGAGTGAGAGACATCATGTCTATGGAATTGTCTTGTAACAATCTCCAATAGAGGACTTTGTAATTTCATTGGCAATAGTCATTGTGACTTTTGTGCTATGACATTGCGAAAGGATCATTGCATAAAATGTTAGAATCTAGCATATTCTATAAGTGGCAAGAATTTGATATTCTTATACTTATGATAAGGATTGGGAGTTGTGAAATGAGTATGATTGGAAATGTGTTCATTTGATCTATTTCACAAAGTAAGGACCGTAGGTAAACATTGTGTGCATGCTGAGAGCATGGGACAATTGTAGTAATAATTCAAGTAATAAGTTAATTAACCGAAACAACAAATAATGAGTAATCGATATAGTGATAAATAAAAGGTGTTTTATTTATACTCAAAGGTTTGGGACCATATAGGATTAGTATTATTCTTGTGTTTCACTTTGCATGTTTTGACTTCCTGAATAATTAATTATTTCAGAATAATCAAATTATTCGAATGGTCCACAGTCGTTCATATGTTGGAAGTAGGTATGAATGAAGACAGTCATGAATTGGTTTGTGGATTGTCTAAAGTGTATTAGACATAGCAAAGGTTTGCTACAACGTTCATGAGTGCTTATGAATATGATTTGAGCATTGGATTAAACCCACGCTCACTTGGGTCACTTCATGGATTTTATCACGAGTGATTGGTGAGACGATAATATCTTATATTCTTGAAACCGAGATGTGTGAGTTGTATCTTACGAGTCGGTTACACATTAATAATATGTAAACGCACCAGTAACTTGGTGTCATAAAACTTATTGTTGTGTGTGATTCGGTAAGTAAGTGCAAGCAAGCATTGAATCAAAGTTTATCCGTTCCTTATATCCAAAGTAGGATGAAAATGATATCTGTGGGCCCCTCAATGATTTAGTGATGACACCCTAAGCGCTTGGCCAAGTCGGGACTAATTTGATGTGTTCAATTGTAGTCTGTTGTCAGTCGTCGTAAATCAGAAATCGGGAAACAACACATAGACTGAGAGAATTATTTAAATCCATGTCTCAGTCTATACGATATCTAGAATGGAGGAATATATGATCCCTTATCTAAAGGACACGCTTCTGATAAGTTTAGAGTTGACAGCAGCTTTTGAAAGCTACGATTGCTAATCAGGATATGAGGTTATACGTAGAATAGTTATTAGACTTATCCAAGTGGGAGACTGTTGGATTAGTGTCTAAGTCCATAACTATTTTGGTATGTACTTGACCCGATTGTGCATGGTCCTTTTGGGTTGCCTTCACACTGTAATTAAAGAAGTAATCGACCTAGAAATGATGAGTCCGCCTTAGGACCTGTTCCATGTTTGGTTGTGGACTTAGGGCAGACTCATTAGTATCAACAACTTATTAAAATTTTAATTACACATAACTGGGGCACATCGAGCAAATCTTAGGAGGGGGTCAGACTCGGAACCGAACACATGACTCCGTTTGAGTCACAACTATTTAATTCATAAGTTTAATTGCATAAACTTCTTCTATGAATTACTTGCTAATGCACTAAAGTCGGGATATAATACAATGAGATAAATCAAGTAACACTCAAATCGTTATTACTATTGAAGTCTTACCGACTTGTCATTTTAAAAACTTATGACAAAGCTATGCCGCCAAGGAAAAGACCAAGACCTTCCAGCAGCATAGAACCACCTCCTCCGCCGCTGCCTCCACAATTTGATCCGACAATGTTCCAGGCTGCAGTAGCAGCAGCTGTGGCGGCAACTATGTCGCAAATCGGCACTAATGGCAATGGTGGATCCGAATCTGGTGCTACACCCTCTTACCAGGGAGACAGTTCGGGGCGCACAAAGGAATGCACCTACAAGGATTTCACAAATGGCAAACCCGATACCTTCGATGGGAGCGGGGGCGTCATCATACTGATGCAATGGTTCGAAAGAACCGAAGCAGTCTTCGAAATCTGTGCTTGTCCCGAAACGAGCAAGGTCAAGTATGCAACATTCACTTTCACCGGTAGGGCTCTCACTTGGTGGAATGGCCGAGTTAAATCACTTACTCCTGCAGTGGCTAACTCCATAACCTGGGAAGATTTGAAAGCGTTGATGCTAAAGGAGTATTGCCCGAGGGGTGAGATACAAAAAATCGAAGAAGAACTCTGGAACCTCAGAATGTCGGGCACAGATCTTGAAACTTACATTGTCCGGTTCAATGACCTGGCACTCATCTATCCAACAATGGTCACTCCAGAGGGGAAAAGGTTGAACGATACATCTGGGGACTATCATCCTAGATTCAAGATAGTGTACTAGCCTCGAAACCCGCTACCTTTGAAAGTGCCAAGGAATTGGCACAACAACGTATCGATTACCGGGCCAGTCGTGGTACCATGATCACCACCACCGACCAAGCAAAAGGAGGAAACAACAAGAGGAAGTTCTGGAACAATAAAAAGAAGCAACTGGCACTGGACCCCGCCAAGAAGCAACAGATTGTTGTTGTCCGTGTTGCCACTACTGCTACCACTCCAGCACCACCGAAGCAATATGCTGGAAATCTCCCTAAGTGCAACAAGTGCAACTTCCACCAAAATGGTGCTTGTCGGGAAATGCACTGCAAAAACTGCGACAGGAAAGGGGATACCGCTCGTTTCTGTAAAGCGCCACCACAACCGATCAACCAAGTTGCCAATGCAGGGGTGAGCCAAACCTGCTATGGATGTGGTGCCTCAGGACACTTCAAGAGAAACTGCCCCAAAGCACAAGCTTCTAATGCTGGTGGTGTAGGGAGAGTCCTGGCAATAGGACATGAGGAAGCAGTTAAAGATCCTATAGTGGTTACCGGTACGTTTCTCCTCAATAAGTCTTATGCATGCATACTATTTGATAGTGGAGCAGAGAGGAGTTTCGTGAGCCACCAATTCAAACAATTACTTAAACAAAAACCCTGGTCATTAAAAGATTCATACGTCGTAGAAATGGCAAATGGAAAGGTTGAGCGCACAAATGATATATACATAGGGTGTACCCTCACTCTAGATAACCATCCGTTCAAAATCGATCTAATGTCAGTCACCATAAAAAGTTTCGACATCATCATTGGTATAGATTGGTTGAGTTCTCATCGTGCCGACATTCTATGTTATGAAAGGGTCGTTCGCCTTAATCTGCCAAGCGGCGAATCCCTTCTCATCTATGGCGATAAACCCAGTGCAAATCTGCAAATCATATCTTGCGTCAAAGCCCAAAAGTATCTCCAAAAGGAATACCAAGCATTCTTAGCCCACGTCGTAGATAAGAAACAAGAGGTGAAGGATATCAAAGACATTCTAGAAGTATGCAACTTCCCTAACGTATTCCCAGAAGGTCTGCCAGGTGTACCACTCGCACGACACGTCGAATTCTGAATCAACTTGGTTCCCGGAGCTACCCCCATGGCCAAAGCTCCTTACCGCCTAGCACCAGCAGAAATGCAAGAACTGTCCAGCCAGTTGAATGAACTGTTGAACAAAGGGTTCATCAGACCGAGCTTCTCACCTTGGGGAGCACCAGTCCTTTTTGTAAAGAAGAAGGACATATCCTTTCGCATGTGCATCGACTATTGAGAGTTAAACAAACTTACCATCAAGAATCGATATCCTCTATCCCGAATCGACGACCTTTTCGAACAACTTCAGGGAGCAAGCTACTTTTCGAAAATCAACTTGAGGTCGGGTTACCATCAACTGCGAGTTCAAGAGGATGATATTCCTAAGACAACTTTCTGAACGCACTACGGCCATTTCGAATTTATGGTAATGCCCTTTGGTCTAACAAACGCACCTGCAGTGTTCATGGATCTGATGAAATGAGTGTGTCGACCCTTCCTAGATAAATTCATGATCGTGTTCATCGACGATATCTTGGTCTATTCAAGAAGCGAAGAAGAACACAGCCAACACCTGCGGCTGGTACTGGAGACTCTATGAGCCGAAAAGCTTTATGCTAAGTTTTCAAAGTGCGAATTTTGGCTCCGAGAAGTGGGATTCCTTGGCCACGTGGTTAGCGAGAAAGGGATACGCGTGGATCCCTAAAAAAATCAAAGCAATTGAAAACTGGTCAGCACCGACAACGCCGACTGAAATTCGACAATTTTTAGGACTCGCCGGCTACTTCCGAAGATTCATACAGAACTTCTCCAAGATCGCTAAAACACTCACCACCTTCACTCAAAAAGGTGTGATGTTTAAGTGGGGATATAAACAAGAAACCGCCTTCTAAACGTTAAAACAAACCCTGTGCAGCACACCGGTCTTGTCTCTTCTAGAAGGAACTGATGACTTCGTGGTATATTGTGATGCTTCAAATCAAGGCCTCGGATGCGTGCTCATGCAGAGAGGGAAGGTCATCGCTTACGCGTCAAGGCAGCTAAAGACACACGAAGTTAATTATACTACCCGCGACCTTGAACTGGGAGCCGTAGTGTTCGCCCTATAGATCTAGAGGCACTACCTCTACAGCACAAGGTGCACCTTCACCGATCACAAAAGTCTTCAGCATATCCTCAATCAAAAAGATCTCAACATGCGGCAAAGAAGATGGGTAGAGTTGCTGAACGACTACGAGTGTGAAATTCGCTACCACTCGGGCAAGGCCAATGTAGTGGCCGATACCCTAAGCAGGAAGGAATATTCGGGCCGCCGAGTAAAAGCCTTAACCATGACAATCCATTCGTATCTGGCCATGCAAATCAAGGAAGCTCAACTAGAAGCCTTGAAACCAGAAAATGTGGCAGGTGAGGCATTAAGGGGAATGTATAAGAACTTAGAAGTCAAGGATGATGGAGCACATTATCTCATGAATCGGATCTGGACACCAAAGTTTTTTGGGTTCCGAGACGTTGTCATGAATGAAGCACACAAGACTCGATATTCCATCCATCCAGGTTCGGATAAGATGTGTCTAGACCTCAAGAAGTCATACTGGTGGCCGAACATGAAAGCTGAGATTGCTACTTATGTGGGCAAGGGCCTGACTTGCGCCAAGGTCAAGGTGGAATACCAGAAACCCTCAGGACTACTACAACAGCCTGATATACATGAGTGGAAGTGGGAACGTATAACCATGAACTTCATAACTAAGCTGCCTAAGATGTCAGGCGGGCTTGATAGCATATGGGTAATCGTAGACAGATTGACCAAGTCTGCACACTTCCTGCCGATAAAGGAAACCGACAAGATGGAGAAGTTAACCAGGACGTACATCAAGGAGATTGTGCCACTGCATGGTGTACCAATATCCATTATCTCTGACCGAGATACTAGATTCACCTCGCAATTCTGGCAGTCCCTACAAAAGTCTCTGGGAACTAGGCTTGACATGAGTACGACCTACCATCCACAAACCGACGGGAAGAGCGAGCGAACCATACAGACGTTGAAAGACATGTTGAGAGCCTGTATGATAGACTTTGGTAAGGCATGGGATACCCATTTACCGCTTATCGAATTCTCCTATAATAACAGCTATCACACTAGCATTAAAGTCGCTCCGTTCGAAGCTCTTTACGGTCGCAAGTGTAGATCACCCCTGTGTTGAGCTGAAGTGGGGCATACACAACTAGCTAGAGGGCAAGTCTCTAATAGCACCCTTACTGGTCCTAAAATCATAAGGGAGACCACGGAAAAGATATTCCAGATTCGAGAAAGATTAAAAGCAACTCGCGACCGACAAAAGAGTTACGCGGATAAACGACGCAAACCCTTGGAATTTCAGGTTGGAGATCGGGTATTACTGTAAGTTTCCCATTGGAAAGGAATGATACGTTTCGGTAAACGTGGGAAACTAAACCCGAGGTACATCGGACCGTTTGAAATCCTCGCCAGGATTGGTCCCGTGGCATACAAACTCCGATTACCACAAGAACTTAATAACGTACATCCCACATTTCACATATCGAACTTAAAGAAGTGTCAGTCTAACGAGACACTCGTAATACCAGTCGACGAAATCGAAGTTAACGAAAACCTCTACCTCGTGGAGGAACCAGTCGAAATCATGGATCGAGAGATCAAAAGAACGAAACAAAGTCGTATCCCCATCGTTAAGGTCCGTTGGAACGCTAAACGAGGACCTGAGTTCACCTGGGAATGCGAAGATCAAATGAAACAAAAATACCCGCACCTTTTCCCAAACTCTTGAAGTCCCAGCCAAAACGTAAATTTCGGGACGAAACTTCCTCTAACGGGCGGGATGATGTGACAATCGTCAATTTTGGGTCAAGTCAAAGTCAAATAAAGTCAAAGAGTCAAACCGTTCGACTCAATTAACCCATGTATATTAGGGTTTACATTGTGTAATTACTGTACAACTCACCATTTTAATGAGAAAACATCATTTGGAAAATTCGTGTGTTTAATTTTCCTTAACCTTGATAGTGCTAAACAATGAACCAAAGAGATAAAAACACTATTGCACCTTTATCGGGAGTGTGTAGGACACTAAAATATGGCTTAACGGGGTTTAAAGACCTTGTGTTATGAAGCCGGATACTCAAAAAGGTCATAAATAGAACCTCTCTTAAATCTCTTTCACTCTATCTCTTTATCTAAGAAATCTCTCCCAAATCTCTCCAAGTATGTGAAATCTCTCCCAAATCTCTCTCTGTAGGAGAAATCTCTCCAAGAATGTCAAATCTCTCCCAAATCTCTCCAAGAATGTCAAATCTCTCCAAAATCTCTCTCTGTAGGAGAAATCTCTCCAAGAATGTCAAATCTCTCCCAAATCTCTCTAAGTATGCCAAATCTCTCCAGGTATGACAAATCTCTCCCAAATCTCTCTTAAAATCTCTCTCAACTTTTTATAATCACTCGGGGCATCCCAACCCTCGAATTTGACGAAAACAGCTCGAAAACGGAAGTCTACGCGAAAAACAGCCTTAAGGAGCCGAAACTCCTCTTAGGAACCGAAACTCCTCTTAGAAGCCGAACCTCTTAGGAGCCGAACCTCCTGAGAACCGAAACCCTCTCAACCGAAATGGACCGAGCGCTCGGTCTATTTCTGTGACAACCTGGAATTCTCATTCGGTCAAACCCTAAAAGTCAATCACTCCATATTATAAGTCAAGTTCACTCTTACTTGTCTTTAGGAAATTAAAGTTCGTTTGATTATTTTAATAATTAATCTCTAAACGAACGGGTGAACAGATGGGCCGTCTCGGGACTTGAAATTTCTAAACTGCAAACACCTCGTGTCTTAGAAGTTCACGGCCAAACTTTTATGTTTGGGCCGAAAATTCATCCAAAAATCGCGAACTCATGCATACGCATGAGTTTACTCTCCAAAAACTAGTCATTTTGTGTTTACTCCCCAAACTCAAAAAGAGTAAACTCCAAAAACTCTCTCAAGTATCATCCAAGGTTTTCATCAAAATCTTCAAGCTAGTAAGTGTTTCTAGCCCTTTCAAGTTAGTATATCACTTAATCTAGAGATTGTACATCCTTTAATCCATCCATTTATATGTTATGACTAGTTTTCCAAAACACCAAGAACACCAAGAACACACACTAGTGTTCTTGGACTTCAAGTTCATATCAAGCTTCCACAAAGTAAGTGCTTCTATCCTAGAGTCATTTAAAGCTTGCTATACATGTTAATATCAAATAAAAGTCCCAAGAACCCCAAGAGCAAAGTGTTCACGGTTTTGGGAGGCTCCCAAAACCGTAAACACCAAAGAATAGGGCCAAAGTGGTGTCTTAGGGTGCCTAGATGCTTCACAATGCCTTAAGGACTTGTCTAGATTCATCCTTGATGAGTTTATCACACAAAAAGCACCAAAACCTTCCATTTTTATGTGTTTACGGTTTGGGGATGTCCCAAAACCGTAAACACCCCAATAGGTGTATAAAAATCCCATAAAAGTCTCATGGTTATTCCTTATGACTAAATCTAACCTAGACTAGTGCCGTGATTGAGCTAAGGACTTGAAAACCCCAAATACCATAAACTTATGAGTTTAAGGTAGTAACCTCATGAGTTTAAGGTAGTAAACTCATGAAGAAAAGGTCCTTAGACCGTAAACTCCATTTAGGAGTGTTTTGATGCCACACAACACTTCCTAAGGCTAAATCATGAAGTAGGAATGCTTGGAATAGTTTAGTAGTCTTCAAAATAACAAATGGTCATAAAGTGTAGAGTTTACGACCATAAATCCTTGAGTTTACTGCCGTAAACTCCTTGGGTAATGGTCATGAAAACCGTAAACCCCAAGGGAGTTTACCCTCGAACCCCAAACACACTAGCCTTTCCCTACAACACTTAGATGCAACCCTTGAGACTTATAACACTTGTATAAGGTGTTTAGCATGTCCTAGAGTGTATTAAATTTGTTTATTAGTTGTTTAAAGACTATTTGTTTATATAGATATGTCTTTATATGTTATTAGGATCTTTGTGCGTGTCTAAGTCTTCACTTGACACCAAGCACTTATCCGGCACTTCCTTCCGATCCACTTGCTACAGGTGAGTTCATACCCTTTAATCAACGTTTAAAATGTTTTTAAATACTTTATGGTGGGGGGGGGGGGGGGTACAAGTAGAATCATGCTAGTTATTATATCAATCACATGTGATTAATAAGCAGCATTCAAATGATTTACTACTCATTAGCCGTTTTACCAAACAGTTTCTTTCAAATGATTTTCATAAACATTTTACATGATTAAAACTCCTTATTAAGTTGTACATTTTACTCTGTATGTTTCATTTCAAACTCATTTACAATTGTGCTTCAAACAAGTGTTCCTTTATACTTAAACTGTTTTATCAAACCCATGCTTTTAAACAGTTTTATAGATTGACATCAAGTCGATCTTTTCTTAGATAATACTTATGTTCAAAGGTTTTACAAAACTTATTTTATGCTTTTATATTATCAATTGCATGCCTATATATGTATAGTTATATAAGAAATGTTTAAAAGACTTAGGAAGGCTATCCACCCTATTTCCTTTTTGCGCTTGAGATGTGGTCTGGTGGGATATCGGGTACCCGTCCGAAGGTCGTTTAAATATTAGTTATATATCATGTGTACATATATAGTCATAAAGGTTCTTCCAGTTCATTCAGTACCCTTGGGTAGCAAAGGGTATACTCCCATGTTCATACGTACAAGTTAAATTACTAGTAAACTACAATAGGCGTAGTTTAGGGTTTTACTAATACTAATACTAGAACAATGAATCATACAAAGAGTCAGTTCATACATGAGTCATAACTTATAGTGATGAGAAACAAACATAGAACAGAGTGATGAGAAACAAACTTAACACATAGTGATGAGAAACAAACTTAATACATAGTGATGAGAAACAAACATAATACATAGTAATGAGAAACAAACATAATACATAGTGATGAGAAACAAACATAATACATAGTGATGAGAAACAAACATACAGGCTAGACAGAGAAAGAACACACAATACAGCTAGCACATACATTACATTCAGTTATGTGAGCCATTAAACGGGTCATGGCACTACCTGCCATGATCGTTTTTGTATCCAGAATCTCCTTAATTGGGGAGCGTATGAGTTTGCGTATAGATCTATACTGGATTGACTATCCTACACCTTGTTGCTCGCTACAGTGGGACTTGCAAGTCTACAGGTGCCAAATGTCATTTCTTACGGCGTCTTACATCGTCGTTTTACTATTGAGTCGGTAGCAGGGTACATGCCGATCACATGGTACTTTAAATAACAATTGGTTTAAGGTAGTTAGTATAGCAGTAGTTACTTAATACAACACTACAGTACTATAATATTTTCCTATTACATTCACTTCGTGAACATTCACACGATGCTCAGTAATGTAAAAACTATATTTTTGGTTAATGATAGTCAGATTTGGGAAAATACACACTCTTACAAGAGACACACACACAGTTACTAGATGCCTTGGTAGAAGGCTACTTTTAGTAGGAAACATAAGGTTTTCTAGGATAGTTCAACAAATACAAACTTTACAAAACTTATACATTACATCTTACAAATGCTTTCATACAAACACAGACACTAATATACTTATGATCTCACCAGCTTTAAAGCTGATACTCTCTTTCAAAATAACTTGTATCCTCAGGTCAACAGTAGACAGGTACCGATGCAAGGTTTAGAGAAGATGGAGCTCGTTCAAGACTCATCTTTCATTTTGATTATACTTTAGTGTCTATTATAATTTGACAGAAAACACTTGTATTAAAATTATATTATTAATGCAATGGATGATGTTGTTGCTTGTTTACTACTTTTCATTGTTGTGATACTGTACATGACGTCCTCCGCCCCAAAACGTTTCCGCCGTTCTTGGTTTTGGGGTGTGATAATTTCGGTCCCCTGACTAATCAGAACTGAGACCTGACTTTCGGCTCTACCCTTCTTACCTTTGGTCCGAGGACTTGACCTTCGGTCCGAGATCCTAACCCTCGGTCCCTTCTGATGAGCATGCCTGCGAGACCTCTCTGTTCCCATGCACAACCGAGCCTCACCTTCGGTCCGAGAGGCGACCTGCATAGCCGAACCCCTCTCTCTCGGTTGCTTCTCCTACTTTCAGTTCTAAGGACTAGGACCGAACCTCCGGCCCTGAATTTCAGAATTTCGCAGTTTTTGCCTGTTTTTCAATATTTTTAGCATTTTGAGCCCGTTTTTCGTGATTTTAACGCTGGATTTTCACCCAAACTCGTATTTTAACATAATAAACCCCAAATATTCATATTTTAGTTATATTTTGGGGAAAATCCTTGCCTAAGAATAAAATCTAGTAGGTAAGATTTATGGGTGGAGTGTTGACTTTGCCTTAGGGTATGACACAAGCAACCTCCCCATACCTTCATAGTACAACCCCTAGTCACTATTCACCTATACCTATTCAATAATTATCCTTTTCCCACTCTTTTTCAGCCATAAAGTTGAACAAAGCTGGAGATATCATCCTCTCTCCTCCCACTTTATTCACTCTTTCTTAAGAAGAACAAACACCTCCCTTCCACTTCCTCTCTCTAAAAATTCGAGATTCAAAGGCTAGTCCTGGGTTTTTCCTCCACATTTGGTAAGTATATTCCTCCCACACTTAGATATTCTACTATCTTTCATCCAAATCATATATTGCTTACACAAATATCGTCATATTTGTGTTAGATCTTCAAATCTTCAAGCACCTCCCAAGTGTTCTTGAGTTGAACACTTCTCTCTTTCAACATCCATCCACTGAAATCACATAAGGTGAGTTCATACCCCTATATTTTCATGTTTTCTTAAGTTTTAGGGGGGGGGGGTACAAGTTAAATCATCAAGAACACAACTAAACTATTCCAATAGCTTTCATCAGAAAAGTTGGACTTCAATCACTGACTGTTTTGGACAACCTAAACATTTTAGTTTTCAAAACTGTATAAGGTGCAAGTAGTTCAAGTCCTTATCTTTAAAATGGCTACTTTCACATCTCCATACGATTTTTTCTACAATTTATGGTGATTTTTACAAAACTGCCTATCATTTCAAACATCAATCCAGACCAATCTGTGATTATGGACTTGTTCACACAAGTTAGAGGTCACTAAAAATCATGAGAAAAATTATGGAGAAACTAGACTCTTTTTCCAAACTCTCAGAATTTATGGATTCTGATTTGAACCTTTGATGATTTTTCTACAAATTTTGTAAGAACAGTGATAGAAAATGTTATCAACAGAAAAATGCTATCAATTTCAATTCACCTTGTAACATGTTGAGCAAGGTGTATATCTTTGTTTGAATATATGTTATTGAAATATATGACATTTTTGTCTTAGTATATAGACATACATCAGTTAACAAATGGAGTTTTCTAGATAAAGCATAGAAATAACAATTTGTTATAATCAAAGTACATCCATTACATACAAACATTTGAATAAACTATGTTAAATATAGTTTACATACATTACCACTACTACCCTTGTTTTGATAAACTATAATAGGTATAGTTTATGATACATCATATAACACACTCATAAAAAAAAGGTACAATTATACAAAAAGGGATTTTCATTACATTGCACGTGAATTCATTAATGACTTTTGTGAGACATTCGCTTCACTTTACCAATAAGTCTTGTATTGTAACCAGAGTCTCCTGGAGGGAGAGCATGATAGTTGTATATAGATCTATATTGGGATTGACAAACCCACACCTAAGCTGCATGCAATAGCTAGATCGACAGGTCTGAGGTGACAAATGTCATAACATTTCTGACTCCTAAAGAACGTCGTTTCAGGCCACCTAGGTCATAGCATGGTTATAATAACTCATATTAAGTATTAACAAACATAGAATTTACGGGGATTTCACCGAAATCAAAGGTTTTAAGACTACATTTACACAATAAGGAAAATATTGGGTTTTTTGGAACGGACACTAATTTTAAAAGAAAAGGATTTCATAATTGAATACAAAAACTTATGAACTCACCAACCTTTGTGTTGAAAATTTTTCAAACAACTTGTATTCTCAGGAAATCACTAAACAGGTAACCAAGTGCTTTTGAGGATGGGACGTTAAGGCGTCAAACATTTCACATTTTGTCAATATATTGTAATTGATTTGGAAACATGTAATTCATACAATGATGTAACTCTTTCAATTATATATATGTTGGTTGTGTTTGCTTAAATCACTATTGCAATTGTTGTTATGATGCTATACATGAAGTCCTCTACCCCCGGACGTTTCCGCCATCCTTGGTTTGGGGGTGTGACAAATCTTGTCTATATAAATCATATCTGATTAGATACATATAATTATATAAATGATAACAAATATTGAACCAAGAACACAAAAACAAATATTTATCTAAATTAATCACATATGATTAAATACATCTAATCACATGTGACTATATGAATCTAATCACATATGATTTATCTGGACATAATTCATTTTTTTTTGTCGATTCAATAGTTGTTCTCATGTATTTTATCACATGTGATTATATGTATAATAGTATGTGATTAAGTACATAAGCGTAATTATTGAATAGAGAAGGAAAAATGAATATTGTCCACCTCAAATCATATGTGATTATATACATATAATCACATGTGATTAAATACATAAAAACAATTATTCAATCGAAACAGCAAAAATAAATATTGTCTATATAAATCATATATGATTAAATACATATAATCACATGTGATTATATGTATCCAATCATATATGATTTATGTGGATAAGATTCATTGTCACATTCTCGATTCAGTAATTGTTCTTTGTCCACTGTAATCATATGTGATTAAATACATATAATCACATGTGATTATATGTATCTAATCACATATGATTTATATGGATAAAAAAATAATAATGTCTATATAAATCATATGTGATTAGATACATATAATCTCATATGATTATATCCACGAGAACAACTATTTAATTGTGAACACAAAGATAAATATTGTACACATATATCATATGTGATTAAATGCATATAATCACATGTGATTATATATATCTAATCGCATAGAAATTATGTGGAAAATATTCATTTCACGTTCTCGAATTAGTTGTTGTTCTTGTGTATTCAATTACTTGAGATTATACGTATCTAATTAGATATGATTTATATGGAAAATATTCATTTTCACATTCTCGTTCAATAGTTGTTCTTGTACATTTAGTCACATATGATTTCTATACACAAAATTCATTTTTGTGTTTTTGATTCAATAGTTTCTCTTTTTCCACATTAATCATATGTGATTAAATACATACAATCACATATGATTAAATACATAAGAAAAAATATTGAATCAAAAATGCGAAAACGAATATTATCAATATAAATCATATGTGATTTGATACATATAATAACATGTGATTAAGTACATGAGTACAACCACTGAATTGAGAAAGAAATAATGAATTTTTTCCACATAAATCATATGTGATTAGGTACATATAATCACATGTGATTATATGTATTTAATCACATATGATTTATGTGGAAAATATTCATTTTTGCAGTTTTAATTCAATAGTTGGTCTCGTGTATTTAATCACATACGATTTATGTGAAAAAAGATTTGTTTTCACGTTCTTGATTCAATAAATCATATGTGATGAAATATATATATATATATATATATATATATATATATATATATATATATATATATATATATATATATATATATATATAATCACATGTAATTATATACACGATAACAACTATTGAATCAAGAACATTAAAAAAAAAAATTATGTCCACATTAATCATATGTGATTAAATACTTATAATCATATGTGATTAAATATAGGACTAATATCACAAAAGTCCTATGTTTTTGGCACTAAATTGGAAAAGGCCATGAATTTAATTTTTCATTTACTGTGACCACAATATTTTCAATGACTTATCGTTTGAGGGCAAAGAGTCGGTCACCAACAGGTAACATGTAAGTTGTACCATCCAGTCACCACTAAGCTATTGCTTAGCCATCACCTTTCACGAACCATCACTGCTAAAGGGTTTTTCATGCATTCAAGAAGGTTTTTACGCTGAGAAGAGTTTCACAGTCCCCAATTTTGCAACTTGAAGCTCCGAAATCATTGGTGAAGTAAGGTTGGAGTAGAAAGGTACGTGTATGGAAAAAAGAAATTGATGATTATGAGGGTGGTTATCTTCGTATAAGTAGTATGGAGTTCCAAGTTTGAACTAAGAAGTTGTTTTTTTTGTATTTTTTATGAAACAGATGGCTTCTACTTCTAGAACTAAGAAGCCTAAAGGGACTAAGCTCCGTGAAAAGACATACCTTCCAGAATCTGACTCTGATGATGATGCATTTGACTTTAGCTTCTTGGATTTTTCTGAAGAAACTTTCAAATCCCCCTCAAGACTATGTGATGATCAGTTTCTTAACTTATTGTATGATGAAAACATATTAAGGAGGAGTATTGATGGAATGGTAGATGATGGAGACATTCCTGGTGTCCAACAAAAAGAGCATGCCCACTTAGATGAGGACAATGAAGATGTTGGTGTGGAGTATAGGGTGCATGATCCCAATGTTGATTGGAAAGAGATGAGGCCCCAATTAGGAGACTGTTATGAATCCCTTGCTCAACTCAGGTTTGATTTAACTAACTATGTTGTCCATGGAGGGTACCAACTTTATTTTGAAAAAAGTGATAGAGTGAGGGATATAGCTAAGTGTGGTAGTGGAAATAGGGACATCAATGATAATAACAAAATGCAGTGTCCATTTAGGGTTGCAGCTGGATGGAAGTACAATGAAAGAATATTCCAGATAAAATTTTGTAATGAAATGCATCTATGTGCTAGGAATTATCATTTTGGTTCCTTAGTTACTAGCAATTGGTTAGCCAAACACTACCTGAAAGATGTAATCATGAAGCCCAAGATGACATTGCTAGAGATGCACACAGATGTGCTACAAAGGTTTTCAGTGAGTGTATCTCTTGGGAAATGCCAAAGAGCAAAGGCTACTGCAATGGGGATGATAGAAGTGAAGTTAGAAGACCACTATGCCAACGTTTTGGACTATACAGCTGCAATTAGGCTGAGTAATCCGGGTACAACTTTCTTGGTGGGGGTAGAAAGTAAGGTTTTATGTTGGATTCAAGGCTTTCAGAGATGGATGAAGTAGAGGATGTAAAAAGGTAATAGTACTAGATGGTAGTTTCTTGAAGGGGCAGGTTAAGGGGGAGATTTTAACTGCTATTGGGAGGGACGCACACAACCATGTCTACCTAATAGCATGGGCAGTTGTGAATGTTGAGAATAAGGACAACTGGACCTGGTTTATTGATAATTTGGTTGTTGATTTGGATCTTGGTGCTGGCAATGGATTAGTTGTTATCTCAGACCAACACAAGGTACCACAACATACACTAGTATACAATATATATTTGTATGTTACAGTCATTAATATTTACATGTGTTGTGTTGTGTTTGTTTGTTAATTATAAGGACTTTTACAGGCTGTGGCAGACCTACTCCCTCATGTTGAGCACAAACAATGTGCTAGACACATCTTTGGAAACTTTAGAAAGAAATACACAGGATTAGAGATAAAGAGTTTGTTCTGGGAAGCTGCTATGAGTACAGTGAAAGGGGACTTTCCTGCTACAATGGAGAAGATAAAGAAGATAACAAAAACATGATACACATATCTTATGGCAAGGAAGCCTGAAACTTGGTGCAGAGTTTGTTCGTGTAATCACTATTTTTGGCTTTCATATTGTAGATTTACTAACTAGCCCTCCATATTGTAGGTTTATGGAGAGGTTGAGGAACAACATATTGAAGAAAAAGAGGCTAAGGAAGGAGTTAAAGTGGTTGAAGAAAAAGAGGCTGAGGAAGAAGAAGTTGAAGAGAGAGAGGTTGAGGAACAACTGATTGAAGAAGGAGAGGTTGATGAAGGAGTTGAAGAGAGAGAGGTTGAAGAAGAAGTTGAAGGCATACAGGTTGAGGAAGAAGAAGTTGAAAGCATAGTGGTTGAGGAAGAAGGAGTTGAAGAGAGACAGAGAGAGGTTGGAGCAAGAGTCCTACCCTCCAAAAGAAGTTATGGTGCTTACAATTTCCATTGGGAGAAAAAGAGTAAACCCTCTGAAAGAATTAGGAAAATGAAGCTCAGGAAAATGGTTGAAGATGCTGATGGTGGTGGTTCCTCCAAAACCTCTTGGGTTTTAGAGTAAGGAGTTGTGTTTAAGGGTTCTATGGGTAGAATGGGCATAAATAAATAGGTTGCCCTTTTTGTAAACATCTACTTTGGGTACACTTGTCTTTTGGTAACAAGCTTCCAATTCATATCCATAATGTTTGGTAGAATTGGAAGTTTGGTTCTAATTAGGTTAAATGGTGTGATAGTGGTTTGTAGGAAGCATAGTAAAGCACATTCCCATTTTTGGGCTGTTAAGTGACATTGATATTTGGTATGATTGTTAAGTTATCAATATATATATATATATATATATATATATATATATATATATATATATATATATATATATATATATATGCCTTGATCACTATAATTGTTGTTACCTTCCATATTTTGGTTAGCTTGGTAAGTAGGTTCACACATATGTATGTGTTAAAGGACTTAATACATTGTTATCATTAAGACATAATAAGTTGTTGTCATTGTCATCTCTTACAAAACCAAAATACTGCCATACATAACACATGCATCTACTTACTGCCTAACTTGACCAAAATACTCTTACACCTAAACTACTACTACCATTCCACCTGAACCTAACTAATGCCCACAACTTCACATTGCTTTAACCACAACATTGTGAACCATAAACCCCATCACTATCACCACCACCAAAAGCATGACCATCATAAGTAGCTCCACCTTCAACAAGTTTAAAATATCCAGTTGAACTGCTTTGTTGTTCTTGGCCTCCTCCGAAAGCTTCAAAATCTCCATTCCATATGCTTTAATGTTGTTAGCCTCCTCCAAATCCATATGGAACTTCCACATAGTTTCCTTGTAGTAAGTTTTTGGCAGGGGTGGATCAAGCCATAAAAAAAATTTGCATTTTTTTTAGTCCTGCACAATAATCACTTGTTCATAATGGTTCAACAAGACCACAAAAAATTACTTAATATTACCTGATAGTTTGGACACCCCCTGAATTTCCTCCATGGATTATCGACAGTTTTGGAGATGGAGAATGTCGCAGGTTCATCACATTCGCATCTCAAATCTTCAGACCAACGATTCCATAAAGCCCACTCTTTGTAACCTTGTGTGTGCGTGTTGGAGGAGCTTACCATCTTTTTGGTTTGATGTGGGAGAGAAGAATCGACCCAAAAGTACCTCCAATGTTCGACTAAGTTATGCAACCTGCTGAAACCGGTGAAACCGGCTTTGTGCCCTCAAACGATCAGTCAATGAAATTATCGTGGTCACATTAAATGAAAAATTAAAATCAGGGCTTTTTCCAATTTAGTGCCAAAAACATGGGACTTTAGTGATATTAGTCCTTAAATATATAAAAAAAATAAAAAATTATTGAAAAGAAAACTCAAAAATGAACATTGGTCATATAAATCATATGTGATTAGATACATATAATCACATGTGATTATATGTATCTAATCGCATATGATTAAAGTTGACAAAAAATAATTATTGAATCGAGAACGCAATAACCACATGTGATTAAATATATCTAATCACATTTGATTAAATATATCTAATCACATGTGATTATATGTATCTAATCACATGATTTATATGGACAAAAAAGAATATTGTCCATATAAATCATATGTGATTAAATACAAATAATTACATGTGATTATATACACATAATCATGGGTGGTGGTGTGTAGTGATATTTGGTGGTGGTAGGTAGTGGGGGTTGGGGTGACATGTGGGGTGGTGATTATAGTGGTGGCAAGTGGCAGTGGCGAGCGATGGTGATGGGTGGTGGAGACGGGTGAGGGTGATAAGTGGTGGTGGTGGGTCGGTGGGTGGTGGTTGGTGGCGAGGGTGGTGATGGTGGTTGGTGGTTTTGATGGGTGATGGGTGGGGTGGTGGTGGCGGGTGGTGGTCAGTGGTTATCGGTGGTCGGTGGTTTTGGTGGGTGGTGGGTAGAGGTAATGGTGGCAAGTGGTGGTGGTCGGTGGTGATGGGTGGTGGTGGCGAGTGGTGGTGATGGGTAATGGGTGGTGGTTGGTGGTTGGTGGTAATGACAGGTAGTGGTCATGATGGTGGGTGGGTGGGGTGATGGGGGCGAGTGGTGGTGGTCGGTGGTGATGGATGGTGATGGTGGGTGGTGGTGATGGGTAGTGGTGGTGATGGGTGGTGGGTGGCGGTTGGTGGTAGTGGCGGGTGGTGGTCAGAATGGTGGGTAGTGGCTAGGTGGTAGTGATGGGTGGTAGAGGTTGGTGGGTGGTGGTGGTGATGGTGGGTGAGGGTGATGGGTGATAGGTGGTGGTAGTGGTCATAGTGGTGGGTGGGTGGTAGTGATGGGTGGTGGTGGTTGTGGTAGGTGGTGGGTAGGGTTGATGGTGGCGGGTGGTGGTGAGGGTGGTGGATGATGGTCATGGTTGGCGATGACGAATGGTGGTTATGATGTTGGGTGGTGGTTTTGTCGGTGGCGGGTGGGAGTGGTGGTGATGGGTGGTGGAGGTGTGTGTGGTGGTGGTGGTTGATGGAATTGTTTGGGTGGTGGGTGGTATTGGTTAGTGGGGTTTTTTTTTAATTATTTTTTACTTATTTCTTAGCGTATATTAATATTATATGATGATTTTAATTTAAAAAAATTGTGTGGTCAAATTTTTTTCTCAAATGTTCTCGAAATAAGAAATATTCTCGATTGAAAACAAAAAGTAAAATAATGATAATGATATATACAAACATAAAGTTGCTAAGGCTGGTGGGTGTGATGCCACATTTGCCACGGTCCACGTAGGCGCCACATCACATTTGTCACATTCTTAGCAAAACTTGTCATTTGGTAGACGCGGGTTGCCACACTTCATATGTTATTTTTTTAATATACAAAATAAATAATTTAAACATAATTTTTTTTTGAAAAACTTAAAATTCATTAAACTTAAAATACAGATACAACATACCAAAAAAAACATAGAAATTCAAATTACAAACCTAGAAATATAAAAAAAAACATAGAAATATGAAAAAAAAGACAATAAAATTAAAAAACTCAAACTAGATGTTATATTTTTTTGCAAGCTCCTCTTTGGCTTTTAAAGCCATTTTTCATTCGCATCCGAATAGCTCGGTTGTGGGTCACGTTAAAATGGACATAGCACGAATTTTTTCTTTCTCTTGTGCAAAGTTCAAGTAGCGCTCAAAGAAAGACTTCAAACCATCCATTTTTGTTGATAATTTCTCCACGTCTTCGGAAGTAGTTGTCGCCGTTTTTCCCTTTCGCTTGACCTTGTCTCTTCCCATGGGACAAGTGGATATTGGAACCTCAAAATGCTCCTCTTCATTGAGATCAATTCCGATATGCGCATCAGACGATTGACAATGTGTCGTTTCAGACGTTTTGGTTCTTTTGGTCGAACCACCCGTAAAGGTTTGAGAATATGTTACATCCTTCCATTTTTTTTTTGACAATTTTACAATGTTCCAAACATGTAAAAATTTAAATGGCACCCCTTTTTGTTCCCGATACATTTCAAGAGATTTTTGCAAAATGGTTTTGTCGTTTGCACCACTTTGCCATTGTCGTTTCACACTCGAAAAAACCCATTGAACTCCGTCACGACTTTGTTAACATTTCTCCACTTAGAATAAACTTGGTCTTTTTTCCGGTAATCACCAAGAAACATCTCTTTTAGAAACCAGCGCGTGATTTTCCTGAAGAAAGTTGGAGAATCCTGGTGGTTTCCAACCAAATGATCTTCAGAAACATCCACTCAAGCACGCACTAACATCTTTTCTTCGGCGGATGTCCATTGCTTTGGAGGCGCCCTTCCACTTTATTTTTATTGTGGTTGATTCTCTTCCGGCTCAGATTCTGTTTTCGGGACGACTTCGGGTTCCGCTTCAGTTTGAAATTCTGTTTGGTGGTTCATTGGGGACTTAGGATGATCATTAAATGGATTGAACTCATGCATCATTTGGTATGAGAAGTTCATTTGTTGTTGATTTTGAAACTAGAGTTGTCTTTGAAATTATGGTTGGTTTTGAAATTGAGGTTGATTTTGGTATTGAGGTTGATTTGAGCTTGAAATGGGTAGTAAACACCACCAAAATGAAGATTCAGTGGAGAATAAATAGGCTGATCGCGGTGGTTTTGGATGAATGTTGGTGAAGAAGGTGAGACGTTTGGGTTTTAAGTGTTACGTTTGGTATTTTTTTTTTTTTTTTTGAGCTTTTGGGTTGGAGGAGGAAGCCATTTTTTCAAAAAAATTTGAATGGTTTGAGTAATAATTTGATGGTTGTGAAGTGAGGTAAAATATGTGAAAGATTGGTATGTATTCAAGGTAAAAAAAGGGTTTTTTGAATTTTTTTTTTTTGAAAAAAAGGTCACATTTGACCACCACTTTCCATATCCCAATACATCTCCAACATCTATCTCCTTGGTGAATAGTAGTCGAATTGCCGAGCTGAGCTCAACAAGCCGATGAGTCGGCACGGTGTTTGTTGAACTCGTCGAGATCCTAGTTGAGCCTAACCGAGTCCACACCGTCTAGTCTAACGATATTAATTATGGAGCATCCAAGTAAAAAAAAAACATGAACCGTAACAGCATAAAATTAAAAAAAAAAAAACATTAACACTTCAATTCACAAATTAAAAAAAATAATGAAAAAACGGTTTCGACATGGTTTATCAAATTTAAGTTTATTTTCTTGAATCAAAATAATTGAAAACATTAAAAAAAATCATAAATAATTAAAATTATAAAATAAAAATAGAAAACAAAATGTTAAAAAGATAAAAATAAAAGTTTTCGAATTATTGAAATTATATATATATATATATATATATATATATATATATATATATATATATATATATATATATATATATATATATATATATATATATATAGGTTTAGGTTCATTTGGGACCATTCTAATTTTGTGAGACCGTGAGACCAAATTTAAAAATAATTTTAAAATGCAAAAAATAAATGGAAAAATCCAAAAAAAAAAAATTAAATATTATTTTCGGAACTTGAATTAACTAAAAAAAATCCCATTTTTTTTTGAAAAATATGTGAAATATTCTAATAGAATATTACACTGACATATTCTAAAAAATAATTTTAAAATGCAAAATAAATGGAAAGATCTAAAACTTCTTTTTTTAAATATTATTTTCGGAACATGAATTAACTAAAAAAATAAAAAATAAATAAATAAAATCCCATTTTTTTTGAAAATACGTGAAATATTCTAATAGAATATTACACTGTACATATTCTAAAAAATAATTTTAAAATGCAAAATAAATGGAAAAATCTAAAAATTCTTTTTTTAAATATTATTTCCGGAACTTAAATTAACTAAAAAAAGTAAAATAAAAAATAAAAAAAATCCCATTTTTTTATAAAAATACGTGAAATATTCTAATAGAATATTACATTGTGCATATTCTAAAAAATAATTTTAAAATGAAAAATAAATGGAAAAATCCAAAAATTCTTTTTTTAAATATTATTTTCGGAACTTCAATTAACTAAAAAAATTAAAAAAAATAAAAAAATGTGTCTCACGGTCTTACAAAATATAGGTGATCTCAAATGAACCTAACCCTATATATATATATATATATATATATATATATATATATATATATATATATATATATATATATATATATATATATATATATATATATATATATATATATATATATACTAGCCGTTTACCCGCACAAAGCGGCGGACGGCAAATAGTTTGTTTCGACAATTAATTTCTTTTCGATGGAGAATGATTATTTTCAATTCAATCATTAGTTTGTTTTAGGAAACATGTCATATTAAAAATAAAGAAAATTCATGAAATAACCAAATTATAGGGTGTTGAGTATTTATTTGGATGAAAAAAAGATGTGGTCAAAACCTTGGAAGAGAAGAATTATAGGAGTTTGTTTAAATTTTAATATTATTTTATTAGTGATTAGTTGTACAATTAGCTTAATGATTTGGACGTCTTAAAAAAATTATTATTATTTTATTCAATCTATTTTTAGAAATAGTGTGATTTGCTTTATAAGATAGTATATATATATATATATATATATATATATATATATATATATATATATATATATATATATATATATATACACACACACACACACATACAAAATTTATATTTATAATTGATATATACAAATTTTTAAATTTACAAAATTACACAAATTTTCCTTGAGTTTGTAGTATATTGCAAATTTGGTACAATGGTAAAATTGTATTTTTTTTTTATTAAAATCTAACAACTAAAAAGTTAGATTTAACGGCATAAAGATCTTTCATGTAATTTTGCAAACCACAAGGAACAGTGGCATGATGTTTTTCTTGAAAGTCCTCAAAGTGAGATATTTTGCAAACCACATAGACCAATTATGAAATTTTGTCTTGAATTTAAAAACAGTTTATTTTGTGTAATTCTAAATGCACAAACATGACTCTGATTCTAAAGGGAAAATGACTCTTGAAGGTAACCAACTATTGTGTTTTTTTTTCATTTGGTTCATTTATTTTTTTTTGTACTCAATCTACCATCGAACTTATTGCTTGTGTTCATCATAACCCTTTTGACCGACTTTTGACATGTGATAGCCAATCAAAGGGTTATGGTGAAAATGAGGGAGCTTTTGCTGTCTACATCTCGTGAGGTGTTTTGGCAACCTTCTTTGTAGGGACTCGGTTAAGGATATGGGCGGTAGTCTCTAAGGCATACCCCCAGAATGAGATAGATAGTGAAGCACGACTCATCATAGAACGAACCATGTCTAACAGGGTTCGATTACGCCTTTCTGCCACACCATTCAACTGCGGTGTCCTAGGTGGCATCAATTGCGAAACTATTCCGCATTCCCTGAGATAGTCGTGGAATTCAAGACTTAGGTACTCTCCTCCTCGATCGGATCGAAACATCTTGATTTTCCTGCCCAATTGATTCTCCACTTCATGTTTGAACTCTTTGAACTTTTCAAACGTTTCTGACTTGTGCTTGATTAAGTAAATATACCCATATCTACTATGATCGTCGGTGAAAGTTACGTAGAAGCGGTTCCCATCCTTTGTGGTGGATCTAAAGGGCCCACACATGTCGGTGTGTATGAGATCCAATAAACCCTCACCTCTCTCACAAGTGCCAGTGAAGGATGACCTGGTCATCTTTCCAAGTAAACAAGATTCGCACGTGTCATCTTCCCTAAGGTCGAATGACTCCAACACTCCATCCTTTTGGAGTTGGGCTATGCGCTTCTTGTTGACATGTCCAAGACGACAATGCCACAAGGATGCTTTATCCATACTATTGGAAGAATCCATACACAACACATCATTTCCTAGGTTATCTACAACCATAACAGTTTCATAAATTCCATTACAAGGCATTGCTTCAAAATATAAAACACCATTTAGATAAGCATAAATTGAACCATTCTCATTATTAAACGAATATCTAAATCCTTGTCTAAACAAACCATGAAAGGAAATGATGTTTCTTGCCATATCTATCGAGTAGCAACAATTATTTAAATCTAAATTCAATCCATTACTAAGTACTAAAGAATACACTCCAATCTTGGTCACAAGCGACGATCTTCTGTTCCCCATGATTAGATTTATTCTTCCACGCTCCACATCCTTATTTCTTCTTAGTCCCTGCAAATCAAAACAAATGTGATAACCACATCCTGTATCATGAACCCAAGAAATAGCATGAGATGAATCATTAGATTTGATTGTGTAAATACCTGCGAAAGATGGCTTGATCTTCCCATCCTTGATGGCTTGCAATATTCCGAGAAACTTCTCTTCCAATGCCCTATTTTGTGGCAATGAGGGCACTCTGACTCCTTTGGGTTTGGGTTGGGCTTAGCAGGATCAACCTTGGTCACACTAGAAAAGGAACCATGTTGATACTTTCCCTTATGGTGGTTCTTTGAAGAAGCCTTCCTCTTCTTGCCCCTTCCCTGCCCAATAGCCAAAACAGGAGCAGCGGGTGGATTGGGAGTTAGTGCAACAGACTTGTCCTTGAGGTTGCTCTCAACAGTCCTTAGGAGCCCTTGGAGTTTGCTTAGGGTGACCTCTTCCTTGTTCATGTGGTAGGTCATCCTAAATTGGTTGTAGCATGCGGGCAAGGAGTGAAGAACAATGTCGATAGCCAAATCTTCCCCAAAGTTGACATTCAACTTGCGAAGACGATCAACATACCTTTGCATCTTTTGCAAGTGCACGGTTAGAGACTCTCCACTTCCCATTTTAGCAGTGATCATATTCGTTATGATCTCATAGCGCTCTTGCCTCGCGCTTTGGTGGTATCTCTCCATCAAGTCTAGATGCATCTCATAAGGATATATGTCCTCATAGGACTTTTGGAATTTGGAGTTCATCATGGCTAGCATGATGCAATGGACTTTCGTTGCATCACGCTCATGGGTCTCAAAGACAGCCATTTCTTTGGGAGTAGCAATTTCTGGATTGATCTTCTCGAGCTTCTCATCGAGAACATACTCTTTGTCCTCGTAACACGCGATCATGCAAATGTATCTTATCCATTTGCTAAAGTTCGATCCGTCAAAAGTCACTTTTTGACAAAGGCTCATTAGCGTGAATGAGCTAGCAGCAGCGTTGTTCGCGTTAGACATCTACAAATAGAAAGGAACAAAGTTTGATTAGAGTTAAGTCTTTAATTAACACCCAAAACGAAAACTTAGGGCTAGGACCCAACTACATTATTTACACATAAGAAAAGGGATGTCGTGATCCAACATGCAAATAATTTGGAGGTAAGTGAATGACTATTCACTAATTCTTCACCATGAAAAACACAAGCTTAAGTTTTAAATGTATTGAGAATTCCTAGATTTCTTTGAGATTCATTAGACCTTTCAATGGCATGTTTAAATCTCGATATGCCCCTCTAGTTTGTGACTGGGATGCCGAGGATCACAAAGCGGGTGTGAATAACCATGCAAATCTACATGGTGCCTTCATTGTTACAGTCATCTATTCGATGTGCCGGTAAACCACACACGCTCCATCGAACTATGACAAACAATGAATCACCCTTTTCCACCTTTGCTTAGAACCAATTAGTGTGTCGGTTAACCACACACGCTCCACTAATATCTTAACAAGGGTGTAAAGTGTAATTTCATGGGATTACATCAATTCACTTTTCCTAAAGTAACGAAGATTCGGAATTTTATGAAATACATTTAGTTACTTTATATAGATTCATTATACTTATTAATGAGGAGATGATTTCCCTATCTTACCCGTTCAGCTAACAACCCTCCACTAGTCAAGCAAGCGGTGGGTGTGAGTGTACACCCATTAAGCGCCATTTTATAGGTAGCAACCTTATACCCACCTTATAGACTGGCTTCGTGAATGACGCCTACTAACGGTAAGACTAGCACTTTTAAATCATACATATATATATATATATATATATATATATATATATATATATATATATATATATATATATATATTAAGCTTGTAATAATATAATAGTATAGTGTTGAATTTTAAACTTGTAAAATTCTAGGGTTTGAAATTCAAATTATTCAAATTAAACTTTTAATCACAAAACTTAAATTTCAAAACTTGAGGACAAGTTTTAAACTTTTCAAAACATAAGGATCAAATAGCAAATAATACAAATCAATTAATTAGATTATTTAAATTTGATCTAATCAATATTACTTGCAAGACAATCCACCAATTTAATTCAAATAATCAATTATTATCATATAAGGAAATTATTATTCAATTAAATGGTAATTATCTTTTGTTTGTTCAAGAATATACTCCAATATATCATAAAATTCGGATTTTAATGACCCAAAACAATGAAGGCAACTATCCTCAAGCAAAACAGCAAGAAATCCCGATATTGACTCTTTCTGGTGCTAGAACTCGCCGAGTTCCTCTGTGAACTCGACGAGTTGGAGCTACTCGCCGAGTCCACATTGGAACTCGCTGAGTTCACCAGTCAGATGCATAAAAATTGAATTTTTTAAGCAACAAGCAATTAACCAAAGTATCAATTCAATAGAAATCAATCAAAGCTCTGATACCACTGATGGGTTTGAGCCATAAGAACTTTCCTATGTGCACATGCAAACCCTAATGCTTGGATCTAGGTTTCTCTAATTGAACATGCAATGTATCCAAGGCTTACAATTCTAGATCTATTGTAAACAATTGAATCATATCGTATGAAATCAAATCTAAAAGAATACCTTGACTTGCTTGCTTGAAACTTCTTGTTCTTGGAGCTTAGAGTCACAATTGTCACTCCTCTAATGGCTTACAAACACCAACTAGCAAGAGGATGATCTTGAGAGAAAGAGAGAGAGAGAGAGAGAGAGAGAGAGAGAAGAGGTGAGAAATCGGCTCTAGGGTTCTTCCTTGCAAGAGTATGGCCGATTTCCCTCACCCAAGGGGTCTATTTATACTATGAGATACTAGGGTTACACCCTTAACCCTAATTGAATAACTTAGGCCCTAAGCAATCCAAAGATCCTCCTAGATATGAGGCTTGGACGATTTTAAGGTATCCTAACCCTAAAATCCGTCCACCCTAATATCCATAAGGATACATAGCCCAAAACACAACTATCACACATTTGACAGTTTATGCCCCTTTATTCAATTAACCTCTTTAAGTCACCAAATTAATTCTCAATTAATATATGACTTATATCAATCAAATAACATTATTATTCCTTTAATATATTACTCTCATAATATATTAACATTAATATCTCTTCTTTCTTTACAAATCATCCTGTCAAGTTGTTATGGTGAAGGCAACCTAAAAGGATCATGCACAACCGGGTCAAGTACTTACCAAATATAGTTACGGCCTTAGACACTAATCCAACAAGATAGCCATCATACATCTTTGGAAGGTAGCTGGTGCATTGCATAACCCAAAATGCATGCGTCTATATGCGAATGTTCCACTCGGGCATGTAAAAGTGGTATTCTCTTGGTCTTGTGGGTCGATTGGAATTTAAAAGTACCCCGAAAACCCATCGAGAAAACAATAATAAAGATGACCGGAAAGCCTATCAAGCGTTTGATTGATAAAAGGCAATGGAAAGTGATCCTTACATGTGGCCTCATTAGCTTCCTATAGTCGATGCAAACTCGCCACTCGGTTACCGTCCTTGTTGGAATTAATTCCTTATTTTCATTAGCCACTACCGTCATACCTCCTTTCTTCAGAACAACTTGGACCAGACTCACGCATGGGCTATCAGTGATCGAATAAATGATTCCGACATCTAGTAATTGCACCACTTCCTTTTCACAACTTCTTACATGTTCGGGTTGAGTCTTCTTTGGCGTTGTACTACAACTTTTGATCCATCTTCTAAGTTGATTTTTTGGGAACATTAGGTCGGACTAATTCCCTTTATGTCGATTATCTTCCATGCTATAGCACCTTGCCTCTACTTTAGTACACCCACAAGGCTCTCCTTCTCATGTTTGGCCCAATCAGCAGCTATAATTACAGGTTTTTGTTGGCCATCTTCAAGAAATGCGTACTCCAAGTGATCTGGTAGTGCCTTGAGCTCAGTTTTTGTGTTTTGACTGTTGAACATGTCGAGTCCAGTAAGGGGACTCGTCGAGTCCGGTGTAATATTCGCAACTGTTCGGGGTTCTTCGCATGGACTCGGCGAGTCGGTCGAGGCTACTCGGCGAGTCGAGCTTTCTGCGCTGCCGATCAGATCGGTATAATCAGCTTCCTTGAGCAGTCTTTCTAATTCCAGCAGATCCCCTTCAACATCAAACTCTTCTTCAAATGAGACAGTGGACTTGCTTGGTTTTTCTTCATTCCAATCTTCCAACATGTCAATCGAAAATGTTGTGTCCTACCCGAAGGGTAAGTTTAGAATCTCAATTGTCGACGATAGCACTTTTTGTATTAAGAAAAGGTCTTCCTAATATGATCGGGACTTGGGGATCTGCTTCCATGTCTAAAACTATAAAGTCCACGGGGAACACGAACTTATCCACTTTCACCAAAACATCTTCACAAATTCCCTTAGGAAATGTAACCGTCTTGTTTGCTAGGTGTATTTCCATACAAATGGGCCTTGGCTCGGGAAGATCTAACCTTTTGAAAACGAGTAAGGCATGAGATTTACACTTGCCCCTGAATCAGCTAATGCATAAATGGTAGCTAAGTTTCCAAATTAGCAAGGCAATGTTAAACTTCCCGGATCTCCTTTCTTCTTAGGAAGTTTGTTCAACATAGCAACTGAACAGTTCTCATTTCGGACCACCTTCTTCACTTCTTCCATATTCCTTCTATTAGTTAGAAGCTCCTTGAGAAATTTGGCATATTTTGGCATTTGAGCAACCACTTCTATGAATGGTATATTAATTTGAAGAGCCTTTATGTGTTCTAGAAACTTCTGGTAGTCTTCTTCATTCTTTTCTTGTCTAGCTCGGGTTGGATATGGAAATGGAGGCTGATATGGCTTAACAGGAGGCTTAATTTTCTGATCAGGTGTCGGACTTGTCGAGTCCATATCGTGGACTCGGCGAGTAGAGTCTGGGTACAGCTGGGTCTGATTGTGGTTCTTCCCTTCTGCCTCCTTCTCTTGTACCAGCTTCGGATCTTCGTTCTAAATAGGGGCCAGAGGGGTTATAATCTTCCCACTCCTAGTTGTGACAATGTTTATATGTGCGCCTTTCGGGTTACTTTTGGTATTGCTCGGAAGTCCACCCGGTCTTCACTCATTCACTTGTTGTGCAAGTTGCCCCAACTGTTTTTCTATGTTAAGAATAGATGCTTGCTGATTCCTAAGCAAAGCTTGTTGATCTTTCTGTTGGATTAGTGTCTAAGTCCATAATTATTTCGGTATGTACTTGACCCGATGGTGCATGGCCCTTTTGGGTTGCCTTCACCAAAGCAACTTGATACATGAATTATGGAAAGAAAGGACTAATTATGGTTTATTAATATATTATGAGAATAATATATTAAAGGAGAAATCATATTGTTTAATTAATATTAGTCAAGAATTAATCAGAATTAAGTTTGTGACTAAAAGAGATTAATTAAATTTGAGGGACTGGAATTGTAATTATAAGATAATTGCAATTGGGCTATGGATTACCTTATAATATAAGGTTGGATGAATTATATGGGGAAACCCATTAGAAATCGTCCAAGGCTTATTAAAGAAGGGTCTATGGGTTGCTTAGGGCCTAAGCATCCAAATTAGGGTTTCCTAGTTGAAAACCCTAATAGCCTACATGTATATATAGTACCCTTAAGCCTCAAAAACGTGGAGAACGAATTGGTTAGGGTTTCCACACGTTTTGGGCAGCTTCTTCTCTACTCTTCTTCATCCTCTTGCTCTTGGTGTTTGTGAGCCATTAGAGGAGTGACATTTGTGACTCTAAGCTTTCTAAAGTCATTACAAGGAGGATTTGTGATTGTTATTGCTACATAACAATCAAGGTAAGATCTAAACCTATTTCTTATGTTAATATGATTACTTGTATGCTAGAACTAGGGTTTAAATTCTTGGATGAATTGTATGTACAATAGAGAAACCTAGATCCAAGCATTAGGGTTTGCATGAGCACATAGGATGTTCTTATGGCTAAAACCCATCAGTGGTATCAGAGCCTTGATTGGTTTCTATTGTATTGATGCCTTGTATGTTTGTTCAAGTTGCAAAATGGTTTTTTTTCCTCCTGCCTGATGTACTCGGCGAGTCCCATTATGGACTCGGCGAGTAGGCCCCTACTCGGCGAGTCCATAGGGGTACTCGACGAGTTCGAGCGTCAGAAAGAGGGGATTTCGGGATTTCTTGCTGTTTTACTCATGGATACATGCCTTATCTATTTTAGATCATTAAAATCCGATTTTATGCATATTTTTGAGTATATCCTTGATTAAACAAAAGATAATTACCAATTGATTAGATAATAACTTCCTTATATGATTAAAGTTGATTATTTGTATTAATTGGGTAACTTATTTTGCAAGAAATTAAAATTAGGTTAAATATAGATAATGATAAAATAAATTGTTTAATTTATATTATTTGTTATTTGATCCTTGTGTTATGAAAAGTTTCAATTTCCCCTTTTAAGTTTTATAGTTTAAATTTGAACTCAAAAGTTTTGTTTTGAAATTTAAATAGTTAAAACCCTAATGTTTTGAAAAATGTTTCAAAACTTGCCCTCAAGTTTTGGAATTTAAAAGTTGATTAAAAGTTTAATTTAGGAATGTTAAATTCTAAAACCCTAGTATAGTTTTGAAAAGTTCAAATCACACCCTTATGGTTTTATTAATTAATTAAAGTGTATAATTAAAAGAGATTTAGTAAATCCATAAAGTTTTGGTGTACAATTTAATTAAATTAAAAGTATAATTATTAAATTAGACCACCTAGTGTTTTAAAAGTGTAAAATATACCCTATACTATATATAACATTAGAAGTCTAACATTATATATATGTATGAGTAAAAGTCAGTCTTACTGTTAGTAGGCCTCATTCACGAAGCTGGTCTATAAGGAGTGTTTAAGGAAATTGCCTATAAAATGGCGATTGAATGGGTATCCACTCTTACCCACCGCACTCTTGACTAGTGGAGGGTCGTTAGCCGAACGGGTAGGATAGGACAGAAACCTTCCATTATAAGTATAATGAAGTATAAAAGTAACTAAATGCTTTCATAAAATTCCCAATCTTAGTTACTTTAGGCAAAAGTGAATTGATGCAATTCCATGAAATTACACTTTGTGCCCTTGCGATGACGTTAGTGGAGCGTGTACGGTTAACCGGCACACTAAATGGTTCTAAGCAAAGGTAGCAAAGGGTGACTCAATGTTTGTCATAGTTCGGTGGAGCGTATGTGGTTTACTGGCACATCGAATAGGTGATCGTAACATGTGAGGATACCATGTAGATTTGCATGGTTATTCACACCCGCTTTGTGATCCTCAGCATCCCAGTCACAAACTAGAGAGGCATATCGAGATTTAAACATGTCATTGAAATGTTCAATGAATCTCAAAGGATCTAAGAGTTTTCATAAATTTAAAACTTAAATTTCTTTTTCGTTTTTTCATGGTGGAAATTAGTGAATCGTCATTCACTTGCCTTCAAATGTTCTGCAATTTGGGTTACGACATCCATTTCCTAAGTTGTAGAATATTGTGTTGGGTCATAGCCCTAGTATATCATTTGGTTGATTTACTAAGGACTCAATCGATCAACTAACTTGAATTTGTTTTCTCTCGTTTTGTAGATGTCAAAGTTCAACAACTATGGTCTTCCCAAATCTCGAGGAACAAGCATTCCACATGAAGATGATATTCCACGATTCAATTGAGGAACAAGAAATCATGCTTCACTTCCTCCTCCTCCTCCCGTTGTTCTCCCTAACCCACAAGATTGAACAATTGAAAGGTTCAATGTCACTAAAGCCTTATTGGAAATGAAACATGAAGATGGTAAACCCGTGTGTGCCCACATTCTAGGAATGAAATCACGCATCAATAGATTGATAATGTTGGGTGCGTCATTCCCGGATAAGTTGGCTGTGAACTGGGTTCTGCAGTCACTTCCCGAATCATATAACGAGTTCAAAAGAAAGTATTATATGATGGATCATGAAGAAAACCTCATTGACCTAACTTACATGCTCATTGCTGCTGAATTAGAAATGATTTGGCAAAGCAATGGAGCATATTTGTTGGGAAAGTCAACCAACCATGCTTCCGAGGATGTTCTAGGAGAACTGACCTGCGTTTGCTGCCAAGGGAAAGGGCGTTGGATACAAGTATGCCCTAAGAGCCTGAAGAATCCAGAAGATGGAAGAGTCAAAGAGTATGGTTGTGCTTCAGGTAAAATCCATTATCTAACTCCATTAAGTTCCCATTCATTGATTCTTAATACATAATGTGATAAGATTACATTTGAATGTTTTGTAGGATCAGTGAAAAGAGAGGAAGCTTGATGGAAAATCAAGATGAGTCTAATCACGAAGAAATGGATCTCGATCGCATGAATTCGAAGATTAGATTTTGAGCTTAGGAAGTTATGATAGAATTGTTGGGAATATTTGATTACATAGTTCTTCAATTGATTTTGCATTGTAAGGACAAAATGTTTTCCGCTGCTTTATGAATAAAATAAATTTTGATTTGACTCATTTATTTATTTATTTCCTTGCAATGAAATCATTATGAAAAAATTGATGTTTGCATATTTCTACAACGAATGGATGTGATTCTTAATTTTGATAATAGTGGAAATGTCAAGAAATTACCAAATATGGAGAATTTCTCATCGCCCAAGTTTCAATTGGAAAGAAACTTGGAATCATGCAACTTGGTTGCACAACGAATGAGAAATTTCATATTTGGAAATTAGACTAATTCATTGACAAGTGTCAAGTAAAGGACTAGGAGATCGAGTACACAAAGTTGTGTGTTGATCAAATCCACCACAAGAGTAACAAAGATATTCGTCATGATTTGCTAAAGTTTTAGTAAATATGATTATACTTACAAGATTAAGTGTAATTCTGAATTGATTGAAAAGGTTTGAATTAATAGCAGAATGAATAAGAAGAATCAAGTAGGCAGAAAGATAAAAGTTTCTATATTCTAAGAAGAAGGGAGAGTACCTTTTATGCTTTATGATAGGTCTTAATGATTAAGAACCATATCTCAATTGATACTCTAAGTGAGTCTTAGTACATTTGTATGTCTAAGAAGAGGAATCGAGAATTGTGGAAATGGTTAAATCAAGAAGTCAATCATACTTCGTTCCAAAACAAGTCTTAAAGTTAAGATTGTGACATTGAGTGACAAGTCTTAAGAATGTTTATAACATTCATCAAGTGTAGAATTTGGAAAAGGATTTTCTTATTTTCGTACATTTGAAATTGGAAAGTTGTGATGTCTTGGATAAGACAAAGACCAACTAGGACCAATTTTATATGGTGTTTTGTCTTGATAAAAGCTACACTAACTCTTGAATATTTGTTTGTCAATAAATGTTTATTGACAAGAAAATCTTATATGTCAAGGAGTCAGTGGGAGTCTTAATGGTCTTGAAAGGTTTCAAGAACAAATCAAGAATAAACCTTATCGATTTTCACTAGCACACGACTTGAGGTTTACAACCTATCGTGTTGACATTATCTTGTTTTTGTGCCGTTCCAATTGAGTTAATTATGCATGTGAGCCCTATGAGTTCTCATTTGAATGCATAAAAGGCAAGGACCTTGATCATTGAAAAGTACATTGATAGGAAAGGGTGAGCTGCTTAACTACTTGGAAGACATGGTGGGCAGCTATGTTACCATAAGGCAAGAAATCAAGATTAAGAAAGTTCGGTCCATATGAGTTCGAATTTTCCGTAAACTTTGTTTTTGACAAATTCACATGGATAGGAACACATACACCATTAAAAATCTATATGTCATAAGATTCCCTCCTTCATGAAAATGACTGTGAGGAAATACTTTCACTAAAAGAGATTTTAAGAAGATAGTGATTGTGATAATTGGATTCTCGAATTCGATTATGGTTACGGTATCCCTTTCCATGAATCGAATTGTGAGATTTGGCAATTAGTCTTAATTGTTTAGACACACATATGAGCTATCTAAAGGGAAGGTGTACAAGTTCAAGAAACCTTGATAAAAGATTATCAAAGCATTGGGTATTAGAAATATGAACTTAAAGAAATTCAATAAGCATTGTTTTTCTGAAAGTTAAGATGTTTCTGAATACATGTCAAAGCTAGTGGGAGCATAAGTTTTATGTTTATAATAATCATCATGATAGTGGGAGCATAAATGTTATGATTGTATGATTATTAAGGCTAGTATTGCAAGTTAGCAATATTAATTATAGAAAACAAGAGTCATAGTTTGCAAAGTTGTAAGGGTTGAAAAGTTGTTTTGCTATAATTAAGGGAGAGGATATTATGCTTCGTTTCAAATATAAAGGCTTAGGTTGTGGAATGTTAATAATTTTAGTCAAGGATACATAGTGTGTTCTTAAATTTCGATTATGATTACGGCATTCCTCTTCATAGTTCGAATTGTAAGAACGTAGCACATAAAATATTATGGCAGAAGATTGATAAAGTATCAACTCTTTATGTAAGACATTATGCATCGTGTCCCATATGCTTCGGGTATAGGATAGATTGCAAATGCTATAATATTTGACCATTCTAAAATTTTCCAAATGTCTAGCGCATTTAGAGGGAAAAGGACAAGAATCAGTTTTGACTGAGATAATTAAACAACTATCAAAGGACAATCCAAAGTTCGCCGAGGATTGGTCGCTTGTGAGTAGTTGGAAGTATGATATTGGATGGAGTATATCGACATTATTATGAATAGATAAGATTCTATTAAGAATGAATTTTCATATGGAAAATATGGAAATGTTTCCATATTAAGAGTTAGATATTGAGAATCTATGTCTAGATTAGAAACTTTTGTGCAAAAGGATGTTCAAAGGAATGTACTTTGAGTGAGAGACATCACATCTATGGAATTGTCTTGTAACAATTTCCGATAGAGAGCTTTGTAATTCATTGGCAATAGTCATTGTGACCTTAGTGCTGTGACATTACAAAAGGATCATTGCATAAAATGTTAGAATCTAACATATTCTATAAGTGGCAAGAATTTGATATTCTTTCACTTGTGAAAAGAATTGGGAGTTGTGAAATGAGTATGATTGGTAATGTGTTCATTTGATCTATTTCATAAAGTAAGAACCATAGGTAAACATTGTGTGCATGCTAAGAGCATGGGACAAGTATAGTTATAATTCAAGTAAGAAGTTGATTACCTGAAACAACAAATAATGAGTAATCGATATGGTGATAAATAAAAGGTGTTTTATTTATACTCAAAGGTTGAGGCCATTTGGGATTAGTATTATTCTTGTGTTTCACTTTGCATGTTTTGACTTCCTAAATAATTTTATTGGTTAAGAACAGTCAAATTATTCGAACGGGCCATAGTCGTTCATATGTTGGAAGTAGGTATGAATGAAGATTGTCGTGAATTGGTGTGTGGATTGTCTAAAGAGCATTAGACATAAGCAAATGTTTGCTACAATGTTCATGAGTGCTTATGAATATGATTTGAGCATTGGATTAAACCCACGCTCACTTGGATCACTTCATGGATTTTATCACGAGTGATTGGTGAGACGATAATATCTTATATTCTTGAAACCGAGATGTGTGAGTTGTATCTTGCGAGTCGGTTGCACATTGATAATATGTAAACGCACCAGTAACTTGGTGTTATAAAACATATTGTTGTGTGTGATTTGGTGAGTGAGTGCAAACGAGCATTGAGTCAAAGTTTATCCGTTCCTTTTATCCAAAGTAGGATAAAAGCGATATATGTGGGCCCCTCGATGATTTAGTGATGGCACCTAAGCGCTTGGCCAAGCCGGGACTAAATTGATGTGTTTAATTGTAGTCTGTTGTCAGTCGTCATAAATCTGAATTCGGGAAACAGCACATAGACAGAGAGAATGATTTAGATCCATGTCTCAGTCTATACGATAATATCTAAAATGGAGGAATATATGATCCCTTATCTAAAGAACACGCGTATCTTATAAGATCAGAGTTGACAGCGGCTTTAGAAAGCTACGATTGCAGATCATGATCTGAAGTCATACGCAGAATAGTTATTAGACTTATCCAAGTGGGAGACTGTTGGATTAGTGTCTAAGTCCATAATTATTTTGGTATGTACTTGACCCGATGGTGCATGGTCCTTTTGGGTTGCCTTCACCAAAGCAACTTGATAGGATGAATTATGGAGAGAAAGGATTAATTATGATTTATTAATATATTATGTGAATAATATATTAAAGGAGAAATCATATTGTTTAATTAATATTAGTCAAGAATTAATCAGAATTAAGTTTGTGACTAAAAGAGATTAATTAAACTTGAGGGACTGGAAATGTAATTATAAGATAATTGCAATTGAGCTATGGATTACCTTATAATATAAGGTTGGACGAATTATATGGGGGAACCCATTAGAAATCGTCCAAGGCTTATTAAAGAAGGGTCTATGGGTTGCTTAGGGCCTAAGCATCCAAATTAGGGATTCCTAGTTGAAAACCCTAATAGCCTACATGTATATATAGTATCCTTAAGCCTAAAAAACATGGAGAACGAATTGGTTAGGGTTTCCAGACGTTTTGGGCAACTTCCTTCTCTACTCTTCTTCATCCTCTTGCTCTTGGTGTTTGTGAGCCATTAGAGGAGTGACATTTGTGACTCTAAGCTTTCTAAAGTCATTACAAGGAGGATTTGTGATTGTTATTGCTACATAACAATCAAGGTAAGATCTAAACCTATTTCTTATGTTAATATGATTACTTGTATGCTAGAACTAGGGTTTAAAGTCTTGGATGAATTGCATGTACAATAGAGAAACCTAGATCCAAGCATTAGGGTTTGCATGAGCACATAGGATGTTCTTATGGCTAAAACCCATCACTTTCATCATAAGTTGGTGTTCTCTCAACATATTTTGTTGATCTTTAAGTGTAGCATCGGTATCATTGTGTCGTTTCTCGGATGCGGCTACGAATCTTATAAGCATCTCATCCAAATCAGCTCTCTTTTCCATAACCGACTCCTCCTTTTGATAGAAACCCCGTTCTTTTTGCTTGTATTTCTCCTCCTTTGCCTTTTTGTACTCGTCATACGGGAGCCATTCCTTCTTCGGTTTTTTCCGATTATCATCAAATCTGTCGCCACGTGAATAGAATACTTGAGCCTTCTTGTTTCCATTCTCATCCAAATCACAATCCTTAGTGAGGTGAGGTCCTCTACAATTCTCACATCCTACCCGAATAGCATGGATTGTTTGATCCATCTTAGTCATCCTCATATCTAAACTATCTAGTTTAGCCATCATTGCTACCATGCTATCGTTAACAATGTTCACTACCCCCTACTTACTTCATTTCGTGGGTTATGATATTCTCTAGAGTGTTTAAAGAACTCCTCAATTAATTCCTTGATCACCGGGGGTGCCTTCTTTGTGAGGGGTCCTTGCGAGTCAAGGAGCTGCCTAGTTGTTACATTGAATCCATCATAGAAAATGGAGACTTCTTGTTGGCTAATAAGATCATGATGTGGGCAATTTTTTAGTAGACTTTTGTATCTCTCCCATGCCTCATAAAGGGACTCTCCAGGTTGTTCAAAGTTGGCAATTGCTTTCTTCAACTTGGCTATTTTCGAAGGTGGGCAAAACTGGTCAATGAATTCCTCTTTCATCGTAGCCCATGTAGTGATGGATCCGGGAGGGAGTGACTTGAGCCAATCCTTTGCAGCACCTTTGAATGTAACTGGAAGCATACGAAGCAGCTGGGTTTCGCGAGGCACATTTGGAACATTAAAATAATCAGCTACATCATTGACTTCATCCAAGTGTTTATAGGCATCTTCATGGTCTTTTCCGTAGAAAGGGATCTCCTTGAGTTGAGCAAGTATGTGACCCTTGAGCTCAAAAGTGGCAGTCGCGGGAATTGTAGGTTGCACAAGTCCCGGGTGGTATCATCTCGTATCCTTTTCTTCTATTCACTCATGGGAACTTCATCGATGTTCGCCATGGTGTTGTCAAAGTCGCCTTCTAGATCACTACCTTCTCCAAATTCGCTTTCTTCCCTTTCGGACTCGTTCACGATGTCTTCCTTGATTAGGTCTTCATTTGCCAAGGAAGAGGTGTTGGATGCTCCTGATTTGCTGCTCTTTTTCTTGTTAAAAATGGATTTGAGATTCTTCAAATGTGAGTTCTTTGAAGAAGCGGATTCTCCAACGACTTTTCCCTTGTTCTTCTTTAGATCGGACTCCGGGTCTTCAAGTGGAGGGACCAAAGGCGTATTGGATCCTCGGGTCATGTAACAACTACAACCAAAGTAAGAAAAACGCGTAAAAAAACAAAAAGAAAATAAAAATAAAAAGTGTGAAACAGCGATGGACTCGCCGAGTAGCTTCGACTGCACTCGGCGAGTTCAAGGCAGAAACTGAAAAAAGTTCTAATTAAATTTCAAAAACAGAAAACTATTAAAACTAATCCTAATAACTAAATTACCTAAAAATAACTTTGTGTAAGATAAATCTCACAAAAGGATCGATAAAACTACAAATTAGTGCTAATTTTTGAACCGTTCCCCGGCAACGGCGCCAAAAACTTGATGTGTGTAATCAACTAGTTTTAATCCTACTTTTAATTATAAAATTGTCACACAAAGGTAGTAGACCTATCAATTGTGGTGTAGCTAAATAAGTAGGTATCGAACTCAGGGAACGGAAAAGTAAAACTAAAAACTAGAATTAACTAAAAACAAGGGTTTCTCTAGTTTTGCAAGACTAAAAACTTAACTAAAACTTAACTACTCAACTAAAAGCTGAAAACACGTAAAAGCAAACTAAATTCAATGATCAAAAAGGGTTTCTGTTTAGGTTCAACTTGTTTACTCCTATGGTTAATTTTTATGATAATATAATAGATTAATTGTTATTGGTTACCGACTCTGGTGATTAGATTCATGTTCGCTATTACTAATCCTTAGAAAACATACTAATTCAAGCAATGGCCAGTTAATTAAACTAATAGATTTCCTAGGTTAATTATTTGGGTTAAATAAGACTTGTAGCTAGCTAATTAAATTTGGTGATTCAGTTAACCTCTTGTTGATGGTGTATCACACAATCTCACACATTAATTTACCCATTCTCTAATTAATCCTAGTTTCATGTTCATTATTCCTAGGCATATAGTATTGTGTTCACATAAATTATATGAGATAAGCAATTAAGACATGTTCATGCAGCTTAATCACTTAGCAATTAACAGAAAATAGTTATGGTTAATGCATAAGGGTCTTTAACAAGCTTAATTTAACAAAATCACCAACTAACAATTAATCAAAAAAGTAAATTAAACCATAGGAGCAATTGTTTTCCCCAAATAGAAACTAATGAAATTAGTTCATGATTTCAGTGTATGAAAGCTCAAAAACGAATTCAAATAAACCTAACATAGTTCTATTCAAAGGAAAAGTGGAAAATTAAACCTAAAGTGCCTTAATCTCTTAAGAATGAAGGATTAGGGTTCTTCAACGTTTTCCAGAGCTCCAAGGGATTCCTTGATCGCCAAGTGTTCCACCAAAAAAATTCCAGAGAGTCCTCAATTCGGGTTTGTGAAGTCTATTTATAATTTTCTCAAAACAAGGGGCTACTCGTTGAGTAGACAACTGACTTGTCGAGTCCCCCTTAAGGAATCTGTATACGGCAAGGACTCCACATGTCGCTTCATGAACGTTCGTGTCTACTCGTCAAGTAGACGACCCTACTCGCCGAGTAGCTTCAGAATTAAGACTTTTTCTTCTTTCTTTCATTCCCGAGCTTTCGTTCATATCTCCTGCTTCCTTTTGCTTCTGAGCTTCTTTTTTTACTGAAAATATAATTTGAATAATATTAAGTATCTTTTGTCCATAATATGAAATTAATTAGCCAATAAATGATAAAACTCCAACATAAAAATATAGCTAAATATGCAAATATCACATATCATATAACGGGCCCCACCCAAATAAGATACGGGTACTGCCTACACTCGCATAACAGGCCCCACCCACACTTGAATAACGGGCCACGCCCAATAAGATATGGGCCCCACCCACACTTGAATAACAATGAGATACGGTCCCCGCCCAATAAGATATGGGCCCCGCCCACACTTGAATAATAGGCTCTGCCCAATGAGATACGGGCCTCGCCCACACTCGAACAACGAGCCCTACCCAATAAACATACATATTTAAGCACATACAAGTATCAAACAGACAACAAGTATAATAACATAACCAATCGAGGGTCAGCCGTGGGGCCTTAGACCCACTATACCCAGTGAGGAAACTCACCTCGATCTGTTGTTGATCAGATAACACTCGGCTGCCAAACTGGAAATCCCACACTAATAAAAAATAAATCCCAATTAATAATTATGCCATAATCCATTAACCATGGTCTTAAATCATAAGTCCCGACTCCTAGGGTAAAAGACCATTTTTGTTGGATTAGGTGTCTAAGCCCATAACTATATTTTGTATGTACTTAACCCGATAATAGTATGATCCTTTTGGGTTGCCTTCACCATAGGAACTTGATTGGATGAATTATAGAGAAAGAGGTTAATTATGATTTATTAATATATTACAGGAATAATATATTAAAAGAGAAATCATATTATTTAATTAAGATTGGTCAAGAATTAATTTAGAATTAATTTTGTGGTCAAAAGAGATTAATTAAATTAAGAGGACTAATAGTGTAATTATAAGATAGTTGCAAAGTTAGGCTTAGGGTCCACATAGAATTCGTCCAAGGGGCCTTCTAGAAGGATCATATGGGTTGCTTAAAGACTAAGCAACTGGATTAGGGTTTTGACTGAAACCCTAGTTGCTCAACTATATAAGGAACCCTTGGGCATGTAGAAATCGGACACTAGAAACCCTAGAAGGATCTTGAGCCGATTTTATGCCTCTCCCCATCTCTCTAATATTCTTCCATTATGTGTGGTGTTTGTGATCTATTAGAGACATCACATTTGAGGTGCTAAGTTCTCAAAGGTTGAAGATCAACCTAGCTACAAATGAAAGTTAAGATTCTAACTTTGTTTTAGATATAAATTTCGATTTATGCATGCTAAATTAGGGTTATAACTTTGGATGATTATTATTGCATGTACAATTAGAAAAAAACTAGATCCAAAGCTTTAGGGTTGTATGTGCACCATAGGATTGATGTAATGCTCAAAACCCATCAATTTTACCCTTTCCTTAATAGGCCCAACCCAAACTTGGCCCAAGGCCCACTAAAGGCCCAACAACACAACTCAAGGCCCAAACCAAACCTAAGGCCCACTCAAGGTCCTAAGGCCTGACCAGAGCCCAAACAGATAATTCATAGTCCAAAGAAACAAGCCCAAACCCTAAAACAAGTCTATAACCAAAAACCCAAAAAGCCCATTGATGAACCGAACGTGCTGTGTTCCCGGCCATTTATCGAAAATCACACCAAACATCTTAATACCTAAATTCCAACGTCCAAATCCTCAAAATAGCTTCATACCAGTGACTTAATCCATAAAGGCGAAGGCTTTAAGCCTTTGCATGGCTTAATGAGGCCCAACAACACAACTCAACTCAAGGTCTAAACCAAACTTAAGGCCCACTCAAGGTCCTGAGGCCCAACTAGAGCCCAAACAGATAATTCATAGCCTAAAGAAACAAGCCTAAACCCCAAAACAAGTCCATCATCAAAAGCCCACTGATGAACCGAACACCCTACGTTCTCGAGATGAATGCACGGCGTTCCCGACCATTGACCAAAAATACAAAAAAACGTCTTAATACCTTAAGTCCAACGTCCAAATCCTCAAAATAGCTTCATATCAGTGATTTAATCCATAAAGGCAAAGACTTTAAGCCTTTGCATGGCTTAATGAGGCTTAACACCAAAGATGAACTCCAAAGGTCAAACTCACTCTAAAATGTCTTAAAAACTCCTAAATATTTTAAGACCTCATTCCAAACTTCCAGATCTGATTCAAAGGACTTCTTAAGTCATAAGGTTCCTAACTTTATGACTTAGCATGACTTAATGGGACCCAAATCAAAACCCTAAGTCCCAAGCTTCACCAAAAGACTACCAAATCATGCATGGAAAGTTAATACTCATCAAGATCCAAACTTTATGACTCCATAACCCCAATAAAGACCAAATATGAAGCTCAAAGGTTCTAGAGTAACTCCTACTCATAAGAACCACCACAAAGGGACCAAAACCATAACAAAATTCCACTTATGTAGATATATATATATATATATATATATATATATATATATATATATATATATATATATATATATATATATATATATATATATATATATATATATATATATGAAAGAGTTATCAAGGTTGAGACGTTATACCTCCAGAAGCTAAATCTATGTAAATAAAGCTTGGATCCAAAAGCTCCAAGCCAATCAATGACTCTTCAAGAAACTCCTTCCTCCTCCTCAAGCACCAAAAACACGCTTAAACCACTATAAAGCTCAAGAATCACTCAAATGGAGGCTAGGGTTTCATTCTTAGGGTTAGAGAAGATGGAGGCTAAAGAATGGAGAGGTTTGGGTCCATAATGATGCTTATAAAATGGTTAAACCATAAAAACGAGCTTCTGGAACAACCGAGTGAACGTATAGCGTTCCCAAGTTGGCCCGCATCCAATTTCCTTTTTGAACGCCATGCGTTCCTACCTAGTACACCATGCATACTCGTTTTGCCCCCAAACCCCTCTAACTTCAAATGGTCATAACATTTGCATCCCTCATCCGTTTTCGACGTTCTTTATATCCACGAAAAGGTAACGAGAAGCCATACACTTCTATCAACTTTATTTAGCCTGAAAATCAACCGAACTAAAGTCCAAAATTCATAAAAGGCCCGAACCAACGCCTTTACCAATACCCTTGGGCTCTAAAGTACAAACCGAACCCTTTCATCACATACACATCTAAATGGGTCTAAACCTTTATTCCCCAAGGCCCTAAGCCTTATGATAACTGATGATCGGGTCACGGTCCCGAATAATGAAGCGATTCGAAACGGAGCGTTACAAATAATTTCTAAAATAAAAAAAATTCATAAACATTAAATTAATTAAAATAACTATTCAAGGGCAATTAAGTCTTTTTAAGTCTGATAGGGTTCAAACGTGCAGCGAAGAGACAAAAAAGACAAATTACTCAAAACCACATGGATCATTCATGTAATCTACTCAAAAAAAAAAAAATAAAGAATGGAATTAAGATATTGTATGTCAGACCCTAATTTCTTGGGATACTTTAGAATCTTAACATTTGAGAGATTTAATATGATTTTTAAAAGATAGATATCATATAATTCGAAAATATTATTAAGATAGATTTATTATTTTAAAATTTGAATTGAAGTTGATTTGTTACCAAATAAATAAGAAATAATAGAATAATAAACAAATAACACGTGTCAAAGAAACAAACTAAAAAAATGTGACATTTTTAGATTTAATTTATTAGGATAATTAGATTAGATTATTGATAAACAAGCTATAAATTTAAAATGTTTTGATTTAATCACATTTTATAGTAAATAAAAATTTAGAGTTTTTTTTAATGTTCTTAATGTATATATCATGTTAATCTAACAAACATGACCTAATAAAAAATACTAAAAAATAAGAGTATCAAAAATGTAAAGAACCAATGATAAACAACCATGCCATTAATACAACGATACAAAGCACATCGTTTAGCTCAAAAAATATGATGCCGATTTTCCTCTTGATATCAAGCATAACATTATCAATAAACACACAATCAATGAATAGATCAAGAAACTATTATCTGCATGATACTAATTACTAAGGGAGTCCATATTCCCAAGCTTGCAAACCCAGTTCCGGTACGAAAGGGGATTACACGTGAAGAATATGCATTAACTTCACATACATAAACAAGTCATACATACTTATAAAATTAGCATTTTTTCTTAAACCTCATGTATTTGAAACCCTTATAAAAATTTGCAAACATCTCACGTATTTGAATACCACTCAAAAGTCTCTTAATAATGATTAACAATTCAAATGTTTTATAACTTATATAATCTATTTAGTAAACAATTAATGGATACTCTACTATAAAAAGGTCAATCTTTTTTAGTAGACACACAAATACAAATCACATACAAAAAATTCACAAAGAAAACAAGTTTAAAGTTTTTTTGTTTTGGTTTGAGGGTTATGAACAATTTTTCGAGTCATGTTATTATGTTGAAGTTTTAAATTTGTAAGTTTGTTATATACTAATTCTTTTTTGTATTTTCTTGATTTAAGTATTCTTTTAAGAATATCATTGTATGTTGTAGTTGAAATTTAAATATAAATTAGATTACATTCATGTTATCGATCATATGTTAGGGAATGTGATATATATAATATTTAATTAACTATTGTATACATGTTTGTATTTTATGTTACTTCAAAACAATAATTAGTTAAAAATCATGGATATGTCATATTTTAGTATATGTTTAACATTTTAAGTATAATAATAAGTATTTTTTAAAAGTTTTTTTCACTTATTAATAATAACAAGTGGTTTTAAAAATAATAAGCAATAATTATAAATAATAAAATCAAATTACATGGATATGTCATATTATCCATGCAAATCTCTTTTGAAATACAAATTGTCTATCTTATCACTTTATTATTTAGTGTATATTTCTTCTTTAACTTATTATTAATAACAAGTGGTTTAAAATTAACGAATAACAATTTTAAATGATAATAACATCAAATTATAAATTACATTTAGCTATAAATAAATTGTTATTGAAATTAAAAATGATCGCATAAGTAAAAATATAATTAATCAATAATAATAATTGTTAAAGATAATACTAAATAAATAATTATATTTAATCCTATTAATGACGAATGTGAGTCGATGTTAATTAATATTATTGTTCAAAATAATAGAGATTATATATATATATATATATATATATATATATATATATATATATATATATATATATATATATATATATATATATATATAAATGTAAAAATATTATCTCAAAGTTAATGTCAATAACATAGCCATTTTAAACATATATTTTTTAATATTTTAACAATATATTTTTAATGTTCGCTGCGCAACGCGCGAGAATTCGTCTAGTTTATTATACGGGAATTAAACACTACATTAGGAATTCAGGATCGTCTCCACCCCCCCTGTTTGAACATTGAGATTGAAGCAAATCTTTGAGGTTGATAAACGAGATAATGTTGGAAAAATGATTCGAAGTGCATTTATTTAATATCTAATAAAATCAATCTCTAGATAAGCAAGAACTTGATGTTTCACGTTGATACATCATATACTTTTCAAATCAAATCCTCAATTTTACTTATTACATCTTAATTAGTCCCTGAACGTTCACTTTTCATAAACACTCCCAAAGACTTATAATAATTACAAAATCAGTCCTTCAACATCGATGAACCTTCAAAATTTTATTTATTGTATTTGTAAATGATATTACAACCATAGGAGATGGGTACAAGAGCATGAAAATAGGTGTAGACAACAGAACATCAAAACCACCTTTGGAATGTGGATATATTTTCTTGGGTGTAAATTAGATAGATATGATTGTGTGTCCTTCATTCATCAATATATAATATATGCCACTTTCCCATCAACTTATGACTTCAATTTTTCAAGTTGTATAATAATATAAATGACAGTTATTTTGGATGGATTTATCATAGTGTCTGAAATTTAAGAAGATGGAGAAGCTCAAGAACATATAACATATTCTTTAATTAAATAAATCTCAGTAGTATCTTTTACTTTCACAGACCTTCATCATTGCTTGTTTGCTTTTACAAAATATATATATCATCCATGTGAGTGAAACAATATGTTCATCTTTACTACTTGGAAAGCTTATACTTTAGCTTAAAGCTTATACTGGCAGATTCTAGCGTTATTAAAATATTAATTATCTAACCAAGTCCAAAACTTTTTATTTCATGCACATGTTGAAATGTAAATGGATCAACCCGGATCCAACCCATTTGTCAAGTTAAGTTAAGGAATAAATAAATAAATTAGAAATGGTGAATTTTGTTTGGCCCAGGGGGTAAAACTAAAACCCTGCAAATATTGTCTGCCCACAGCCCACAAAGGCACAAACCACAGTCACACGTTTTTGTTTCAAAACCTTAGAATCCTATTCCTTCACCACTGTGTATTTCGTTGCCAGAATCTGTTCACTAAAAAATTATTCACACTCTAGTGTGTGTGTGTGTGTGTGAATTATTGCCAACCGAAGGTACAACATAGCAAGCGTAAAAACCTAGTTGTACTGTACAAGCTTATGATGCGTACTTTTGTTTCATTTCTAGCCGGCAGAAAATTACCGAGATTCGGCCATTATGTGGGAGCCTCTGATCCCTAGGAAAACCATTTTGCTTTTAAGTTTCATATGTATTTGTAGCCCTCCCTCTTTCCCTCACATAGTCACATTAACCAAAAATAAAAACCCATAGTGTTTCCTTCAAATTCATTGTTAGCTTTATTAAAGCATCTTTACACATTTGCTTTCACAACTCTCAATGTTTGTACTTTGTATGGTTTTACTTAGATTTTAGTCAGTTTTCAAATTTACATTACATTCCCATAAAAATAAAAAAATAAAAAAAACTATATCCATGCTCCTTGGAAGAACCAACAGTAAAAGAAAATTGCCATCTAAATCCAACATTTTATGACATACCCGTTTTAACTAACTTTTGGAGATAAAATTTACAAAAATATAACCAAATTTGAAATCTTTTTACACAAATGATCATGTAATTCTTAATGTGTCCACTGTGAAATCGAAATGGTAAACAGTTATTATTATTATTATTATTATTATTTTTTTGGATTTGACAATGTTTTTAGCCATTGTACTTGGTTTTTGACTTTTCAAAGAAACCGTTGGAGTTGCAAAGACAGGGAAACAAAAGTTCAAGTTTTTATGCAACCACCAATGTTAATTTATGTTAAAGATAAAGTAAAGTATGTAAATGTTGATCTCACAGTAAGAGAAACAGGTGTAGATATGGAAACTTGATATAAAGCTATGTTGTAATGGTGACCTGTACTCTGTGCAATGAGATTTGTACCATTCAAACTCAGAAAAGAGCTTATTCTTGAACTAAAGAGACAGATAAGAAGCATATAAGCAAAAGGGGTTGGAAGCAAAGTGATTTTGCATAATATGAATCTTTGTATCAATGGTTTATGTCTCCTCCCCCTTCAAAGTGTATGCCACTGTGGATTATATTCCGTCAACAAAAGGCTATCTTTGGCAAACACTACAATTATATATTAGGTTATGCTTGTTAAAATCGGTGAAAGTTAGTTAATAAATAAGTTATATTTATAATAAAAAACTACGTTTGCTAAACCTAGCTAATAAGCTTATGGGAAAATGCAAAATGTTATAAAAGACCATATAGAAGATTATTTATGTTTAACTGAAATTTCATGTATACAATATCATATTTGTAATATTATCACAAATTTCTCACGTCTCATTTTATGACTTTCGAATGTTATCGTGATTATATTTTGATAAAATATAGACGTGTAATTTTCATATAAATGTTATAGCAATATAAAGTATATAGTCTTAAATGAAATAATTTTATATGTTAAAAAAATTAAACATACGATAAAAAAAAAAGTTATTAATAACTTAAGTAAAATTAATAAGACAAAGAATATGTTATTCTTATATGGTTTTAACTGTTATTTCATTTCTAAATATAACCTAATAATTAGAAAATTATTTAAAGAAAATTTTGATATTATGAACCACACACTTAATTTGATTCCTATTGGGCAATTCCAACTCACACATAAAACCACGATTTTAGCATTAAGTATAATTTTAGATTAGTTACACACGAAAAATATCAAATTATTATTATTATTATTATTATTATTATTATTATTATTATTATTATTATTATTATTATTAGGTGTGAGACCCGTGTATTACACGGGTTGATTTTAAAAAAATTAAACATTAAATTAAAATGTAAACAGAAAATATTTTTTAATGTATAACTTTTAAAATAAAAAAAAAGAAATGTGTTTACTGCAATTATATATATATATATATATATATATATATGGTTAGATTATATTGTTTCTAATAACTATTGTGTGTCAGAATGCACAAATCTAGACCACTGAATGAATAGAATCAACAATCATGATCTGAGGGTCTATAATATTACAATAGGGTAGCATGTATCATATAATCACACAAATTTCAGCAAAATGGTATTTTTGTCAATTAACCTCTTTTAAAAAATGTAATTTTCGGATTTTAAGGGATCATTAATTCCCTTATTTTTTAAAAAAAAAATTGATTTTTTTTAAAATTAATTCTAATTAAATTATAATATTACTTTTAATAATAACCGATTTTATTCTGTTAGAATGACAAAAAGTCAACAATAAACTAATAAATATATTTGCGGTTTTATTTTTACATAATATTGTTTCATTCAAGATACTTTTTATATTAAACATGCTTAAAGAATTATACAACATATTATCAAGAATAACATTTTCTAAAGAATACGGATTTTATTCTTTAAGAATCACTATTTACATTCATCCGTAAACAAAAAGACTATAAACAATTATTACAATCATTCTAAAAAAATTATGACTAATAATGGTTTAAGGATTACATTTATTCTTAAAGATTAAAACTAAAAATGGTTAAAAAAAAAAAAGAAAAAACATCAAAAATCTAACAAAAACACTACTCTATTCCGAAAAAATATTATCGTTCTCCATATTTTCTTCATTTTCCACATTAATGACAATCTCTTCAAAACCTAAATTCACAAGGAAAACATAATCAACTTTCAAATATTAAAAATTTTAGTGCATTAAATAGAATAAAACAATAAATTCTAATAGAATGTGATATATATATATATATATATATATATATATATATATATATATATATATATATATATATATATATATATATTCATATAGAATATAACTATAACTTCTGCAAACCAATATTAACAATTATCTCTAAACTTGCAATGTATATTATTTTGAAAGAGTGTAATGTTTCATTATATAGAATGTTATTCCATAAGAATCGAGACCAATAACAAGATTATAAACCAATTTTATTCTGACATAATTGGTTAGGATAATTCATTGCTTAAGTTGACAAGGAATTCAAGATTCTATTCTAACAAAATTAGAATTCAATATTCCATTCTAGCAGAATGATCGACATCAAGATGCATTAAAAAACCTAGATTTCAACTATGCATTTTATCGAACACTTGATGTGTTTCTTTAGTTTCTTCAAAAAAAAATAGTGAGAGTCTTACCAATTCAGTTTCTTGGTGGTCGAGAACTGGAGATACAACTAAAAAAACATGTTATGATTGGTACAAGAGCATACCAATTAAGTTTCTTGGTGGTGTCGTTGACGACCTAAAATCCCTTGTTGCCTTCGTTTTCACCTCCTTTTGCAGACTCCACATCAGGCACCGAGCACCTCTTCACCGCCATCTGTTGTTGTTGCTTTTCCCCGGATTTCTTGTTGTCAACAACGAGAATAAGCAACCCCAATCAACAAATTAGGGCATAAATCTTCAGAATCCGACGTTTAGACCACGAAGCACCAACCTTAAACTAAACCCTAGCCATCATCCTCAACCTGAAATCAATCATACCATGAGACCTTTCGCTACTGATATCATTATGATCTTCAACATATGTAGACGGGGAAACAAATATTGCCTGAGCAGCCGTCTCATTTTTCTTTGCTGAAATAGGTAACGATGGAGAGTCGATGGAGGGATCGCTAGAGAAAAAGACGATGTTCGATGCAGACGAAGGAGGGTCATGAAAGAAGAAGAACTGGAGTAGAAAATTTTGTGAGGAGGCGAGATAGTTTTGTGAGTGACGACTGACTGATAAAGGGATGGTGGTTTTCTAGGGTTTAACTAATTAAAGAGAGATTAATTGAATGATTTTTTAGTATAATTAGATATACTAAGTTTACCATTATACCCTTTTTTTTATTTAATTAATGATTTATTGTTTCCTGAATTCTCATTGGTGCATTTAGGCACACACTATTTGCTAAAAACATTTGAACCTAGCTCTCTCTCTCTCTCTCTCTCTCTATATATATATATATATATATATATATATATATATATATATATATACAAGTGTATAATATTGATATTTATTTCAAAAATATCACAACATGACAAGTGTCAAAACTCATGAGAGATTGACATATGGCAAAAAACCTTTATTTATTAAGGATTATTATTATTATTATTATTATTATTATTATTATTATTATTATATATATATATATATATAATCTTATTTTTAGTATGAGACTATATTAAACACGACAATTAAACATGTGTTTACTTATTTTTATAATTAATAAATAACATATCTGTAAGATTTTTTAAAAAAATTAGTAAATTTGTTGAAATATTTGTGTGGATAGTTTTTTTTTTTTTAATAATAATAATAATAATAATAATAATAATAATAATAATAATAATCTTTAAGCAGTTTTTTAGGTTGTCAAAATAAATTAGTTTACGTATTAATTATGGCATACCAACTGTTTATTTTCATTCGTTATACAATAATTAATATGGTAAGAGGCATCAATTTTGATTCATTTATTTAAAAATTGATTGATGTGGTTTATATTTTTATCTCAAACATGTTAAATTGTATATTTTAAATATAATGATATTTTTAGTGGGAGGGAATATTACTTAAAAGTGTTTTAGAACCCCAAAAAAGTGTGGTGCCACATGCATCGGGAGTAGTACAAATGATTTAAAGAGTTGTACCATATGGATAGTATGATATATTTGGTACATATTTGAAAACTATCCAATGGTTTTAAGGAGCATCCTTCGCCTTTGAGTGAATCCTTTTTCACTTTTATATCCATAAAATCCAAAATGCAACCTTCAATGCCATTGCCATTATAAAGTAAAAGAATTTCATGATATGATTGTGTCCAATGGTACAATAAACCAATGCAAATGGATAATTGCAAGCCCCACTTTATTCTATTTGTCTTTTTTTATTCTTTTATTAAAAAAATAGTTTTAACTATAGATCAAACATTTTTTTATCTGTATGTGTATATATGTGTATATATGCACGGCATACCTAAAAATATATAGTAGGTGTTGCCGGAATGAAATAGATGTTACAGATACATGAAAAATATCGATCAAAAAATCCTTATTTTTTTCTACTGCGGGTAGAAAAGACAAATGTTATCGGTGTCACACCAGAAACACCCTAAAACAACCCATGTATATATGAGATGAGACTTGAGGGTACACGTAGTTTCAGAACTAGTTAAAAAAATCATGGGAAATTGAATAATCTACCCATTATAAATGATATTTTCAAGAAAAATAAAACTTTTTCTTTTAAGAACAAATTTCTTCGAATTTTAGATTTTTTCTTAAAATTCGGAAGTTTTTTTTGTTTGTTTTTTTTTTTTTAAAATTCGAAATTTTAGTCAGGAATCTGGAATGTCATTACGGAATCTGTCAAAAAAAATATTTTTCCTTGGTTCGAAATGCACAAAATAATTGTTTTATTAAAAAAAATTGGGTATTTTCTTCAAATACACATTAAAAGGTGATTAGATTTTTTTAATTTCCCTAAAATCATTTGGAGTAGCTTGGCACCTTTCTATCTAATTTATTAACCTATTTAATTTTTTTTAATAAACCAAAAATTAATTTATAAACTAACTTATGATATAACTTTTAAAAAAAAAATCTACTTAAACTAGTATTTCTAACCAATTTATAAGACATCTTTTTAAATCATTTTTAAAGACGACTTAATCATACTTTTAATAAAAAAAACATTCAACATGTTACTATTTTCCTAGAGGTTAATGGATTTTTTATATGGTGAGTTAGTATATTATATTAATTTACAAGATCAAATACATATCTTATTAACTAATATAATCATGTTATTTATTTTTATAATTATATATAGCAACATGAATTTGTTATCATTTTAATCTATATTAATATATATGTAAAAAAAATAAATTAAGATACTACTATGCAAATTAACAGATGTTCACTTCTCTTCATATTTTAATGAAAATATATAAATTTTTTCTATCGATAAGTTTTAACTATAAAGAAATGGATATTTGTGAATTTACACAATTGTATGGGTGGCCTTAGCCTCCACTCATTTGGACATATAGTCCACCGCCAATAAAATGTATGAACAACCAAAAGAGGGCGGAAATGGTCTCATAAAGTCAATACCCCATACATCAAATATCTCACACACTAAAATGAGAGTAAGGGGCATTTGATTCCTAGAGCTTAAAGATCTGGATTTTTGGAATTTTTCGCAATGTGCACAAAACACATAAGAATCATGAAATATAGAAGGCCAAAAAAATCCGATATCTAAAACTTTCCTAGCTGTCCTTTGGGGTCCAAAGTGACCACCACAAGCATAAGAATGGCAAAAATTAAGGATATATTGTACCTCTTTCTGCTCAACACACCTTCTGATCACTTTGTATGCACAGTACTTCCAAAGGTACGGCTCGTCCCATATGTATCGCTTGACCTCCTTCTTGATTTTATCTTTTTGCCAACGGGATGAATCTGAGGGAAATTGACTTGTGACCAAAAAATTGACGATATCTGCATACCATGGTGCTTTTTTGGCTACAGATAGATGCTCGTCTGGAAATGTGTCACAAATTGGTATACCATCTTCGATAGATACAATGCGGCTTAGATGATCCGCAACTAAATTCTCCTTTCCAGTCTTGTCTCTGATCTCAATATCAAACTCTTGCAAAAGCAGCATCCACCGTATTAACCTCGGCTTCGAATCTTTCTTTGTAAGTAAGTGCTTTATGGTTGCATGGTCTGAATATATGATCACTTTAGTTCCAAGGAGGTACTTTCGGAACTTCTCAATATCAAAGGCAATAGCAAGCAACTCTTTCTCTGTTGTGGTATAGTTGCCTTGTGCACTATCAAGGGTCTTTGATGCATAGTAGATGACATGATGTCCTCGATCCACCTTTTAACCCAATACCACCCCAACAGTCATGTTGCTCGCGTCACATATAATCTCAAATGGAAGCTCCCAATTAGGTAGTTGGATGATTGGCGCAGAGGTGAGTAAATCCTTCAAACGATTAAAGGCATCCTTGCATAGCTGAGTAAATGCGAATTTAGCATCTTTTTGGAGTAGTTGACACATCGGCACTATAATCTTTGATGAACCGCCGATAGAAACTTGCATGACCAAGAAACGAACGAACTTCCCGAACATTTGTCGGGTAAGGAAGACTCTTGATAACATCAATCTTGGATTTGTCAACTTCCAAGCCTTTTTGGGACACAATATGACCTAAAATCAATCCTTTGTCCACCATGAAATGACATTTTTCATAGTTAAGCAAAGGTCTGTGTCAATGCATCTTTGCAAAATTTTTGCTAGATTACTCAAACATTCATCAAAGAAGTTTCCATAGATTGTGAAATCATCCATGAAAACTTCAATGATGTTTTCAACATATTCAGAAAAAATGCTCATTATGCATCTCTGAAATGTCGTGGGTGCATTGCATAGACCAAAAGGCATACGCCTATAAGCAAATGTGCCAAATGGACAAGTAAAGGTGGTTTTCTCTTAGTCTTCCGGGGCTACTGGAATTTGATGAAAACCCGAGAAACCATCCAAACAACAATAGTGAGATTTACCCGCCAATCTCTCTAACATTTGGTCAATAAATGGCAATGGAAAATGGTCTTTTCTCGTTGAGGCATTCAACTTTTTATAGTCAATACAAACCCTCCACCCATTTTGCACACATGTGGGCACCAAATCTCCCTCGGAATTCTTAACCACTGTGACACCGGCTTTTTTTGGGACTACCTGAACGGGGCTCACCCATTTACTGTCTGAGATAGGTTAGATCATACCTGCATCCAAAAGCTTCATGATTTATTTCTTTACCACCTCCATCATGGGTGGATTCAATCTCCTTTGCGCCTCTCGAGTTGGTTTGAAATCTTCCTCCATGAGAATCTTATGCATACACAAAGAAGGGCTCAACCCTTTTATATCAGCAATTATCCACCCAATAGCTTTCTTAAACTTCTTCAACAGGGTCACCAACTCATCTTCTTCCGCAACAGACAACTTGTTGGAAATTATCACCGGTAATGTATTTTCCTCTCCAGGATAGATGTACTTGAGATGGTCGGGAAGAGCCTTCAACTCAAGAATCGGTGGTTGTACTATGGAGGGGAAAAGTTTCGGATTGGAACTTTTTAGCTTCATGTGGGGTGGTTCAACTCTCATGGGTTGGGCTTTTTCCAAGGAATTGATTACTTCAATCAATTCATCCTCCAATATGTACTTGTCAGCCAAATTCTTAATCCCTGTCTCATCAAAGTGTTTGCTCAAGATGGTGGTTAACACATCTTGGCTTTGACATCTCAAAGCAATCATTAGTACATGTATCAATAACATCTATGAAGTTTAAAGAATGAATATCACTAGGATATCGCATGGCTTTAAAGATATTAAAGTTAATCACCTCACCATCGAACTCCATTGACAAAGTACCATTGGCTACATCTATTTTTGTTTTTGCGGTACTCATAAAAGGTCTCCCCAAAAGGATGGAGTTCGATTGTGGGGTGTTTTCATCACCCATATCCAAAACATAAACTTCAATGGGAAATACAAGTTCATAAACTTGTACTAACACGTCCTCCAATACACCTTTCGGGTGTACCAAAGACCGGTCGGCAAGTTGAATGATAACTTCGGTTTTTGATAAAGGTCCAATTCCCATTGTCTTATAATTTGAATAGGGTAAAACATTAATTGATGCTCCAAGATCAAGCATGGCACGTAGTATAAAAAGGTTACCCATTTTACAAGGAACCGTGAAAACACCCGGGTCCTTGCATTTTTTTGGTACCCGCTTTTGTAACACGGCTGAGACATTTTCACCAACTTTCACAGTTTGATTTCCTTTAAGCTTTTTCTTAGATGTGCAAAGTTCCTTGAGGAACTTAGCATATCTAGGAATCTGTGTAATAGCATCTAAAAGAGGGATATTGATTTCAACCTTTCGGAACATGGACATGATTTCATCATCTTCCCGTTCTCTTTTGGTTCTTGCTAACCTTGAAGGAAATGGAGCTGGTGTGACTTTTACCTCGGTCTCTATGAGCTTCTTTGACTTGGAAGTACTTTTCCTTTCCTCTTCTTTGATAGCTTCTTCCACCTCTATCTTCTTCTCTTTCTCTTCTTCATCCGGCATCCTTGGACCTTCATAGCTTTTCCCACCTCTTAGAGTAATGACACAAGCATTGTGTTTCGGGTTTTTCAATGTTTGAGATGGTAGCTTGCCTTGTGATTCCATCTTACTCACGAATTGAGCAAGTTGTGACACTTGTTGCTCCAAGATTTTTATGCTTGCCTTGGTTTCTTTTTGGAAGCTTTGAGTGTTTGTGGCAAGGCTTTTGACAATATCTTCTAGTGACGTGCTTGAAGAACCAGCTTGTGGAGGTGGTTGTTTTGGATGCCTTGGCTGGTAATTTTGAGGTTGGAAGGGTGGTCTTTGTTGATTTTGAAGAAATGGTGGTCTTTGCTGGTATTGATGTGATTGGTTTGACTGATAATTTCCTTGTTGATTTCCTCCCCAACCCTGGTTATTGTTCCATCTCTGATCACCTCGTGGTTGCTCATAACCTTTCTGATTTGACCCGGAATAGCCTCCCATGACTTTTGTTTCTTCATAATCTTCCTCTTGAAGTTGTGGGCACATATCGGTTGGATGCCCCTCTTGAGTGCAAATACCGCATGGGCGGGGGGTGTGGATTGCACACCTTTATCTTTGGCTAGCATCATAACCACTTTCGTAAGCTCGGGCAATTGAGCTTCAATCTGAGGAGTTTGAACTTCCTTTACACCTCGGGGTGCATCCGTGTACCATTCTTCATCATGGCTTGAATATTTGGAATCTTCAGCCATGTTCTTGATTAGATTGTGGATTTCGGTTGGAGTCTTATCGGGTAAAGATCCGCCACTAGAAGCATTGAGAAGTCTTCTTTCCATTAGGGTCATGCCTTTAATGAAGTACTGTAGGAGTTGATGCTCGGTAATCCCGTGCTTTGGACAACGAGCACAAAGTATCTTAAATCTTTCCCAATATGTGTGGAAAGCTTCTCTCTTGTGCTGCTTGATTCCAATGATTTCCCTCTGTAGGGCTGAAGCTTTTATCTTAAGAAAGTACTTATCCAAAAACAACCTTGCAAGATCTACCCATGTAGTTACCGTCCCCGGTGGGAGGTCATAAAGCCAGTCTTTGGCTGCATCTGGCACCGCAAAGGGTAATGCCCTAAGCTTGATCTGATCCTCCGTGACATTGTGTGGTTTCATACCCACACATACTACATGGAAATCGGTGAGGAACTTGTGGGGATCTTCATTCTCTAAACCTCTAAAAGTTGGGAGTAAGTGGATAAGCCCAGATTTTAGTTCAAGGTTTGTGGCAGCTGGATATGTGATACAAAGAGATTGTTGAGTAGCCTCTTGTCTTGACCATTGGCGGAGGGTTTGTTCGGGTGGTGGGTTTGGAGGACGTTGATTCCCTCCAGGGTTGTTTGTCATGGCTTGAAAAGTGGGTGATGTTTCTGTAAGTGAAGTGTTCAGGATATTATGAACAGGTGAAGAGGGTGGAGTAGTATTTATGGGTGAGGCTAGTTGTGGTGAGAGTGATGGGCTTTCTGTTTCTGAGGCTGATACACTTGAGAGGGGTATGTCCTCCCAAAGGTTAATGACCGGGGGAGTAGATGATGAAGAAGTACCAGAAACTGGTTGCCTCTTACGAAGCTTGGCTTTCTTCCTTAACTTCTTTGCAGTCCTTTCTATCTCCGAGTCAATTGGCAGTGGTCTACCTGTACGAAAAGATCTAGTCATAAACAATTAGTAACACCGTGTCCCCAGCAACGGCGCCAAATTGTTAGGCGTTTCAAACCCAACAAATGATAGGGGTATGATATACTCCAAAAGAATCTCACTATATTGCACTAAAAGATAATACAATGCAAGTAGGGTTGATCCACAGAGACACGGGATAATTAGTATATACCTCTTTGCGTAAGGTATTTGTTACAAAAGATTAAATAAGAGGGTTTTGAGTATAATGATGTAGCAAACCAATTTAAAACACGAGTAAACAACTAAACTAATGAATTAAGTTCAGATCTTTGTAAGGACTCCAACTCCATGTATGACAATCTAGCAATGTGAATCAAATATGACAATACATTTGTTTCATTCTATCTAAGTTGGTACTTAAAAGTGCTAACAAGCTCTAACACTTTCCATTCACCACATTAATCAATCAAAACAAGCTCTTTGATTAATCCTAACCTTACTAACCTAATCCAAACAAGGTCTTAGAAGTAGATTAAAAGATTGCATTAAGCTTATTGTGAATGTTCCCAACAACACCCAATAGTCCTCACAAGCTCAGAAGCGTAAGAATGTGTGAAAAGATTTACATTAAATTCATTCATAAGAAATTAATTTAATGCTTGTTACTTAGTTCAATTCACAAAACATTTACGGATTTTGCAAAATGAATAACTTGAATGACCTAACCCTAATTCAAATGGCCAATAAGAATCATTATTAGAATCAAACATTCGATTGAAGTAAAATCAGTTTCACTAGATAGAAATTAAACACAAACATCAGGTCATATGATTTGATTCACAACCAAAAAGTCAAAACATGAAATTGGAGAAACTAGGGTTCTAGCCACACATGGCTAGAACAAGATCACAAGTCTAAAAGATGAAATTAAGTGTAATTACAACTTACAAAAACAAGAATTAATGTTTCCAAATGATTAACGAACATCCTTCCAAAAACCTTCGAAATTTCCTCTCCGATGGTGCTCTGATATGTTCTCCTCCCCCCTAAAATGAACCAATTCCCGACATATGAAAGATGGAAAAAACTGCCAAAAGGCAGTTTTTAAGTCAGACACGACCCGTGTCAAAATAAAGTAAATCAACACGGGTCGTGTTGACTGAAAATATAGCATCAATCCTCGATTCCAGCTCCAAAGTACAATGCTCAAAAGTGTTCATTTCGACCAACACGCCCCGTGTCCAAATAGGCTAAATGAACACGGGTTGTGTTCAGTGAAGTCAAAATGCATGGAATGGTCAAACACGCCCCGTGTTCGATTTCTAGGCCAAACTCAACACGCCCCGTGTAGCCCTCTGATTCCGAACCCAAACTTGATTTTCTCAATTCTTCCGTTTTGCGCCCGATCATCCCGCAATCTTCACCAATGCCCTCCGGCACCTCCAAAAGCGCACTCCAACCTCCGGTTTACCTGAAAGAGACATGAAAGTGTGCAAATAAGGTTGTTCCATAGACTAACATTAATATGATAATAATGCAAGAATAATGAAATATAACTAAGTTAAATACATGCATAAAAAGGGACTAAAAGTTGTGCAAAAAGGTGCATAAAATACACCTAACACTCACTAAGCTTCGTACTTACAGTTTCAGTTATGGTTTCAGGTACTTCCGCTAGCAAAGGGAAGAGCTTGGGTTGATGGCATCGCAGACACCACAACTTCAGTTTCATCCTGAGAGTTTTATTCAGATATTTTGATATGATTGATACAGTTTTGTTTTAACACAGTTACTATGACTTTTGATTTACTCCTTCCATGGTTCTTATTATCTATGACATTCGATGATGTGATTTTTAGTAATATTAAAACAAAAAATTTTGGGTCGTATTTTTGGGATGTTTCAAGTTGGTATCAGAGCCTTGCTTTGAGGGATTCAGGCACACTTTCGAGTATGACTGGACTCAAACTAAGGAAATGGTAAAAGATTTTTAAACAAAGAATCTTTTCTAAAGAATTTTTGAAAAGAAACTTAAAAAGAAAAGAGTTATGAGAAAAGGGAAAAAGGATGTGGTGCATGCGATCAGTCGAGCTCAAGTAAGTACTCCCAAATTACCCATACAAGTTTTATATTATCTGTTTCAGTTTTAGTAGAACAACATGCTAGAATAGGACTAAGGATCTTGGAGGATGCCTTATGTGCCTGCTTTATGTGTTTCAGCTTTATGAGAATTGCATGCTAGTAATGAGTAGACAGTAGTAGGATAGCCTGTTTAGGTTATGCCTGATAGTATGAGCTTAGCACTATATGCTAGTATAGTTTCTCGTTGTGAGGATAGATTTGCTTGAGTAGTTTTCGGTGCCCAAATTTTGCTTGCTTCGTTCTTTGTAGGACTCTGAGTGATGGGAGTTAGCCATTAGGTGAGTACGTCACATCACATGTGGTCAGGGTTGAATAATCTCAGAGTACTGGACTTGGCCCTAATGCGCAGCTCTTGTCTGAGTCCAACCGTTTGAGGGACGAGTCTTTTACTCGAAGGATTATCTGAACCTCGTCACACGTGATGGTACCCAGGTGATGACTAATTGGCATTACAAAGAGTCCTTCAGCAGCTGAGGACTGGATTCGGCAGAGTCATAGATTTCCCTAGGGCAAGCCTAGGATGAGAGCTACATAGATCAGTAGCGGTAGTAGTGACTTGGTGGAGCCGAGGCAGTTCTTGAGGAAAGTACGGATAGATGTGGAAGGTAGTATGGGCCCGTACTACTGAAAGCAGAGGATTCATACTTGAATCAAGGAAGGCCAAGGCGAAACCAAGAAACTTGTAGTAATAGTGATCCCTCGAGATATATCAGTATTTCTGACGTTTGTCGTTATGTGTTTCAGAATGGTGGTTTTACGCCCTAGACCAGCAGTCAGCAGTTCAGGTGTCGGTGAGGGATCAGTACCAGGCTCGGGAGCCGAGCATTTCGATAATCAGACTAGGGAGTTTTTCTCTTCAGAGATTACATGCATCATACTTGAGCAGACTATTGTGATCTTTGGTTCGATCAAGGAGGGTATTTTGGAGCTGATGGATAAGAGGTTAAGCACCTTTCGTGCTGAGGTGGTGACCATGATGAGGTCGCGCACACTCACTTTTAGGGAGTTCAGAGCCTGTGGAGCTCCTGACTATCATGGGGCGCGGGACCCCATAGCGAGTACTAGGTGGTTGGTAGATGACGCCAACACATTCCGCACCAGCAGATGTCCTGAGGGGGACAAGGTCAGATTAGCATCCTGTCTTCTGAAGGACAGGGCATGAGATTGGTGGAAGGAGATTGGGCATGTCATCATGGATGACACAGCAATTGATGCGATGACTTGGGCTGATTTTACTACCAGGTTCAGAGCCGAGTTTGCACCAGTTATCGAGGTGCAGCAGTTAGCCAGGGAGTTTCAGGATCTCACCCAGACTACAAAGACAGTGGTGGAGATTACCGCCAAATTCAGGGAGAGGGCTCTTCTCGTTCCTCAGTATGCATCTGATGAGGAAATGAAGAAGGCCCGTTATCATGAGATGTTGCAGAGTGATATCCACCAGTTTGTAAGCCGGTCCAGCTATAAAACGCTGGATGACATGATTGCTAGAGCTCGTGAGAGAGAGATTGATTTAGAGATGGAGAAGAAGAGGAAGCCAGAGGCGGCATCTGGCACAAGGAGTTCGGGCAAAAAGCCCAAGGTATCAGATCACAGATCTAGAGGACAGCATAGCCATAGTCGGTGTGGCAAGTGTGGGAGATTACACGATGGGGCGTGCAAGGCAGGGAGTCCCGGTTGCTACAAGTGCGGCCGGACCGGGCATATGAGCAGGGATTGTACATCTACTCCCACCGTTACCGCAGCATCTGATCTGATTTGCTTCCATTGCAATCAGAGGGGACATAAAAAGTCTCAGTTTGGCAACAGCAGGGAAGGTGGCGGCACCTGCCCCTGCAACTTTGAGGATTACAGACGGCCGTCAGGGCCAAAGTGAGGTGCTAGTGGCGAAGAGTAGAGCTTTTCATATGACAGCAGAGGAGGCGCAAGCAACTCCTGATGTGGTGACGGGTATGTATCTTCCCTTCATTTCTTTATCATTAAAGATTGTTTCTTATGATTGTATGTTTATATATATATATATATATATATATATATATATATATATATATATATATATATATAGGGTCGTTCTTAGTGAACGGCATTTCAGCTATAATATTGTTTCCGAGGGAGTTGGATTTCCCACTTGAGGTTGAGATAGCTGATGACAGGACCGTCAGGGTCGCGAGAGTACATAGGTCGTGTTTGCTGCAGTTATTTGATGAGCATTTTTCAGTGGACTTGGTTTCCATTCCCCTGCGAGGGAATAAGGTTATAGTGGGTATGGATTGGTTGAGCCCCAATAGGGCAGTGATTGATTGTGAGCTTCGGTTAGTGAGGGTCCGCACCCCTGGTGGGGGAGAGTTAGTGATTCAGGGCGAGAGGCCACAGCGCGGACCGAATCTTTGTTCGGTAGCGAGAGCTCGACGCTACTTCCAGCAGGGTTGCATAGGATACATCACCTATGTTTTAGATGCCCGGGAGAAGGGCAAGGCGACTATTGCCGATGTACCAGTGGTACGTGAGTACCCGGATGTATTTCCAGAGGATCTGCTTGGGATACCTCCAGAGAGACAAGTTGAGTTTCGGATTGATCTGGTTCTGGGTGCGGCTCCGATAGCCAAGGCGCTGTATCAGTTGGCCCCTCTAGAGATGTAGGAGTTGGCTACGTAGCTGCAGGAGCTGCTAGACAAGGGTTTCATCAGACTGAGTAGTTCACCATGGGGAGCCCCGATCCTGTTTGTGATGAAGAAGGATGGGTCGCACCGTATGTATATAGATTACCGTGAGTTGAAAAAGGTAACTATGAAGAACTGTTACCCACTCTCGAGGATAGATGACTTGTTTGATCAGCGCAGGGAGCATCTTGGTTTTCCAAGATTGATCTGCGCTTCGGTTATCATCAGATGCGGGTTAGTGGTGAGGATGTTCAGAAGACAGCTTTTAGGACCCGCTATGGTCATTATGAGTTTGTGGTGATGCCGTTTGGGCTCACCAACACTCCATCCACGTTCATGGATCTCATGAACCGAGTATGCAGGTCGATGTTAGATCAGTCTGTGATAGTGTTCATCGACGATATCTTGGTTTATTTCAAGACTCTAGAGCAGCATGAGGAGCACCTGAGGGAGGTGCTAGAGACTTTGAGGAGGGAGAGACTTTTCGTGAATTTCTCCAAGTGCAAGTTCTGGTTGCGCGAGGTGCAGTTCCTTAGACACCTCGTCAACCAGAAGGGTATACTAGTGGATCCCGCCAAGATAGAGGCCATGACGCAGTGGGAGGTCCCGAGGTCTCCATCTGATATTCGGAGCTTCCTCGGTTTGGCAGGGTATTATAGGAGATTCATCCAGGACTTCTCCAAGATAGCAGTTCCACTCACCTGACTGACTAGGAAGTCGGTGGTGTTTCGCTGGGGGCCTGAGCAGCAGGCAACATTTGAGACCCTCAGACAACGTTTGTGTGAGGCACTGATTCTTACCCTGCCAGAGGGAGTGGATGACTTTGTAGTCTATTGTGATGCTTCGATCACAAGGATGGGAGCAGTGTTGATGCAGCGAGGGCATGTGATAGCTTATGCCTCTAGACAGTTGAAGCCTCACGATGCTAACTATCCAACGCACGATTTAGAGCTGGGGGCAGTGGTATTTTCCCTCAAGATTTAGAGACATTACCTTTATGGGGTCTGCTGTACCATTTACACGGATCACAAGAGTCTGAAGTACCTCATGGACCAGCCGAATCTAAACATGAGGCAGCGTCGATGGTTAAATGTGGTAAAGGATTACGATTGTGAGATCCTTTATCATCCGGGCAAGGCCAATGTTGTGGCCAAAGCCCTGAGCCGCAAGGCGATGGCAGCACCGGTCAGATATATATGTCTGAGGATGACAGTGATTACTTCACTGTTGGAGCAGATTAGAGAGGCACAGGTTGAGGGTCTGAAGGTGGAGAGACAGAAGTGTGAGAGGATTGTGAGCCGAGTAGCTTCTTTCGATTATGACAGTCGAGGATTGTTGACCCTTCATGGGAGAGTCTGGGTGCCGTATTGGGGAGGAGTGTGGCAGGTGTTGATGGATGAGGCCCACAAATCCCAGTTCTCCATCCATCCAGGGGCGACGAAGATGTATAGAGATCTTCGACCCGATTATTGGTGGCCCTGCATGAAGCAGGATGTAGCCTGGTACATAGAGAGATGTCTAACCTGCAGGAAGGTCAAGGCAGAACACCAGAGACCCCACAGCAAGATGCAGCCGTTAGACATTCCTATGTGGAAATGGGAGGATATCACTATGGATTTCATCACTAAGCTTCCCAGGACCGCACGTGGAGTTGATTCGATTTGGTTCATAGTGGATCGACTGACAAGAGCACGAATTTCATACTAGTTCAGGAGAGCATATCAGCCGAGAAGCTAGCTGATATCTATGTGCGCGAGGTAGTGGCAAGGCATGGGGTGCCTGTATCAGTTGTATTAGACCGAGACGTCCGTTTTACTTCCAGGTTTTGGAAGCGGTTTCATGACGAGTTGGGGACTCGTCTTCATTTTAGCACCGCTTTCCACCCCCATACGGACGGGCAGAGCGAGAGGACTATTCAGACTCTTGAGGACATGCTTCGGGCATGTGTCCTAGATTTTGGTGGCAGTTGGGATACGTATCTTCCATTAGCGGAATTTTCGTATAACAACAGTTACCATGCTAGTATTGACCGTACTCCTTTACGGGAGAAAGTGTAGGACCCTAATTTGTTAGGGCAAGGTCGATCAGCGAGTCATCGGGAATACCGAGGTTGTGCTCAAGACCACAGAGTTGATCCAGGAGGTCCGTGGCAGATTGCAGTAGGGGTGAGCAAACCCGAACCAAGAAACCGAGAAACCGATCAAAACCGACGAAACCGAAACCAATAAAACCGAAACCGAAGCAAAACCAACGGTTAGGGTTTCAAATTTTTAAAAATCGAAAAATCGGGTTCGGTTTCGGTTTTTGCCTAGAAACCGACCCACCCAACCCGAGAAACCGACTCAATGGTTGAGTGCCATGTTTTTTTATATGTAATCATAAGAATATATATATCTAAGGCGCGAATTAGATATAAAAACACACTCTTGGCCCAGTGGTTGAGCGCCTTCCCCTTGAACATTATGTCAAGGGTTCGAATCTTGCTGCTTGCCAAAGTTTTCCCTAAGTTTTCTATTTTAATTTGCAATTTGATCTATCCCACATCGATGGGTGTATGAAAGTTGCGCATGCTTCACCCTTAATATAAGGAATTGTTAACCTCTATCAAGCCTCAAATCAGTTTAATTGGGATTATCATTGGGTTCGGGTTTAAACCCGGAACCGACCCATGAAGAAACTGAAAACCGACAAACCGAACCGACGGTTTGGGTTCATGGTTCGGTTTTTATATTTTTGAAAACCGATTTTATTGGGTTGGGTTCGGTTTTAGGTCAAAACCGACCCAAACCGACCCATGCTCACCCCTAGATTGCAGACTGCGCAGAGTCGGCATAAGAGTTACGCCGACAGGAGGCGTTCGGACTTGGAATTTCAGGTGGGGGATATGGTCCTCCTGAAGGTATCACCCTGGAAGGGTGTTATCAAGTTCTGGAAGAATGGCAAGCTGGACCCCAGGTTTATTGGTCCTTTTAGGGTTTTGGCCCGGGTGGGTCGGGTTGCTTATCGGTTAGACCTTCCAGTAGAGCTTAGCCAGATCCACAACACTTTCCATGTTTCTCAGTTAAGGAAGTGTTTGGTGGACGAGTCATTAGTTGTACCCTTGGAGGATATTCAGGTTGATAGCAGCCTGAATTATATCGAAAGACCAGTTGCGATCTTAGATCAGAAGATGAAGACCTTGAGGAACAAGGTGGTTCAGTTAATGAAGGTGCAGTGACAACACCAAAAGGGTTCAGAGTGGACGTGGGAGACTGGGGAGGAGATGAGGGAGCATAATACAGAGTTATTCTCAGATTCAGCAGCAGCAGACTTCGAGGGCGAAGTCTAAGACAAGTGGGGGAGAGTTGTAACGCCCCATTTTTGGTATGTGAATTAAATAAAGTAATTTTCAATTCTAGAGGGTTACTCGACAAGTCTGTAGCCCAACTCGTCGAGTAGAGACGGGTTCTACGCGCATTTTAAGCTGGCTACTTGACGAGTCCATATTCTGGGACTCGGCGAGTCTGCCAGTCTGGATGTAACCCTAATTTCAAGGGTTTGCACCCTATTTAAACATTATTATGCGCCCCAAACCAGCCTCCATCACCCTCAGAACGTCCCTTACTAAACCCTAGCCTTCCTTTAAGCATTCTTGGAGTATTTCTCATTTTGAGGAGGATTTTGGTGCATTTTGAAGTTAGAAGAAGAAGAGAGAAGAGGGGTTCTCAAGAGAAGCAAAGAAGATATGAGTTTATTGTGTCTTTCCAGCTTCCATTGAGGTATAAAGCTCAAATCTTGGCTCGTCACCATGTAGATTTCCTTAAAGCTTGCTAGTGTGGTTTTTGAGCCTTTTCTACACTTTGAGGTCGATTTATGGGTTGTTAAGACGAATGGGTTTCAGATCTAAGCATTTTAGGACTCCTTAAGCTCAAAGTTGCCAACTTTATTGAGCTAAGCACCCATTCCAAACCTAGATCTCCTCTTTTAGCTCCTTATTAGGCATTTTAGCTTATTATGAGCATGCATGAACGTAAAGTTAGAAACTTTACGTGTGAAACTAGTCCTAGAAACCCAGATCTATGAATTGGAGGCTTTGGAATCGAGAAAAATCGACTGTATAGTAATGGCATGCTTGGGACTCGGCGAGTTGTTCTTCAGACTCGGCGAGTCGAGTCGCGAGTCCTAGGTTTTTCCCCGATTTGAGAGTTTAGGGTGAATCAGTGAGTAGGGTAAGGACTCAGTGAGTTAAGACTTGGATCTGGAAGCAATCGGACTCGATGAGTTGTTCATACGACTCGGCGAGTAAAAGACTGGGAGTGTTCTTCTGTTGAAAAGGAACTCGACGAGTAGTTCATACAGATCGGCGAGTCGGATGAAGATTAGACTCGATGTTAGTATCGAAGAAGAACCCGTCGAGTCTTTGCCAAACTCAACGAGTAGAAGTGAGTAGAGGATTAGAATGGATGATGGGGACTCGGCGAGTTGGCGGTCCAACTCAGCGAGTCTGGTCAGCTGAAAAGTTGACTTGTCCAGGGGTAAATAGTCATTTTACCCTGATATTAGTTATCAGTATTTGATTTAGTGTTTATGGGATTTGTAGCCGGGGAGTTCCGGAGCAGCAGTCAGACGGTTTCAGATCTAGCATCTCAGCATCCAACATTGCGAGCTGAGTTTCCTTCCAGTAGGAACGGGTCTACGGCCACAATGTCGGCCCGTCTAATTAGCAGTAGTACCGGACTTTGGTACGATGCAGTAGTTCAGTGTGCTTGACGTCTTTGTGATTCAAGCATATCCTTGTGTTATGTGTTCCGAACTTCGGTCCGATGCAGTATGCAGTATGTGTGTTCATGTTAGTTGATATGTATATGCTATGCTATGTTCAGTAAGTTTCCGGACTTCGGTCCGATGTAGAGGGCAAGGCCCTGGTTAGTTTCGGACTTCGGTCCGATGCAGTTTCCGGACTTCGTTCCGATGCAGTGGGCAAAGCCCAATAGTTGTTTATATGTTATTGTATGGTATGTGGTAGTTTTGGGGAGCTCACTAGGCTTCGTGCTTACAGTTTCAGCTGTGATTTCAGGTACTTCCGCTAGCAAAAGGAAGAGCTCGGGTTGACAGCATCGTAGACACCACAACTTCAGTTTCATCCTGGGAGTTTTATTCAGATATTTTGATATGATTGACACAATTTTGTTTTGACACAGTTACTATGACTTTTGAGTTACTCCTTCCATGGTTCTTATTATATATGACATTTGATGATGTGATTTTTAGTAATATAAAAACAAAAATTTTTGGGTCGTATTTTTGGGATGTTTCAATATATATATATATATATATATATATATATATATATATATATATATATATATATATATATATACACACACACACACACACGAATTAGAATATTAAACAAATTCTTGTTGTTATATATAATTAACAAAAATAAATAACACGGTTATACTAGTGGGATTATTTCCTTAAAAAAACCTTATATTTTGATTTTATTTTTTAGATCTATTTTTTTAAATACCCAATTTTGACATGTTACTTGTTAAGTCAGAATTTAGCTAGTCACTAACATGTAAATTGAGTATTTTTGTTTCATAAAAAACCCAACATTTTGTATTTTTTTTTTTCAGTTTAGACCTAAAATGTTTTTTTAAATAAACTTAACTTTAAAATTGGTTATAACGTTCGAGACCATATGTATAAGATACTTCTTGACTACATCGACTTCATGAAGCATAATTTCGTTCATGCATAAAAAACATTATTATATCATTTTAATTTAAATATAGAAATCGATTTAAACAAAGTAATTATTGTGCCTACAAATGATTGGGCAATTCTTTGTCTACACACACACACACACACACACACACACACACACATATATATATATATATATATATATATATATATATATATATATATATATATATATATATATATATATATATAAAGGATGGTTCATGTGAGAACGCCTATCAGCCATTAGATCAAAATAGTAGATGGTTTTGATTTCTCTTATAATTTAGGTAACTTCTTAATTAAAAATAATTCAAAATAATATTTATATAAGAATAAGGGTAAAATGGTACAAGAACTAAAATATAAATATGGAAATATTAGTAGTTAGCTATTTCTAAGGTATTTTAATGAAACATTCAAATTTGAAATTTATGAAAAAAATGAAATTGAAAAAAATATATATTTTAAAATTTTGATATAATTTAAATTTTCAAATCTAAAAATCATTATTAAAAAAACTGATATTTTTTATTTTAGAATTCAAAAAATTTAAAATTCTAATAAGAATATTAAACTTGTGCAAAATTCATATATGAATATGAAACTTGTGATATGAATATTAAGCTTATGATAGTTGTTAAAAACATAAATATTCATGACAGAATATGAACATATACAATTTTAATAAAAAAACATAAATATTTATGACAGAATGTAAAAATTACATACAAATTTTATAGAGAAAAACATAAATATTTATGACAAATATACACACATACAATATTCATGACATACTATGTACACACATATAATATTCATGACATAATATATATATATATATATATATATATATATATATATATATATATATATATATATATATATATATATATATATATATATATATATATATATATAGTCTATCTAATGCTTATCAATAAAAGGAAAAAAAATCATATTCTTCTATGAATATACAAAAGGTGGTGTTGGTCCTGCTCTTGTATTAACACCAAGAGTAGCGTGGAATGTATGGTGATGGTGGTGATGCAACAGTTCGATGAAAGGATCTGCTACTAGATCATTATTTTCTTTAGTAGTTAAAAAGCCATCAACTGTCAAACAAGAATCATTTTAAATAAATTAATCATGAGTCAGTTTTATAAAATAAATTCATAACAAAATAAACACATATCTATTAATATGTATGTAGAGATATATTGTAGTAACAAAAATTCTTAATAGAATAACAATATGACAACAAGCTTTTTAAATAACATTGTTTTATGTTAAATGCATTTCCATTCAAAATACAAAAAAAAAAAAAAAAAAAAAAAAAAAAAAAAAAAAGGAAAACAGAGAGGGTGATTATAACCAAAACATTCCTAATGTATGTACAAAAAAAAAAGTTAACAGGATATACACCATCTTTACTCAGGCAATAGATCAAACAATTGGTGGTTATTAATAAAGATTCGGTTAATCAGGAAAAGAAAGCAATACTCTTACCGTTCGTAGAGAAAGAAAATCGTCTTCAATTGTGTACAAAGAAAACGATAAACATATCACATGAATTAAAACCAATTAACAAAAAGAAAAAAAAAAACATGCTTTCTCTAAAATAATCTAAAAACTATTAAAGTACATATAATATGAAATCCACATCATAATTTGCAAATTAGACAACCATATATCCTTTATGGAACAAAACGATCACACATGAATTACATTAAAAGTGAAATCATATTTTCTATAAAAATAATAAAACTCAATAAGATTGGATGTTTTTTCGAGGTTCTCCATCACCACTGAATCATCATTTTATTTTGGGTTCATTAATATACTTAAGTAATTGTAATCAAGGTTGGAAATTTGAGCAAAAAAGGGAGATGAGAGACTCGGAATTGGAAATTGGGAGATAAGATATAATATAATTTCTATTTTTCTAACCTTGTCATCTTCACCGCCTAAAGAAAGTGAAAATCGCAACCCTTGGACTTATAAACATCATCTGCGATGGAGTTGTGAAATCGGTAATCAACAACCACCGTTCCTCTCGATTCTGATTTCAAGACGATATAAGTGGAAGTAAATAGTTTACATCTTTACAGATAAACATAAAACTATTTCCACCGATGGCAAGGGAGAAAGAGAAGAAGACGGTGGTTGGGTGTGATATGGCAGTTAAAAAAACGAGCGTATAGGGTTTTAAATAATCGAAATTTAAAAATGTTTCCTTACTAATAGGAATAGAAAAATTAATGTTTATATTTAATGCAATGTTAAAATACCACAACTGCCCTTTTATGTTTTTTATTTTTATAAAATTAAATATATAAAACGAATGGTTGAAAAGTGTTCTCACAATAACTTTTGTTTTCATATTAACCTACTTATATATATATATATATATATATATATATATATATATATATATATATATATATATATATAGAGAGAGAGAGAGAGAGAGAGAGAGAGAGATGTTCAAATGTTTCAAGCAACTATTGTGTCCCTAAATGCACAATGAGAATTCAAGAAATAATAAATAATTAAATAAATCATTTAAGGGTATTTTGGACCTTTTGTACTTTTATTTAAGGAAATCATTTAATTGAAATCCTACAATTAAGGAAATAAAATAAATATATTTGACCTAGTCATTTAATTGAAATTCTGTCAACCATTGCCCTACTACCATCTTGTGTCGTCGCCTCCCTCCAGATCCACTTTCGTCGCCGCCTCTAACTTGCTCAACAGTTGTAGCCGCCTCCGACTTCTTCCACTGCATCGCCAACACCCTGCATTACTACTGTGATGCCGCTTTGAGAAGTCCTCCACCTCCCTTGACTTCGTCCGACAGCAAGAGGCCCCACCACCGTTGCCCGCCGGCTGTTGCTATTCTGCCACCTCCAGCCACCCATTTCGGTTTAAGGTAACCTCGCATACCTCTATTTTCTTCCTGTATTGTAACGACCAAAATTTCAAAACAATTAAAACTTTTCAAAAACCACCTATTTCAATATCGTTGTTACAAAAAGGTTTTTAATACATTATTTAACAGAGTATTTTCCCAGGTTCATTTCATAAAACACCAACGCGAGGAACGGTACGATCACGCCTTTGCCTTGCCACAGACTCCTGAGAACCTGAAAACATAAAACCACAACTGTAAGCCCGAAAGCTTAGTGAGATACCCCCAAAATACCACCCACATATACGCCCTTCCAGGCCACGACCTTCCGGTCCAAAACATATCGCCTTCTGGCCCATAACATATTGCCTTCCGGCCCATAACATATCGCCTTCCGGTCCATAGCATAAAATGCATACATAACATAACAGATCATAGAACGACCATGCATACCGGGTCACACCCCAGACCAAGCAACCATACACATAACATACAATCATATAACAGTTCGCAGTCAACAATCGATCAGCAGATCACATAACATATCATTACCCTAACCAAGATACCGGCCTAACCGGTCACTAGCATAACAATCACCCTACGAATCAGTCAACATACTAATTACACACATACCTTTCCAGGCCGTGACCTTCCGGTCCACATCGCAATGCCTTCCGGCCCACAACATATAATGCCTTCCGGCCCACAACATATAATGCCTTCCGGCCCATAACGTAGTATCATAACAACAGACACTACCCGGATTTCCATCCGATAAAGGGTCGGCCTTGGTTCCTTAAACCCTATTGATATAGTGAGGATAACTCACCTCGAGACTGCCGACTGAACAGATAACCCAAGATGCTCCGATCACTGATACGACCTCCACCTCTGGACAGCCACCAATGCACTGAACTCAAACAATAATCAACAATTACCAAAACACCCCTGAAAACCACTGGTTAACCCTTGGTCAAAGACAAGGTCAAAGTCAACCCCTGACTGACCCTACTCGCCGAGTCAACCCGATGACTCGCCGAGTTCCCATACTCAGAACTTCACTCAATCCGCGACCTAACTCGCCGAGTCACCCCGCGACTCACCGAGTCCAACAACTCTAAGTCCACTCGCACACAACTCACCGAGTCATCCCTTGACTCGCCGGTTCTTGACTCAACCAGAAAATATCGGGACTCTTCGACAAGACTCGCCGAGTCCAAGAACAGACTCGCCGAGTCTATGGCTATCTTCAACCTCCTCGCCGAGTTGTTCATACAACTCGCTGAGTTCCAGGTCATCTTCATCCGACTCGCCGAGTTGTTCTTCCAACTTGTCGAGTCCCAGCTCATCTTCAATCAACTAGTCGAGTTCACCCATGTGACTCGCCGAGTACCACCGGTCTGAATCCATACAGAATCATTCCAGACCATGCAATTGATCCAAAACATAGATCTAGCCTCCTACAACTCATCCATCACGTAAAGTGGCAAACTTTACGTGAATCCCAAGAGATCTATGCATTTGCACATTGGGCTAGGGTTTGGGGACATGATGGCTCCACAAAACACTCCAACACAGGGACTTTCATGCTCTCTGATCCTTCTCCATTCCAGATCTGAGGTAGCAACCTCAGATCTAACCACTAGACTTCCAATTACATCCATAAACAAGTTCCCACAAACCCCAAAATGAAGAAACAACATAACAACAGCCCTAGAACGAGATATTACCTCCAAGGGACGCCCCAACTGCAATGTAATTCGATTCCAAGAAAAGCCCCTTGCTCCAAGCCTTCAATCTCCCAAAATCCCTTCAATAATCATCTCCTTCAAGCTCCCAAATGAGATATGATCACTCACACACGAAGGCTAAGGGTTTCTGGATTTGAGGATGAATAAAGAGGCTGAGAGTGGGCTGTTATGTTCCTTATATAGGGCTCAACCCCGGGAATTAGGGTTTTCTCCACTCAGCGCCTACTCGCCGAGTCCTCCTTACTGACTCGTCGAGTCGGCTACTTAACACGCGACCCAGTCGCGACTCTACTCGCCGAGTCCATCCCTGGACTCGCCGAGTCACTCTTTCACAACTTACCCTTTTAGCCCTTCAACTCTACTCTTGATATTTCGGGATGTTACATGTATACATCGTCGATCAATAGAGAACACAATACGATTTTATTTTGTTACTCATCGTGCATAGAGGTCGATACAGGAAGAAAGTCTCCTCCGGTTTATCAATTGAACCAAACTCCCAATTCAAAATAAATTTGTTTAACCCAATTTCAAAATCTATTACAAATCTAGTTCCTAACTCAATAAAATTCATTTAATTTATGTAAAACAAACCATCTCCTACAAATGATTTTTATATTGGTCCTAATAGCCTAAACTAATAATTATTTTATTTACATTTAACCCTCCTTGTGATTTATTTGCAAAATAATTTCAACTCTATTGTAAATGTGTGTTTGTTTCTTCAATTCATGACTAAGAATGAATGCATATGTGTGTTGATGATTCAATCACAACTCTTGAATTCTGTAATTTATTCTATTAGAATTTATTTATATAAGTGTATTCTGTTAGAATGTTTGAGAATAATTGTTAACAACAAGTATATTTGTTTAACCGGTAATAAATTTGTGATACTTTATGGTTGACTTTATAGTCTCTATTACATTCTGTTAGAATTTATATTTTTTATTTTCTACTATATTCTATCAAACTTTATAGTCTTTAATATATTTTCTTAGAATTTATAGTTTTTATTCTCTTATAATGCATTAAATTTTTTAATTTTTGAAACTTGATTATGTTTTCTTTGTGGATTTAGGTTTTGAAGAGACTAACATTGATGTGGAGAAGAAAGAAAACATAGAGAATGAGAGTGTATTATATCGAAATGTGTTATGCTACAATGTATAAAGTGTTGCTTAAAAATAATATTCTCTCATAATAGATTAGTGTTTTTGTTAGATTTTGATGTTTTTTTTTTTCAAATTTTTGTTATTATTCAATGAATCACAAACATACAATGTAATTATTTGGTATATTATTAGTTCAATAATTGATTTTATATATTCTTTTCAGAATGTATTTACTAGTTTATGATTGACATTCTGTCATTCTAACAGAATAAAATCGAAAAATATATTTACTAGTTTATGGTTAACATTCTATCATTCTAACAGAATAAAATTGGATTTTTAATTTTGAATTAATTTAAAATATTCAAATTTTTAAAAATAAAGGAATTAATTATCCCTAAAAATCCAAAAATTTCCTTTTTTAATATAGGTTAATTGACTAAAATGCCCTTATGCTGAAATTTGTGTGATTATATGGTACATGTTATCTTATTCTACTATCATAGACCCTTAGATCATGACCTTTGGTTATATTTCATCCAATGGTCAAGATCTGTACATTCTGGCACATAATAGTTACTAAAAACAAAATAACCTAACCCTATATATATATGGAGAAGAGCGGTTGAGAACTCATAGTTTCCCGAGAACCCGAGAACTAAAAGTGAAGCGTTAGATCAAAACTAATTCATTAAGGGCATGATCGTAATCGTGTCAATCTCATTTATTGTTTAATTTTTTGTGTTATTGGAAATATTAATAGAAATGTCTAAAAAATTACATAATAAATCAAATTTTTGGATTTTTTTTAAAAATAGTACTTTACAATTTTTTTTAAAAAAAGTGCAGATTTTTTAATTTTTTATAGAAAACATCAATTTTTGTAAAAAAATTGAAAAAAAATATTTTTTTAAAAACTGCAATTTTTCTTAAAAGCATTTAAAAATCAATAAAATTAAAAAAAAAAAACAAGAATATTAAAAAAAATATATTATAACTTTATAACAAAAAAAATCAACATTTTAAGTACATATATACATATTTTACAAATGCATATATGCATATTTCGTATACTATAATATGTAAGGAAATTATAAAAAAACTCATTTTATTTACTAATATATAAACACAATAGAATAAATATTTTATTCGATACAAAAAAATATAAAAAACGAAAAAAAAAATGCTACAAAATTTCAAAGCGTTTTCATGTATTCGTGTCAATATTTTCTTCAATTTATCATTTTTCATCTCTTCAATATTCACCACAATTTCTTCCAAATCTACAAAAAAAAAAATGATTGATGCAAAAACTCACAAAAATACATATGTGACTTACATGTGATTAACATATAAATCACGGGCGATTCACATATGAATTACATGTAATTCATATGTGAAATACATGTGAATTACATGTGAATCACATGTAATTCATATGTGAATTACATGTAATACATATGTGATTTACATGTGAATCACATGTCATTCATATGTGAATTACATGTGATTTACATATGAATCACATGTAATTCATATGTAAATTACATGTGATTTACATGTGAATCACATGTAATTCATATGTGATTTACATGTGAATCACATGTAATTCATATGCGAATTACATTTGATTTACATGTAAATCACATATGTATTAGATGTGATTCACATATGAATTACATGTGATCCACATATGAATTACACGTGATTTCATGTTTTATACCTTCACAAGATCTCCAAGCTCCTCACTGCACTCCAACTTGTCCTCAACCAACCAGTTCTCCAGAAGATTCTTCTTGTTCTGATTGACAACAAGATAAGAAAGCTCTAATGATTCAAATGCATTTAGCTTCCATTTAGTTAGAAGGGTCTTAAAATACTGCAACAGTGGTGGTGTTTGTCCAGCTTGCACAGGTACACTCTGCATATGACACCTATAGAGGTTAAAAAAGATCAAAATGGAACTCCATAAATGTTATCATCGAGAATAAGTAAGATGATATTATTATATAAGAGAAGCAGACACTTGAAATTTTGCAACTGTATTTGGTGTACGCAGAATGCCCTGTGGAGATTATGCAGCAAGTTCAGCAGCTTCTTTGTACTTGGCCTGAGCAAACAATTCTTGAAATCGTTGAACAACCTAGGATAAAAAGTCAATCAGTCTAAATGAGCTGCAGAAAATATCATAATTTTACTTTCTCTAAACTATAGACAGTGCTAGAAACATGAAAACACTTATGGTAGCATATATTTTCAATCTACTTCCAAAGTTAGTTAAAGAAACAGAAGAGTCGTTTGAAAGACAAAAAATTCAAAGATTTACCAAATTTTTTGCACTAGGAAGATTTCCTCTTTTGGCAAGATTCACAACAAGCTCCAAGTTGTTCAACTGTAAGAACATGTTGGTTGACCACCTATTCTAGCAATTGATAATCCTTGTCCATTTTGTAACTTTCCCTGAGAAGAACAACCAAGTTTGAGCTTGAAAAAGTTATTGTTTAAAGGAAAAATTACAAACCAGCAAATGCCCCAATCGTGATGCATGTTATCAGAATTGTAGATCCTTTTTTGCTACTTAAAGAAGAATGAGCATCAACTTTTGTCACATCTTTGGAATCTGAATCCTCTAAAAACCCTGAAATGATTTATAATACAACACAAATGAATTATGACAACATATAACTATAGTAACTCAATGGTGTAACACTACAGGAGCCGATTTAAATTGGTAACTTAAATTCATCATATGCACTAAGTTCAATTTCCTTAACATATGCATAAACTTAATCGAAATAAACCCTAGAACACATATTATGTTAGAATCTTGGAAGAGAAGCATATGCATAAACGCAATTGAATAATTAAAACACATATATCAAAACCTCCCTATTTACTGTTAAAGTGAGATGAACACATATATCAAAATTTCTACTGACTAGTGATTTTGTTTCCTAGAATGAAGTAATCGAACAAAAGGAAAAAAAACTTATGTTACCTAAAAAACATCGGAACTTCTGATTTGAGCAGGTATACATTTCTTATCTAACCATACAAACTCGTGTATCTGAAATTGATGAAGTGGTTACCAGGAGAATGAGGAAGGCGAATAAATTTTCAAAGCGAAACGCAGACTCGAAGATGGCAGCGACGACTTGATAACGTCATCTACAATGACCGCCATTAACGACCGTCAAAAACCTGATCTGTGAGGTTTTGTGAGGGCGTTAGAGATTTGTTGACTCTTCGATTTGTAGCCGACAATCTAGAGAACAAAGAGTCAATGGTCGGAGGTGGCATGGATTCCAGACGGCGGTGCTTTTGGGGGAAACGAATCGACAAAGGGAGAAGGTGAGTAATCATCAGTGATATGCTATTGCGAAATTGGTATTGGAGTAACAAATAGATTCGACATATTTTAATGCCAATAACACCCCTGGACCCAAAAATCTAGATACCCCCGCGTCTCTTTTTTACCACTTATTTATATAATTGCCATAAGAAATCTAAGCCCTCTATTTTTTTGATCTAAATGTCTAAAATTAGTTTTCGGGTTTTCGGAAAACTATAGGTTCTCAAATGATCATTTCTTTCAGTCTCTCTCTCTCTCTCTCTCTCTCTATATATATATATATATATATATATATATATATATATATATATATATATATATATATATATATATATATATATATATATATATATTACCAAGTTGAGTTTGTGAGTCCTATTCATTACAAATTCATTCTTAGCCGTTGGATTGGGATGGTCTCATGTTTCTTTTTTTTGTGCACGTACGAGTGAGTGAGTGGGTCCTCCTCTATATTTCTCTTCTTCCTGGCCGCTCCTTCATTTCGATTTTCATTTCCCACCCTTAAACTTTATTTGATTTTACATTCTTTTCCCTTAAATTAATTTTAATGAAACAATTTTCACCCCACATTAATTTTAAGTTATATAATTAGTATAGTATAAACTACAGTACGCTGTAGGTCTTATACTTATTTTTTTTTTCCGTTTTCGTTTTTAGTAATATTACTTTTACTATTATAAGTTTTAAAATAATTGTCTTTAATGTATTATATGAATCAAAATGTAATTTCATATCTTATTTTTGTTGCCTCCAGCATATTGCATATATAATTGTATCATTCGAAACTTTATTTTATATCCTTATGGCAGCGAGCAACACGACGAAATAGTAGTTTATATATTAAATTCCAATCAATTCCAAAATACACGTTCATACGTCGCTTGAAACCAGAGAAACGAAAAATAAAACATAGGATTTGATCAAGTCAACCGTTGGGTCCCAGTGGAGCATTTTAGCCATGGTCCACACGGCGTAAATTAACAAGGTCTGTGCCTAGTCAAAAGGGCACCAACGTCATTTTCCTTTCAAACCCTTTTCAACGTTGCTCTTTTAATTCGTTCCTCGGCAACGGCTACATAGGATGCTTCTCGGTTGCCTGTCTTGACGGCGGGCCCACACAAATTACGCCGTTGTGATAAGGGCAAAAAGTCTCTCGTGGTAGCATTATCATTTTTTTTATTTACACAAATATTTATTTATCTTTAAAAAAAAAAAATATCATGGATAATAATTAAAAAGCTATATCACTACAATACTATTATAGATCTTTTATTTCTAGGATTATGCAAGCATGTTACTCGTCTAATTTGGCCGATTCAATCCATACAATATAATAAAAAACATCAACATTATTATATTTTCTATTACTTTATAACCCGTAGAAACCACGATTACAATATAAATTAAATTTTCATAGTAAAAATTCAAAAATTATTTATCAGTTACTTTAAATAAATCATTAATTATGAAAGATACCAAATTTTTAAAGTTATTATAACTTTAAATTTAAAATATAATTAAAAAATAAATTTGAATTTTGAAGTGTTACCTAATATATCTCTATGACATGTGGCACAATATTAATGAAAAGTTGTATTAGAGTGACACATGTCAAATGGAAATTAAAACTATTCATTTATTATAAATTATAATTATAATATAATTATAATAATTATAATATAATATAATAGGGATTATGTATGTATTTGAAAATACTTTATAAATAAATTTAATAATAAATTTACTTTGGCACAAGAAAATTTCGTGAATTCCATAATAATAATAATAATAATAATAATAATAATAATAATAATAATCAAAATGATGGGATCTCTTGAACACATCACATGACGTTTTTGTCAACAAGAAAAGATTTCTCAATAATGGTATCATTATTATACAAGATCATTAGATTTTGGTGGAATATATTTTGCATACATGCAGAGCATGTCTTAACCAAATCTTTTGAGTAATTTAATCCTTTGACATATCTTTATGTTTACTTAGCAAAAACAAAATGAACATATATATTATGGATATTACTTTTAAAAAATGATCTATCTTATATTCAATAAATTTTGACAAGAGCGACGTCAGTGAAACATTTTTCAAAAGATTTTACTAACCGAAAATAATTAATTTTTTTTTTTACTTGTTAGGCTTTTATGTCACATTGTGTGCGTCATTGGCCCCAGGATTTGTTGAATTTAAGCAATGTTTTAAAAATCGGTTTGAACCGACCGGTCGAACCGGTTAGATTGGAAACCGGAGATTAAAGCAGTTTAACTATCACCGGTTTTACGTCGATTTCTGAATCAGATTGAACCGGCCGGTTTTTAGAAAAACTCGGTTGAACTGGTCAAAATAAACCGGTTAAATCAAATAAAAACACATGAAAAAGAACCATTTGCATAATAAACTTTGATGAATTTTTTTAAATCTATGTAATTTTCGCTAAATAAAAACACATGATAAATGTTATAAAGTTTTTGATGTGTTTGTATTAATCTAAAACTCTATTTTGTTTCAGTATTATATTTTATTTTCTTTTTGATGTATATGGATTGATGTAAAACACTAAAACTTCTGGTTATGTGTTGTTTTAATGTATTTGGAGTGATCTACAACTTATTTTTATGTATATTTTTATATATATTTTTATATTTGAATTTGTAAACTTTAAATTCAAGATTTATATATGTATGTATATATATAAGAAAATAGGAAAAACTATTAAAATTATAGAAACCGGTTGACCCGACGGTCGAACCGGGAACCTAGGGGTGCAAACGAGTCAAGCTACTCGCGAGCTACTCGAGATCGGATCGTTAAAAGCTCGACTCGAAACTGATTTTAAACGAGCCCGAGCCGAGCTCGAGCTTAATATTAAGCTTGTTTATTAAACGAGCTTGAGCTCAAGCCTATGTCACAAAGCTCGATTAGGCTCGCGAGCCTAAACGAGCCTTTATATAATATTATTTATTATTATTTAGATATATTAAGATAAAAACATATTAGGGGAATTATGAATTTCGGGTATTAGTAAACAAACTTTTTAACGAGCTCGAGCCGAGCTTAAGCTTATTTAGGCACGCCCGATAAAAACGAGTCGAGCCCGAGCCGAGCCGAGCTTGTATAACTCTTTACGAGCTCGAGCCGAGCTTAGTAAAAGAAAGCTCGAATCGAGCCGAGCTCGAGCTCGAGCCTCATATAACTTAAACGAGCCCGAGCCGAGCTTGGCCAAGCTCGGCTCGGCTCGGCCCGAACCGGTCACTATACTGATTCAACTAAAAAACCGGTTTTTAAAACATTGAATTTAAGCTTATGTGCGTCGCCGTGAATTTAAGTGGTTCCAGTTACGCTTTTTGACAGACAAAAATGAATGAAAAATACCTCCAACAGTCAATTGACCGTTACATGTATTTTTTCCTTTTTATAAATAAATACATACTATATAAACCATATATCATTTTCATAAAATCGTCTCTTTTTACTCAATATTTTACACAAACACAAATTAATTTTATAAAAAGTTATTTATCATCGTCTTCGAATTAGAAGGGTGATTTTTTCAAACTTTTCCTTTAAATGACTAGTATAATGTTCGATGCACTAGGTGAAAATTCTAATGCCCACCGAAGAAGTAGAATTTCAGAAAAATGTCCAATGTCATTAATTATTGGAAATATTTTTAATAATAATAGATGTTTTTTTGGGTTACCCCACGACCCAATTAAGGAATTAAAAAGAATAGGAATTAAAAAGAATAATTAGCTTATTAATTTATTATGTTTCATAAATTAAATAGAAATTATTTTGGAATTAATTCAAGTGGTTTAATAGTAATTAGTTAAAAGTTAACTAAATGTAATATTATAAAATTCCTAAAATTCTTGAAAATTTTAAATTTTTTAAACAACTACAAAACCATCATTTATTACAATTTCTTTTTAGAATAAGTTTCACATCAGAGAAATCCCAAAATCAAAACACGAGGAGGTGCACAATCACAGTTTCGTCGTCCCACGATCCACTAAGGTAAGTTCAAAGCTTAGTGAGTTCCCCCAAAATACCAATACATAACAAATAGCACAATTATAATGACAACATACTTTGGGCCCAATCAACCATCGGGTGGGAATGCCAACAAACTATGAGTCCAATCATCGTCGAGATGGAATACCCAGGCCCTCAACCATCGGGTTGGAATGCCAACATACTATGGGTCCAATCATCCTCGGGATGGAATACCCTAGGCCCTCAACCATCGAGTTGGAATGCCTCGACCTGTTGGGTTACGCAGAAAGCAGTGAAGTCTCAGCCACCAACAAATCATGTGCACATAAAACAAATAACATACTACTAACCAGTCAACAAACAGACAGATATCGTAGATCACTAAGCAAAGCAACATCCTAAATACCAGGATACCGACTTAACATATGACTACAACACTATAGCATGCACATCAGGCTATCACATACAAAGGGTCGGCCTTGGTGCCTTCGACCCGCAAGTACAGTGAGGAGACTCACCCCATGTCACACCTCCGAACCAGACGGCGGAAACGTCCGAGGGCTCGTGTGATTAATAATTGAAATATCATCACAATGAATATACATGAAGCATAACACATTCATCACCAAACATTACATATTACAACTATTATTATTCACAACAAGTACATTGTTATAGATTACATAAATCCAAAGTATTAATAGTACGATGAGTGATGTTACACAAAACAAATCCATACACACTTGAAAATCTTCCTGCTTAACGATTTCCTGAGAATACAAGTTATTTTGAAAACGGTCAACATCAATGTTTTAAAAATTGGTTTTTTAGTTGACCGGTATGGTGACCGATTCCCGGTTCAACCGGTTTAACCGATTCGACCGCCGGGTGAACCGGTTTCTATATTTGTCATGTTTTTAACTTTTTTTTTTTCTATTTTCCTATACACACATAGATATATAAATCATGAATTTGATGTTTACGAGCTCAAACATTAAAAATACACATAAAAATAAATTGTAGATGAATCCACATACACTAAAATAACACATAACTATAAGTTTTAGTGTTTTTTACATTAATCCATATACGTTAAAAAGAAAAATAAAGTATGATAACGAAATAAAATATAGTTTTAGATGAATATAAACGCATAAACAAACTTTATAATATTTGTCATATGTTTTTATTTAGAGAAAACTAAATAGATTTGAAAAAATCACCAAAGTTTATTATGTAAATGGTTCTTTTTCATTGTTTTTATTCGGTTTAACCGGTTCAACCAGTTTATTTTGACCGGTTTAACCAGGTTTTTCCAAAAACCGGCCGGTTTAATCCGGTTCACCGGTGATAGTTGAACCGCTCCCTCCTCCGGTTTCCGGTCCAACTGGTTCGACCGGCCGGTTCAAACCGGTTTTTAAAACACTGGTCAACATATATAATGTTGGTGAGTTCATAAGTATGTTTGAATAAAAGTATTTTCATCTTTCGTAAACCCAGAAAATCCGATATTTTCTATAAAATGTCTGAAAATGATGTGAAAATCGAGTATAAATGCATGTGTGAATTTCATAGCAGTAACATATAGGAATGCAGTTTAAATTTCTTTGTATCGTAAGTAAATGGTAATTGAATATTAGTATTTCCCCAGAAAATCCGTTATTTTCTGATTTATAATAATGTCGTGGTTCTTGTATCATCAAATAAGTTGTTTTGTATTGACACGATCGAAGGGTTAATCTCTGAAATGTTAAATTGGTATGGGATCTCTATATGAGCCGTTATAACCATGCATGATAATGACTAGATTGCATGTCTTGGCATTTTTCCAAACGCTGGTATTTGCTCCAGGTTTTGTCGCCCTAGACTGGCCTAGTCTAGCTGTAGCGAACAACTAAGGCGTGGGGATCACCCCGTATAGATCTATACACAAACTCCCGCTCTCCCTCCAGGAAACTTTGATTATAACTACAGGCTACAACTGTACACTCAAAGGTGCCAACCGACAAGTCTCACTAGATTCTCAACCTTTCATGGTTGTTATGTTTTTCACCATGTTTAATGTTTACGTGTATGTTGTATTTTTTCATATCCAAAAGGTACATATATAAGTATACGAAGTTCAATAATTATGAAAAGGTAGAGTTACGATCTACTAAGCATGTGAATTTCAGTCTAAACCCAATTAGTATGTAAATGGACCACAAAGGTGTCACACCCCGAAACGCAGGGCGGAAACGTTCCGGGGCGGAGGTGACTTCATGTTAAGTATCATAACCAATGTACATAGTAAGCAAAGTAAACAACCATTACATTACATATTAGAATTTACATTTGTTTGAAAGTAAAAAAAATTACAAGTGTTATATATATATATATATATATATATATATATATATATATATATATATATATATATATATGAACAAAAGTAAAGACGTGTCTTCTACGAACTCCATCTTCGCCAAAAAGATTGTTGGGGGTACCTGTCTAATGCGAACCTGAGAATACAAGCAGTTTGAAAATCAGCATAAAGCTGGTGAGTTCATAAGTGTTTTTGTTTTCTGAAAATGAACATGTTTCCTTTAGTTTTCTGAAAGAGTTGTTATCCAAGAAAATCCCATATTTTCTTATAAAGTCAGTTTAGTTAAAGTTATGAATTTTCGTTAAACACAACAGTGTATAGTTTAATACACAAAACTATTTATTGAAAACCATGGGAATACCATCCCGTACTAGATATAGATTGAAAACCATGGGAATACCATCCCTTACTACATATAGATTGAAAACCATGGGAATATCATCTCGTACTAGATATAGATTGATAACCATGGGAATACTATCTCGTACTAGATATAGATTGAAAACCATGGGAATACCATCACGTACTAGATATAGATTGAAAACCATGGGAATACCATCCCATACTAGATATAGATTGAAGATAGATATAAAATCAAATCCATGAATAAACTTATATTAATACGTATTGTGAGCCGGGTAACCATGCTGATATGACAACGAGACCTCCTTGACGTTCGTCAGACTTCAGACGATATCCAGAATTTGTCACCCCAGGCGTGCCCGCCTAAGTGTAGCTAGCAGTTTAGGTGTGGGATTGTCAGTCCCGAATAGATCTATTAACAAATTCCACGCTCTCCCTCCAGGAGACTCTGGTTACACTTCCGGGGAGGATTTACTGATAACCCAAAGGGTTTAATGAAGACGAATCTCACAAGCTAGTATTAAATTATTCACAGTATACTCGGTTGCTATCGAATATCATAATCGTTTTGGAACATAATAAAGTATAAACGATTTAACACAAAGAAACTATCTGGCATAATACTTTACAATAAACAGAGATAAACTGAATCAGACATAGTTTATCTATTAACATTACATGAAATCCGAATTCATAAAACGAGAACCGAAGATCCCAAATTATTCCCATAATAATTTGATTAGTTTGATTGTTTCCTTTACTGAAATCCATGTAGTTGTATTCGATAAAACTCTCCTTATGCTCCGCATATTACATAAGAGGTAAAGATATCTAAAAGTTTGCGAGATATTTATAGAATTACATCAATTTTAAGTTTCGAAAACATTTATAGCTTGCTTGTATTTTCCCTCTGAAAACATTGAAAAACACTGAAAAAGGTGTAGGGGTATGAACTCACCAGTCGAGTAACGAGTCGATTTGGATGCTAGACGTCGGTTCGGGGCTTGATAACGCGCGAGGTTCCTATGTAATATGAAATGATACACAATTGTATCTAATTAGACTTTAATTCACTAATTAGATGTGATTATACACTCCAAGACGCGAAAACACCTCAAATCAAGTGTTTGGAGTGACCCAGGTGACATCTACGGACGTATAGGGCTTAGATAATGTGTTTGCTCTTCAAAAATAAACTCCTTAGGGAGTTTACGGCCCTAAGACCATGTCCATGTGAGTTCACGGCTGTGAACTCATGGATGATGGTTTTTAAGGTGCTAAATGGTCAAATATCACATGGGAAATGTTGCTAGGATTTAATCTAAGGCATAGGAATGGATTTAACCACCAAAGAGACTACCAAATGGAGTTTACAGCTATGAAATAAGAGTTTACGGCCGTAGGCTCCTATATACTATTTCCTTTCATGTTTTGATGGCCCTACATTAATCATATGTGATTCAAACTAGTTTTACAAGTCATAGGGTGAATTTAGGGCACCATTTGACCAAGTTTTAGGAGTTTACGGCCCGGGAACCTATCCTTGGAGGGTTTACATCCGTAAGCTCCTTATGGACTGGTTTTTATCAAGTTTAAGGCCCTTAACTCGTTTGTTGTTGCTTCTAGACTTTATTCCAAGGCTTATGAGGTGTTTAAGGGGCATCTTAACACCCTAGAATGAGTTTACTGCCCATTAATGGGTGTTTACGGTCCAAGCATGTTCTTGGGCCGTAAAATCTCATTTACCCCCAAAATGATGAGTTCAAGGTGTTCCAAGTCCATTCCAATAAGTCCTTAGGTCGATTCCAAGCTTCAAGATTGATTTGGAAGGGTTTTTAGGCTCTAAAACTCATTTTATAGGTGTTTACGGCCCATGAATGTTCTAGGGCCGTAAACCACATGTTTGTGGTCCTAAATCATAGATTAAACACGAATTTGAAGGTTGGATAGGTTATACAATGAGTTAGGATGATTATCTTGATGATTTGAAGCTTGAATTTGGTGATTTTGGACTTAGGATTGAGTTGTAGAGAGAGAGAGAGTAGTGAGAGAGAAGCAAAAGCTTCAAATGGAAGTCATTTGAGCTTTATATATGGTTCAAGTTTTGGACACAGTGGAATTCTACCCGATACTGACGTTATACGATGCTTTTGGTCGTACCCGATAAAGTTGTCGTAACCCGATATGGTCGAAACTAAAATTTTCTAAATAATAATTTGGAATGTTTTCTTGGGTTTCTAACGTGTTTGAACACCCATTAAGTCATAATAGAAGTCTCAGAATTAATGACTTAATTTGATAACATAAACGGAAGCAATTCGAAAACGACGAATTTTATTGACGGAACGAGTTACAATGACGGAAAGAATTTCGGGTTGTCACAAAAGGTCCAATAACATGTAAGAGGGTAATTTAGGCCCAATAGGCATGTAGATGGACCACCAAGGCCCAACACACATGTGACCCATAGCTCAGGCCCAAATTAACATGTAAAAGGGTCGCAAGGCCCAATAAACATGTCATGGAAAATATTAGGCTCAATATACACTTGAATGGACCCTTAAGGCCCATTGGCCATGTAACGTGAATATTAGACCCAATAAAAATTGTTATCGATGTATTTCGTCCATTCGTTATTATTTCGTTGTTTGTTTTAGCTCGAGGTTTACCAAATTGATTATAAAAAGTTATATTTTTGTAAAAACGACGTTCTTGAACAATAAGCCTCATGAAAACTCATTTTTATATAAGTATGACCTGTTTGATCCTTATAAAACCGTAAATGCCACTTTTTACCCTTATCTTTTGTTTTCTTGACAATTATGACCCTTAACAAGATTTTTGCTTTAAATTTTTATATCTTAAACATATAGCCACTTTTAACTTAATAATATGTTGTATAAGTTGTCTTAGTTCATGGATTTTTACTCAATGTTGCTTAAGATGTCGAGATGTGTTAAGATCTAACACATTTTTTTACAAAATAAACTAAGAAATCACACAAGACATGCATAAAACACATAGATCTACACATTTTACATGTATTCTCCCCTAAAAATCATATGAAAGTCGAAAACAAGGAGGGTATTAACTCACCTTTGCTTTGATATTTCGGTTTTTGAAGATGATGTGAAGAGATTTTTGGTCCTAGCAACACCTTGAAGTAGTTTTCAAGCTTATGTAGTTTCTAAGAGTGTGATCATGGAATAAAGCTATGTAAGAAGGAGTTCTTGATGTTAAAATGAAAGGAGATGTTTGTGTTTGATAACACTTACCAAAGATTGAAAATTACTTGATGAAGATCCTTGAAACACAAGAAAAAATTTCGAGATTCTTGGAGGAAGGAGGATGATCTTTGAGAGTGTTTGGAGAGGATTTGAAAGAGTGTGTGTGTGTGTGTTAGCTTTTGCTGAGAGATAAAGAGAAAGAGGGTGAGAATATGTAATGTTCACCTAGATGTATGAGATTGGTAGTTTACTTAATGGTTACTTTGCATGGAAGTCCATTATGTAAGTGTGATGTGTCTCATGCTTATTGGTTCCTTTCCTTTTCTCTCTTTTTTTATACTTGGGCCGAAATGGGGCAATTATGTTAGAGTTTGGGCCTTATCTTAGTCCTCACTCAAAATTATAAAGCCCATAGGAAGGTTTTCGGCCCATTGGGCCTTTAAGTGTATTCACGGCCCAAAATGGCATAAAAGAATGGGTTTTATGGCTTATTAGGGTTAATTGGATTAGTTATGGCCCAATAAGGCCCATTAGGGTTGGAATGAATCATTCTAGGCCCAAATGGTCCAAAATGTTATAGATTTATGAATTGGTTCCATTTAGGTTTCCAAGCCCAATATAGTTGAATTGAATGTTTATTGGTCCATTAGGCCCAATAAGGAAATCCTAGTCCATAATGAACTTGAACCTGGATCTCTAGGGCTTTCAAACCTTAATTGATCATAAGAGATGTATTTAAATGGGCATTGATTGATATTTACTTAGAGTACATGTTTTACAATAGTTTAATGATTACACGAGAATATAATTTCCTAGCTAAAATGCTAGTTGTGACACCCCACAAGTAGTACATAACTGATAAGGTATGACTTCGATCTCATCTCCAGACTCAATGCCTACAACCATCATGATCAAACCCATCAAAATCTCGAAATACCCAAAATTCCCTCAAAAGTCCAACTTGGTCAACCATAGTCAAAGTCAACGGTCAAGGTCAACAGTCAATGTTGACCCAACTCGTCGAGTCCACCTATGAACTCGTCGAGTTTCTACAGTACTCAGAAATTTGGGGAAAACTCTAGCTAACTCATGGAGTTTGCTGGAAAACCCCCAACTTAACACATTCAGATGATTATTCAACTCTAAGGCTTAGATCTGAACTCCAAATGTGTCTAAAAGGATAAAGTTTCCAATTTTATCCTTTGGGGCTACTCCAAATGCTCAAAAACCCTTCCACAAGGCTTGAAACTCAAAGGCTTAACCATTAAGCACAAAATCCTTGAGATCTGGAACCCAACTTTTCCATAAGAGATTCTAGCCTAAAAACGTCCTAAAGGTTGGTGCTTTATAGACATGCATGTTCAATGCATGTCTTGAACCCAAAACAGGTCACAAAGGGAAATTATGACCTAAAATGCATGCATGGCATCAAAAATTGGCTAAGGACCAGATCTAACCCACTATAAGGTCACCTTGGCCTGGAGATTCACAAAGTTTAAACTTTATGAAGTCCATCTATTGCAACATCCAAGAATGGATAGTCACTACAGTTAAGTCGTTGTAGAATTCACATATCAATGTGAAATCTAAGTACACTATCCACTGTTTCTAATTGTTTCCAAGAATCTATCAGGTTATAAATTAGCTTATAGTTACTAAGTCTAGTATGTGTCGTGCCTATATGTGCAACTAAGTTTAGTCAAATCTAGAACTGACTCGAATTTTGACGGTTGTCACAACTTACACTACTGTACACAAAAGAAACTATTAGGAATCTGGGCTAATTAAATGTGGGTTTTAAATTTTATTATTTGTATATAAAAATTAATATATGATACAATAAAATACAATTACATATAAAAAAATTAATACACACACATACACACTCACACACACACACACACACACACACACACACATATATATATATATATATATATATATATATATATATATATATATATATATATATATATATATATAAATCTTACGGTTCGGTCTGGTTTTTATACGGTTTGAAATCTAAAAAACCGTAAGTCAAACTGTTCACTACGGTTTGAAATGTTTAAAACCGCAAGCCAAACCGTAAAGAAAAATACAAATCGTAAAACCAAAATGATGACCGGTTTGGCCGGTTTCAAGGTTTCAAAACGTACCGCGAACACCCCTAATAGATATGCATGCTAGTTTTGATATGCTAGTTTGGTAGATCGGTAGGACTACCTGTGATATTGTTTGTTTATCTATATATGATATTTTCTATTATATGTCGACATATTGTGTGGGGTGGGTTGAGGTTGTACTGCTGCGTGGTGTAGCCATCAAACTCTAGAGCATACCAAATATGAGTTGAGGGCCCAGGAGGGCATGTCGGACTCATACTAAGGGCTAATGAACATTCCAAATACGAGCTGAGGGCCAAGAAGGGCATGCCAGACTCGTACTGAGGGCTTAGTTGTATTCGGCCCGAGGACTGATCAAGCTGGGAAGCAAGCCAGACATAAGTTGTGGGCTAAGGGCAAGCCAGGCTTAAGTTGTGGGCTAAGGGGTAGTCCAGTCTGTTAGCTGTGGACCCATTGCATGTTGTTATTATGTTTGTGCTATTTGCTTTTGTATTGGTATTTTGGGGAACTCATTAAACTTTGGGCTTACGGTTTTGGATTAAGTTTTAGGTACTTCAGTGGACCGCGGGAAGGTGAAGGTGTGATCGCTCACCTCCTCATTTTTTGTTTCATGATTTTGGGATTACTCTGATATTGACATGTTTTGGAAAACTATTTTGTAAACAATGATGATTTGTGGGTTGTTTTAAAAGTTCAAATTTTTCATGAATTTTATGGATGTTACAACTTCGATTTTAGAGCTCGTCTGTAGTTTAGCGGCCCATTAATCTATAATATATAAAGTTGAAAAAGATTCATTTAGGTCATTTTCGAATTATAGAAACAAATTTCTCTCCAATGGTGGCTCCGTACAGTAACTGGATTTCTGTTTTAAACCTCTTTTTTTAATTGTTTTCTATTATTTACCTTGAAATCTAATAGTACTTGGTATAAGTTTTTTTTCTTTTTATTACAAAAAACGAAAAGAAAAAAAAATAAACAAACCGTTGATAGGGTTTGCCACCTGCAGCATACAAGTTGTAGATACTAAATTTGCATCAGAAGTTTGTACACCGCAGATGGCATGTCTATATGCAGTTTACGAACTTATATTTTTTTTTTCTTTTCATTTTTTAGTTTGTATGATGTATTGAGATATCCTTTTATTATGTGGTATGATATTTGGGTTGTTTTGGTACTTTGAACGAATTAACATTTGAATGTCAATAACGAAATAGCAATTGAAAGAATGACGTAATAGTTGAGTTCATAGCAAATGTTGTTTCGTTCTTGAAATGTTTTTTTTTTTTTTTTTTTTTTTTTTTTTTTTTAATTTTAATTTTAGTGCTTATTTATTTTTCAACATGAGGACAAATAGCTAATAACTGGTGTTTTAGTTAAAGTCTCATACCATAAAATATCAGAAGTGCTTAATGGATTAAACGAAGAACGTCGTGAGTTATTTGCGGTTTTGTTCCTATCCAAGAATGGTGTTCGTCCAAATTCCATACCGCACCTAAGACACATCGTAGCCGATTATGCTCATCCGTAGTTTTGTGCAAAAAAATGATTTTTTTTTTAATAATCTCATGCGAAACCTCAAGTGAGTGGGCACACTGCAGGCGTGCTCTGAGTTTGGATTATTATTTTTAACCGTTGACTAATTTTTAGCTATTAAATAAGTAGTTATTAGCAAATTAGACCGATTAGTAATTTTTGTATGAGAAATTAAATATCTTTTATATTTTTTTCTATTATCTTCGTACCATATTAAATTGTGACAAATGAATTAAAATACTGTTAATTTTATTAAATGAGTTATTAACTGGTGACGTATCTCAATATTTGATATGTTTGATATGATCGAAGGATATATATATATATATATATATATATATATATATATATATATATATATATATATATATATATATATATATATATATATATATATATATATATATATATATATATATTTCAACTAGGTGTAAAACTGTCACACCCCAAAACCAAGAACGGCGGAATACGTTATGGGGTGGAGGACGTCATGTACAGTATCATAACAATGCATACTAGTAAAAACAAGCAACAACATCCACTTCAATAATATAGTAATTGTAATACAAGTGTGTCTGTATAGTTTGTAGACACCAAAATGTATAATCAAAATAAAGAGGAGTCTTGTATGCGCTCCGTCTTCTCAAAAAAACTGCGTATGTACCTATCTACTGCCGACCTGAGAATACAAGTTATTTTGAAAACGAGTATCAGCATAAAGTTAATGAGTCCATAAGAATTTAGTGTCGTTGCTTGTATAAAAAGTATTTACAATTATGTAACATGAAAGTTGTTATCAAGTTTGAAAATAACGTGAATCTCTAGAAAATCCTATATTTTCTAATAAAAGTAGTCTTTTGTCAAGACTTGGTTACTTGCAAGTTTGATCCTTTGAGTGTGTAAAAGTTTTTCTCAATTAAACTCTTAATTATAAAAATATAGTTTGGACTTCGTTTAAACAAAGTAAATGGGAAATATAATGTATTATTCCAGCAGTGTTACTACCGACTGGATGGTAAATAACCACAGACTCTAGGTAGTGATATGTATTTAATACACCTCGGGGAGTCTACTTTACCTTTAATTCGTAATTTGTTAATTTAGGGTTCCGAATGTGGATCTTTATGTAACCATGCGGATAGGCGATTGAATGTATCATGACCCTCCAGGTCATATGTAGTGTGGTAGCATGTTATCATCCTTGGGCCTAATCGGCTCGGACTGTAGCTAGCATTCGGGATGTGTGAGTATCCGCCCTGTATAGATCTATACACGTAGAGCCCGCTCTCCCTCCAGGAGACTAAGGTTACACGGTGAAGGCGCAGTAAAGTGCCGTATAGAGAGATGGTGTCTCACATTTTGTTTTAGTATGTTCTATTGTATTAGTGTATAGTGTGCTTCTTGGTATAATGTACTAAGTATTCTTTTGTATAACATATAGTATTCTTCCTGTATAGTACTTAACATGTAGTGACTCATAATAGCACTAATCGTGATAAGTATCATAGTAATGGTAGTGAGGAGTGATAACCTTAACTATACCTATTATAGTTAACTGGCATGTTGCTGTCATTCTTGGATACTCAAAAGTATTGAACTGGGTGAAGGTATTCATATCCAACACAAATACATACAATATATAGCTAAGAATTCAACGACAGTCGGACAGATAACAATATACCCTAAGACCCAATCAAACAAGAACAGGAAATAAGGCGAGCTATCAGTCCTAAGTCCTTCAAGTCTTACTTATATAAATATATTGGTGTGGATATATTTTAGAAACATAAGAAGTTTTAAAAGAGTTTGAAAATAGTTTTTATAACAAATTAACATGAAAATGAGTTTGAAAATATTGAAATCAGTTTTGATGGCAAACCGATTAAAAGTACACATATCCTTTATGATTGTAAGCTACAAATCACATGTGATTGATACTATAAATTGTTGGATTCAAATTGTATTCCCCCCCCCCCCCCATAAAAGCATTTAAAAACATTTGAAAGGTTAATTAAGGGGTATGAACTCACCTGCAGCGAGTGGATCGGATGGAAGTGTCGATTGAGTGTTTGGTGTCAAGTGAAGACTTGAACACACTCTATGACCCTAGTAACATATGAAGACATATGTTTGCATATAATTAGTGATTAAACAATAATTAAACACGTATAGACATCCTAATGCGAAGAAAAACGCTTTGGTCAAGTGCTAGGAGGCTATTGGGTTGAAAGGAAGGAGTGTAAGGACTCACTATGGAGTTTACTCCTCAAATACTTACCTTAGGTGAGTTTGCGGTTGAGGTGTAACGACCCGTCTCCGGTATGATAATTCCTTGGTATTTATTTTGAAGTTTTGCAAGAGGGACTCGGCGAGTTCATAGCCTGACTCGCCGAGTAGGGTCGGGATTTCGAGCACGTGTTAGCTGGCGACTCGGCGAGTCCATATTCTGGACTCGGCGAGTCTGTCCGTCTGGGAGAAACCCTAAATCCCTGGGTTGCCCACTATTTAAGCCACCTTATAGCCCCCAATCTCGCCTCCTTCACCCCCAAAAGCTGTGAGAAAACCCTAATTCGATCTTGAGTGTTTTAAGTGATCTTGTGTGCATTTGTGAAGGCTTGAAGAAGGAGAAGAAGAAAGGAGCAAGGAGAAGGATTGTAGAGCAGAGATTCAAAGAAAAGCAAGAGCTCTTTGAGGTATTCTTCAGATTTCCTTCCCTTTTATGCTTTAAAACCCTTTCTAGATCTAGTTAATGCTTTTCTCAAGCCTTATGTTGATATGGAAGCCCTATTATGCCGAGATATCTTTAGATCTGTTCATTTAGGAGTTGTAGAGCCCAGATCTATTGCCTTTATGGAGCTACTTTGCATATTAACCCTAGATCTACCCCTTTTAAGCATCTTTTAGCCTTTATTCCCTTGTTCATGTGTTTGTACACGTAAAGTTGGAAACTTTACATGGTAAATCAGCTTATTGGACTCAGATCTATCATTTGTATGTTTTGGATTCAAGCAGAATCGAGTGTAGAGTAGTTGCATGGCGGTGACTCGGTGAGTCGGAAGAACGACTCGGCGAGTCGAGTCGCGAGTCCCCGATTTCTTCCTTTTGAGCGGTGTCGAGTGGGACCAGTGAGTAGTGGAGTGGACTCAGCGAGTTCGAGGGTAGAATCAGTAATGGAGGGACTCGGCGAGTTGTTCATACAACTCGGCGAGTCCAAGGCAATCTCCTTAAGCTCAAAGGACAACTCGTCGAGTTGTTCATATGACTCGGCGAGTCGGATGAAGATTGTCTGAGTTCTTGGATCGAGAGGGTACTCGTCGAGTCGATGTCATACTCGACGAGTAGCCACGAGTAGGATTGAGAAGTGAGATTAGAGACTCGGCGAGTTGGCGGCCCAACTCGGCGAGTCAGGTCAACTGTGGGTTGACTTTGACCAAGAGTTGACTTTGACCAAGAGTTGACTTTGACCTAGAGTTGACTTTGACCAAGGGTAAAAGAGTCATTTTACCCAGTGTAGTGTTTAGTATTTGATTGAGTGTGTTTATGGACTTGTAGCCGGGGAGATACCGGAGCAGCAGCAGTTAGCCCTCAGAGCTATTCACTCAGCAGCCAGTTCTCGAGGTGAGTTTCCTTTCAGTAGGAACGGGTCTAAGGCCACAATGCCGACCTGTTTAGCTAGTAGTAGCATCCGGATTTTGATCTGATGCAGTAGTTAGCATGTTTGATGCCTTCGTGGCTCAGACAGGATTTATGTGTGTTCATGCTAGTGATATGTCTGTGCTATGTTCAGTCAGCTTCGGACTTCGGTTCGATGTAAGGGACAAGGTCCTAGTCAGCTTCAGACTTCGGTCCGATGTCAGCTTCGGACTTCGGTTCGATGTAGGGGACAAGGTCCCTGTCAGCTTCGGACTTCGGTCCGATGTAGGGGACAAGGTCCCAGTCAGCTTCGGACTTCGGTCCGATGTCAGCTTCGGACTTCGGTCCGATGTAGGGGACAAGGTCCCAGTCAGTCAGCTTCGGATTTCGGTTCGATGGAGGGGGCAAGGCCCCAGTATGTGCTTGATATGTTATTGTATGGTATGTGGTAGCTTGGGGGAGCTCACTAAGCTTCGTGCTTACAGTTTCAGTTTTGGTTTCAGGTACTTCCGCAAGCAGAGGGAAGAGCTCGGGATGATGGCATCGCACACACCAAAGCTTCAGCTTTTATCCTGGGAGTTGATTTACTTTTTGATTTTGATATGACATAGATATGATACAGTTTTCCGCACAGTGTATTTATTATGTTTGGGATACATCACGTATGGTTTTTTTTATGATATGACACTCAGATTATGGTTTTTGGTTATATTGAAAAATGAAATTTTTGGGTCGTATTTTTTGGGTCGTTTCAAGTTGGTATCAGAGCCTTGGTTTGAGGGATTCGGATACATTTCCGGGTGTATCTGAACTCAAACTAAGGGGAAATAAAAAGATTTTTTTTTTAAAAAAAAATGTTTTCTAAAGAATTTTGAAAGCACTTAGAAAGAAAGAAATTTTTAAACAAGATAAGGGTGTGGTGCATGCGATCAGCCGAGCTCAAGTAAGTACTCCCAAATTACCCATACAAGTTATTTGTTCAGTTTCAGTTTCAGTAGAACAGCATGCTAGTATAGGACTAAGGATCTAGGAGGATGCCTTATGTGCCTGCTTTATGTGTTACAACTTTATGAGTATTGCATGCTAGTATTGAGTAGACAGCAGTAGGATAGCCTGTTTAGGTTATGCCTGATAGTATGAGCTTAGCATTGTATGCTAGTATAGTTTCTCGTTATGAGAATAGTTCTGCCTGAGTATGTTTCCTTTATCCGAATGCTGCTTGCTTCGTGCTTTGTGGGGTTCTGAGTGATGGGAGTTAGCCATTAGGTGAACACGTCACACCACATGTGATCAGGGTTGAATAATCCCAGAGTGCTGGAACTGGCCCTATTGCGCAGCTCTTGTTTGAGTCCAACCGTTATAAGGACGGGTCTTTTACTTGAAGGATTATCTGATACCCGTCACATGTGATGGTGTTCAGGTGGTGGCTAATTAGCATTATAAGGAGACCTTCAGCAGCTGAGGACTAGTTGAGTTGAGTCTGAGGTTTCCCTAGGGCAAGCCTAGGATGAGAGTAGCAGAGATCAGTAGTAGTAGAAGTGACTTGGTGGAGTCAAGGCAGTTCTTGAAGAAAGTACGGATAGATGTGGAAGGTAGTATGGGCCCGTACTACTGAAAGCAGAGGATCCGTACTCGAATCAAGAAAGGCTGAGACAAGACCAGGGAGCTAGTTGTAGTATCAATGATCCCTTGAGATATTTCCGTTTTCTGATGTAGTTGTGATGTGTTTCAGAATGGTGGTTTTGCGTTCCAGACCAGCAGCCGGCAGCGGAGGTGCCGGGGAGGGATCAGGTTCAGGCTCGGGGGACGAGCGCATGGATGAGCAGACCCGAGAGTTTCTTTCTTCGGAGATTACGCGCATCATTTTAGAGCAGACTCCTGTGATCTTCGGTTCGATCATGGAGGGAATTCTGGAGCTGATGGATGAGAGATTGGGCACCTTCCGTGCCGAGGTGGCGGCCATGATGGGGTCGCGCACCCTTACTTTCAGGGAGTTCAGGGCATGTGGAGCTCCGGACTATCATGGGGCGCGGGACCCCATAGCGAGTACCAGATGGTTGGCAGATGTGGCCAACGCTTTCCGCACTAGCAGGTGTCCCGAGGGGGACAAGGTCAGATTGGCATCCTGTCTTCTGAAGGACAGGGCACGGGATTGGTGGGAGGAGGTCGGACACTCCATTGGAGATGACGCAGCATTGGACGCCATGACTTGGGCTGATTTCTCTACCAGGTTCAGGGCGGAGTTTGCACCGGTTATTGAGGTGCAGCAGTTAGCTAGGGAGTTTTGAGGACCTCACCCAGACTATAGAGACAGTGGCGGAGATCACCGCCAAGTTCAGGGAGAGGGCTCTTCTCGTTCCTCAGTACGTAGCTAATGAGGAAATGAAGAAGGCCCGTTATCATGAGATGTTACGGAGCAATATCCGCCAGTTTGTGAGCCGGTCCAGCTGTAAAACGCTGGAAGATATGATTGCTAGGGCTCGGGAGAGGGAGATTGATCTCGAGATGGAGAAGAAGAGGAAACCGGAGGCGGTTTCGGGTTCAGGCAGTTCGGGAAAAAAGCCTAGGGTTTCAGATCACAGGTCCAGGGGACAGCCGAGCCACGGTCGATGTGGTAGGTGTGGGAAGATGCACGAAGGAGCGTGCAAGGCGGGGAGTTCCGGCTGCTACAAGTGTGGTCGGATTGGACATTTGAGTAGGGATTGTTCGGCCTCTGCTACTGCCGTTGCAGCATCAGATCTGATTTGCTTTCAGTGCAATCAGAGGGGACATAAAAAGTCCCAGTGTCCGAGCTTAGCCGCAGTAGGGAAGGTGATTACAGATGGCCGACAGGGCCGAGCTGATGCGCCAGTGGCGAAGAGTAGGGCGTTTCAGATGACAGCAGAGGAGGCGCGGGCGACTCCTGATGTGGTGACGGGTATGTATCTTCCCTTCATCTCTTTATTATTATTATCGATTGAATATTGCTTATGATTGTATGTTTTATTTAGGGTCGTTCTCTGTGAATGGCATTTCTGCTATGGTATTGTTCGATTCGGGGGCTACCCGATCATTCGTATCGCTTGCGCTTAGCAAGAGATTTAGTAGAGCTCCTAGGGAGCTGGATTGTCCATTAGAGGTTGAGATAGCAGATGATAGGACCGTGAGGGTCGGCAGAGTGCATAGAGGGTGTTCTCTTCAGTTGTTTGATGAGCAGTTTTCAGTGGACCTGGTACCTATTCCCCTGTGAGGGAATAAGGTTATTGTGGGCATGGATTGGCTAAGCCCCAATAGGGCGGTGATTGATTGTGAGCTTCAGCTAGTGAGGGTTCGCACTCCCAGTGGGGGAGAGTTAGTGATTCAGGGCGAGAGGCCACAACGTGGACCGACCTTTTGTTCCGCCGCAAGGGCGAGGCGCTATGTTCAGCAGGGTTGCGCCGGTTTTGTAGCTTACGTCTTGGATGCCCGGGAGAAGGGCAAGACGACAGTTGATGATGTTCCTATAGTGCGAGACTACCCGGATGTGTTTCCCGAGGATTTTCCAGGGATACCTCCTGAGAGACAGGTTGAGTTCAGGATCGACCTAATTCCTGGTGCGGCTCCGATAGCCAAGGCACCATATCGACTAGCTCCCCCTGAGATGCAGGAGTTGTCTACATAGCTGCAGGAGCTGTTGGACAAGGGTTTCATTCGGCCGAGCAGTTCGCCTTGGGGAGCGCCGATCCTGTTTGTGAGGAAGAAGGATGGGTCGCATCGTATGTGTATAGATTATCGGGAGTTGAATAAGGTAACGGTGAAGAACCGTTACCCACTTCCGAGGATAGATGATTTGTTTGATCAGCTTCAGGGAGCGTCTTGGTTCTCCAAGATCGACCTACGCTCCGGTTATCATCAGATGCGGGTTAGAGATGAGGGTGTACAGAAGACTGCTTTCAGGACCAGGTATGGTCATTATGAGTTTGTGGTGATGCCATTTGGGCTCACCAATGCTCCAGCCGCGTTCATGGATCACATGAATCGCGTGTGCAGGCCGATGCTGGATCGGTCTGTGATAGTATTCATCGATGATATCTTGGTATATTCCAAGACGCAGGAGCAGCATGAGGAGCACCTGCGGGAGGTGCTGGAGGCTTTGAGGAGGGAGAGACTTTACGCAAAGTTCTCCAAATGTGAGTTCTAGTTGCGCGAGGTGCAGTTCCTTGGTCACCTCGTCAACCAGAAGGGTATTTTGGTGGATCCGGCCAAGATAGAGGCCGTGATGTAGTGGGAGGTCCCGAAGTCTCCATCTGAGATTCGGAGCTTCTTAGGGTTGACAGGGTTTTATCGGAGATTTATTTAGGACTTCTCCAAGATAGCAGTGCCGCTCACCCGACTGACCAAGAAGTCGGTGGTATTTCGTTGGGGGCCTGAGCAGCAGGCAGCGTTCTAGACCCTCAGACAGAGATTGTGCGAGGCTCCGATCCTTACCTTGCCAGAGGGAGTAGAGGACTTCGTAGTCTACTATGATGCTTCGATCACAGGTATGGGAGCAGTATTGATGCAGCGAGGCCATGTGATAGCTTATGCCTCGAGACAGTTGAAGCCTCACGAGGCTAATTATCCTACCCATGATTTGGAGCTGGGGGCAGTTGTGTTTGCCCTCAAGATTTGGAGGCATTACCTTTATGGGGTCCGTTGTACTATTTACACGGATCACAAGAGTTTGAGGTACCTTATGGATCAGCCGAGTATGAACATGAGGCAGAGGAGGTGGTTGGATGTGCTAAAGGATTATGATTGTGAGATCCTTTACCATCCAGGGAAGGCCAATGTGGTGGCCGACGCCCTAAGCCGCAAAGTGTCGGCGGCCCCTATCAGAGATCTGTGTTTGAGGATGACAGTGATCACTCCGTTGTTGGAGCGGATCAAGGAGGCTCAGGTGGAGGGCCTCAAGGAGGAGAGGCAGAAGTGTGAGAGGATAGTGGGCCGAGTAGCCTCGTTTGATTATGACAGTCGGGGATTGCTGACGCTTCACGGGAGGGTGTGGGTACCGTACTGGGGTGGAGTACGGCAGGTATTGATGGACGAGGCTCATAAGTCTCGATTTTCTATCCACCCAGGGGTGACGAAGATGTATCGAGATCTTCGACCTGATTATTGGTGGCCCTGCATGAAGCGGGACGTCGCCTGGTATGTTGAGAGATGCCTGACCTGCCGGAAGGTCAAGGCGGAGCACCAGAGACCTCACGGCAAGATGCAGCCGTTAGACATTCCCGTGTGGAAATGGGAGGACATCACCATGGATTTTGTCACCAAGCTTCCCAGGACCGCACGAGGAGTGGATTCGATATGGGTAGTAGTGGATCGGTTGACGAAGAGTGCCCATTTCATCCCGATCTAGGAGAGTATATCGGTGGAGAAGTTAGTCGATATCTATGTGCGGGAGATTGTGGCACGTCATGGAGTGCCGGTATCGGTGGTGTCAGACCGAGATGTCCGTTTTACATCCAGATTCTGGAAGCGGTTCCACGACAAGATGGGTACTCGTCTCCATTTCAGCACCGCTTTCCACCCTCAGACGGACGGGCAGAGCGAGAGGACGATGCAGACTCTCGAGGACATGCTTAGGGCATGTGTTCTAGATTTCGGTGGCATTTGGGATACGTATCTTCCGTTAGCGGAATTATCGTATAACAACAGTTATCATGCGAGCATTGATCGACCTCCCTTTGAGATGTTGTATGGGAGGAAGTGTAGGACCCCGATTTGTTGGGACGAGGTCGGTCAGCGAGTCATCGGGAGCACAGAAGTGGTGCTCAAGACGACTGAGTTGATCCAGCAGGTCCGTAGTAGACTGCAGACTGCGCAGAGTCGGAAGAAGAGTTACGCCGACAGGAGGCGTTCGGACTTGGAGTTCCAGGTGGGAGATATGGTCCTTCTGAAGGTCTCACCTTGGAAGGGTGTCATCAGGTTCCGGAAGAGGGGCAAGTTGGGCCCCAGATTTATTGGTCCTTTCAGGGTTTTGGCCCGGGTGGGTCGGGTTGCTTATCGGTTAGATCTTCCTGAGGAGCTTAGTCAGATCCACAACACTTTCCATGTGTCTCAGTTGAGGAAGTGTTTGGTAGATGAGTCGGCAGTCGTTCCCCAATAGGATATTCAGGTTGATAGCAGCCTGAATTATATTGAGAGGCCGGTCACGATTCTGGACCGGAAGACCAAGACCTTGAGGAACAAGGAAATTCAACTAGTGAAGGTGCAGTGGCAGCACCGGAAGGGGTCTGAATGGACGAGGGAGGCGGAGGAGGAGATGAGAGACACTACCCAGAGATATTTGTAGATTCAGCCGTAGCAGACTTCGAGGACGAAGTCTGAGATAAGTGGGGGAGAATTGTAATGTCCCATCTCCGGTATGATAATTCCTTGGTATTTATTTTGAAGTTTTGCAAGAGGGACTCGGCGAGTTCATAGCCTGACTCGCCGAGTAGGGTCGGGATTTCGAGCACGTGTTAACTGGCGACTCGGCGAATCCATATTCTGGACTCGGCGAGTCTGTCCGTCTGGGAGAAACCCTAAATCCCCGGGTTGCCCACTATTTAAGCCACCTTATAGCCCCCAATCTCACCTCCTTCACCCTCAAAAGCTATGAGAAAACCCTAATTCGATCTTGAGTGTTTTAAGTGATCTTGTGTGCATTTGTGAAGGCTTGAAGAAGGAGAAGAAGAAAGGAGCAAGGAGAAGGATTGTAGAGCAGAGATTCAAGGGAATGCAAGAGCTCTTTGAGGTATTCTTCAGATTTCCTTCCCTTTTATGCTTTAAAACCCTTTCTAGATCTAGTTAATGCTTTTCTCAAGCCTTATGTTGATATGGAAGCCCTATTATGCCGAGATATCTTTAGATCTGTTCATTTAGGAGTTGTAGAGCCCAGATCTATTGCCTTTATGGAGCTATTTTGCATATTAACCCTAGATCTACCCCTTTTAAGCATCTTTTAGCCTTTATTCCCTTGTTCATGTGTTTGTACACGTAAAGTTGGAAACTTTACATGGTAAATCAGCTTATTGGACTCAGATCTATCATTTGTATGTTTTGGATTCAAGCAGAATCGAGTGTAGAGTAGTTGCATGGCGGTGACTCGGTGAGTCGGAAGAACGACTCGGCGAGTCGAGTCGCGAGTCCCCGATTTCTTCCTTTTGAGCGGTGTCGAGTGGGACCAGTGAGTAGTGGAGTGGACTCAGCGAGTTCGAGGGTAGAATCAGTAATGGAGGGACTCGGCGAGTTGTTCATACAACTCGGCGAGTCCAAGGCAATCTCCTTAAGCTCAAAGGACAACTCGTCGAGTTGTTCATATGACTCGGCGAGTCGGATGAAGATTGTCTGAGTTCTTGGATCGAGAGGGTACTCGTCGAGTCGATGTCATACTCGACGAGTAGCCACGAGTAGGATTGAGAAGTGAGATTAGAGACTCGGCGAGTTGGCGGCCCAACTCGGCGAGTCAGGTCAACTATGGGTTGACTTTGACCAAGAGTTGACTTTGACCTAGAGTTGACTTTGACCAAGGGTAAACGAGTCATTTTACCTAGTGTAGTGTTTAGTATTTGATTGAGTGTGTTTATGGACTTGTAGCCGGGGAGATACCGGAGCAGCATCAGTTAGCCCTCAGAGCCATTCACTCAGCAGCCAGTTCTCGAGGTGAGTTTCCTTTCAGTAGGAACGGGTCTAAGGCCACAATGCCGGCCCGTTTAGCTAGTAGTAGCATCCGGATTTTGATCCGATGCAGTAGTTAGCATGTTTGATGCCTTCGTGGCTCAGACAGGATTTATGTGTGTTCATGCTAGTGATATGTCTGTGCTATGTTCAGTCAGCTTCAGACTTCGGTCCGATGTCAGCTTCGGACTTCGGTTCGATGTAGGGGACAAGGTCCCATTCAGCTTCGGACTTCGGTCCGATGTAGGGGACAAGGTCCCAGTCAGTCAGCTTCGGACTTCGGTTCAATGGAGGGGGCAAGGCCCCAGTATGTGCTTGATATGTTATTGTATGGTATGTGGTAGTTTGGGGGAGCTCACTAAGCTTCGTGCTTACAGTTTCAGTTTTGGTTTCAGGTACTTCCGCAAGCAGAGGGAAGAGCTCGGGATGATGGCATCGCACACACCACAACTTCAGCTTTTATCCTGGGAGTTGATTTAGTTTTTGATTTTGATATGACATAGATATGATACAGTTTTCCGCACAGTGTATTTATTATGTTTGGGATACATCACGTATGGTTTTTTTATGATATGACACTCAGATTATGGTTTTTGGTTATATTGAAAAATGAAATTTTTGGGTCGTATTTTTTGGGTCGTTTCATGAGGGACTAATTCCCCCATGAGTTTACGGCCGTAAACTCATGGGAGGAGTGTATTTGTGTGCTTAAGGGTCTCTTACATCACTAGGAAGGGTTCTAAGGTTAATTCCAAGGCTTGAGAAGTGATTAGGGTTCAAAAGGGGCACTCCCTTGGAGTTTGTGTTCCTTGGACCACTCCTTGGGAGTTTACAGTCGTGAACACTATGGTTTACGGCCGTAAACCCTTGGAAACCTCTTATCCTTCGTTTTTGTGGTCCTAAGCTCACTCCTACAAGTTTCTAAGTTAAGGTCTAAGGCTAAATAAGGGGTTTAGGGCTCATTTTGCATCATTTGAGGGAGTTTACAGCCTAAGAATGCTCTTGGGCCGTAAACCCTCATTCAAGCCTCCAAATTTGATGTTTAAGGTCTAAAACACTTCAAGGCTAAGTTCTAAGCTAGTCTCTAAGCATAAGGAAGGAATTTGGGGGCATTTTGGTACCCTTTTAGGGGTTTACGGCCTAAGAGGGTTCTTGGGCCGTAAATTCCTTGTTCTTGACATTATTGGATGATTTTAATGCTATATTGACATGAAATGAGCTTTAGTACAATCTAGGGTAAGAGAACTTACAGTTTGGAGGCGAAAACTTGCGGATTTTTGGAAGAATCGGGCCTTGAAGAGAGAGAGAGAGAGAGAGAGAGAGAGAGAGAGAGTAGAGAGAGTGTGACTAGAGTTGGAAAGGTTCAATTTAGTGCCCACTCAATCCTTAATAGGGGTTGAGTTTGTGACCAGGTGGGAATCTACCCGATACCGACGTTAAACGGGGCTTATGGTCGTACCCGATTAAATGGTCGTAATTTGACTTGATTGTAACTAAAACTTTTTAAGGGAATATTGAGGGTGTTTCACGAGTTTCTAATTCGTTCCGACACTTATGAAGTCAAATTAAAAGTCCCAATTTAATTTCTATGATCAAAAATGTTAACGGAAAAATTTAATAAAAACGAGTTTTATTAACGGAGATGGGTTACAGTGACGGAATAAATTTCAGGTTGTCACAAAAACTCGTCTATTATACGGGTTGATTAAAAAAGAAATTAAATATTAAACTTTAAACAATAAATATTTTTTAAAATAAAATTTTGAAATAAGAAATAAAGAAATGTATTAATTGCAATTTAATATCATATTTATGACTTTTAATACTTTACATATATAAATATATAAATATTATCTCGCTTTTTAATTTTAAAATTTGAAAAACCTAAGAATTGACATGTGAATATTATTTATTTTAAAAATATCACAAAATAACAAGTGTCAAAACTTATGAAAAATTGACATATGGCAAAATAGATCTCCATTTATTATATAGTTGATTTGCAATGGACCAACTTTTGAAGGATAAATAAAAATAAAAAGAAAAATGTCATTTTAACCCAACGAACTTGTCATGTTTGTTTTAAAAGGTCACTCAATTTTATTTTATTTTTGCACATTACGGGAATGAAGTCCGAATTTTCCGTTTTAATAGGTCATTTTTTAACTTGATATCGGGTAACCCGGTCAAATGTGGTGATGTATGTCTGATAAATGGGATTAACACTTAAGAGGTTTGATGTAGGTAAAATTATTCTTTCAAGAATTTTGTCGAACACCTTCTATGCATTGCTTTAATTCTTCTTAGCCAAGGACAAAATTAGAGCATTTGGAACTACTATTGCTAATGTCGTTCCTGAAATAAGCCTTCACTTGTTTTCCATTCCTCATACTTCAAGAATCAAAGAAACACATGAATTTCTTCTAACCAGTAATCATAAAGCATAATATAGATGATGAATGATAATTCAACATGTTATCTTGAATTTTGAATTAAGAAGTCTATCACCTTTGCAACTTGAATGTTGATCAAATCAGGAATTTCCATCTAAAGCAAAACAATCTCGATATTTTTCATTGTCTCCAAATCATCATTGGCTAGATGATCGCTATGAACCTCGCCACATACTACGTGGTTAGCCCAGTTACCGCCATCTAGGGTTTTCCCAGTCTTCCTATACATGTTTCTTCCTCTTTCAGAAGCGTATCAATCTCCATGTAGATGTTGGAATTGGCTGATTCGAGGACAACCAATTGTGTGTGGCTTTTCTAGTGGTTTGATTTTGAGATTGGAAAAAACTAGCACTGTCGTTAAGCAAATTAGATCTAAGGATTAACCCTACAAGGTTGCATCATCGATCTATATCATAAAGAAGTATGCCAACGAGATAGAAGGAATGGACAACGTTGAAGGTGATAGTAAACGGCGGCGACGACCGGTGGATTTGGTTGAGCATCAGAGCATTGAAAGGGTGAGCGGTGATCATCGTGAGAAGGGAGCGATGGAAGGGTTTTAAAGGGGATGAGATTATTTATGAAATTTTGTCTATTTTTTTTAGTGAAATAATGTAACCCCCGTAGATCACGACTAGTCAATTTAGAGACGATAGGCGTCAAAAATGAATTTTTGATGAAAGATTATTTAGAATGAATAATCTTAACTAAGTTGTAGTATATGTTACAAGGATTCCGTACATATATAGAACGCCAAAATCTGACTTCGAATGAGGAAGTTATGATTTTCTGAAGTTTCGACTTAGCGGTATGCAGCCTGAAATACTCGATTTGAGATCGAGCGGTTTTAGCCGAAACAATCTAAACGAGAATCGAAGATCTCGTTGTTGGTATCGAAGCGTTGAAAAGTTAGGCGAGAACGGACGTCAAACGAAGAAGTTATGAATTTATAACGAAGTTTTTCTGTCCGAGCCTACTAAAAATAAATAATAAAAATAAATTCAAAATTAGCCGACGAAGTCTAAACGAAGTTGTAGAGCGTAGTCTCACATACGCGTGGATATAAAGAACGTCGAAAACGGAGTTCGTATGAAGAAGATATGAATTTCCGAAGTTTATTAAATAATTAATATTTAAATTTAATTATAAAAGCCGACATTATCCGAAGAGGAGTCACTGATCTGATCCGAGGTACGCCCCGCGTACTCGCGTACGCCCAGCGTACCCCGATGCATGCACCGCCTCGCACTCAAGTGACTTCACATACGTAAGCCATGACGACCGAGGCAATACGCCCCGCGTAGCTAAGTACGCCCAGCGTACTCCGAGGCTCCAGCCTCCTATAAATAGGATGCGAGGGCAGCCGACTCATTTGCTCTTTTTCTCTCTTCTCTCTCCCATTTTGCATCGTTTTGCGTGCCAGAAGTACCCCGAAGCCCCGGTATCATTCCCGAGCCCCGAAGAAAGTCCCGAGGTCTCGAAGATCCCGAGAAGTAAGATTCCCGAGCCGAAGCTCTGTCCGCGAGGAGTCCGGTTTTTTGTGAAGATCTTCCAGATCTACCGAAGAATACTACTTCTACAAGCCGTAGTGTTGTCCGATCATCTTCTAATCAAGTGAGTGTGTAGTTACTTTCTTCTAACACATAAATATTAAGTATTTTCTATAAAATACGTGTTATGTGTATAATATAAAGTTGTTTATACGTGTGGGTGTATAGTCCCTTTCATAAGCACGGGTATAATACAAGTATTGTTTGAATGTATTTAGTATATGTTTGGGAGAGTGTGTGGTTCCTTTCTTCTAACACATAAATATGAAGTATTTGTTATAAAATACGTGCTATGTGTTTATATATTGTTGTTTATTTGAGATGAGTATGGAATGAATGTTTTATATAGTTTTTAAATGAGTTAAACTGTATATGTATTTTATATCTACAAATATGTTGGGTAGAACATGGGTAGATGAGATAGTTGGTATGTGATAAAATGATGAGGTATGAAAGATGATTAAAAATGATATTGGTAGATGCACCAATTAAAGAATGTCATAAAACTAGCAGATACGCTTGAGAATATCGGTAGATGCACCAAGTAGTGAATGTCGTGATCTTGGCAGATGCGCCAAATAGAGATTGTCATAACAATAGCAGATGCGCTTATAGGATAATCTTGGCAGATGCGCTTATAGGATAATCTTGGCAGATGCGCTTATAAGATAATCTTGGCAGATGCGCTTATAAGATAATGTTGGCAGATGCGCCTAAAAGAGAATGTCATAAACCTGGCAGTCGCGCCTCATAGTGTATGACGTAATCCTGGCAGAGGCGCTTAAAGGATGATGTTGGTAGATGCGCCTTATGTAGCAATAGATTTTGTGCTAATTCCTTAGGTCAATCCTTAGGAATGAATGAATGACGGGTAGTTGAATTCCTAGGGTAAAATCCTAAGAAAGATAATAGGGATGGGTAATTGAGTTGATTATTTGATGATTGAATATAATAACTATATTATTGTGGGTTGAAAATCCTATATGCTCACCTTGCTCCCAAGTCCGACCCACTCAGTTTTCTTTGTATCACAGGTATCGATACGAAGATATATTTCACGGAGAGATTAAAGGAGATGTAAAATCTTTAGTGTAAATAATGTAAGTTCTGTTTATGCTTATGTGTCTGTATCGGAACATGACATCCCGAGATTTTGTTATATAATGAAAATACACTTCTTTAAAAGAAATGTTTTGATAATTTTTATCATATTTTGTTTTGGGAACAAATTCCGCAACTGTTTTCTTTAAAAGATTACTCTGATTTTAAAAACAAAGCATAAACAAATCGGTCTTTTCTAGCCGAGAAATTGGGGATGTCACAAATAAAGTTGGAAACCGGTAATTACAAAGTTAAGAGACCTTTTTAGCACGTAAATTCGGACTTCTTACCCTTAACGTGCAAAAAAAATAATTGAGTGACATTTTAAAACAAACTTAACAAGTTCATTTGGTTAAAATGACATTTTCCATAAAATAAAATAAAATAAAGTATACGAATATATATATATATATATATATATATATATATATATATATATATATATATATATATATATATATATATATATATATATATATATATATATATATATATATATGAGCTTAGGGAATATGTGACTGTTATCTACTTAATATTAAGTATAGAACCATCAAAAACTACATCGTTTTAACCAAATGCAATCAAAGCTTTCAACCATCTTTCTTGCATCTTCTATTAGAGCTGATGTTTGGCTTTGCATATATTTTTATGGAGTTTTTTAAGTTTAATTTTGCAACACAAGTCGTGCATAAAAATATTTTACCAACTACCTATAGGTTTCCATATTGAAATTTAATATATAAAATTATAGTGAAAGATTGAAAGTGTTAATTAAAAAACCCAATAAACCTCATTACATAACCCATCAAAAAAAACTATGCGAATATCCATAAGATGGGTGTCAAAGGAAGTTATAAAACTTACTAGAGGTCTAGTAAAAAAACACATTCGAAATATATAGATGTTGGGAATGAATCACGAAATCTAAATTAATATGATTTCAAAAACAATAGGAAGAAGCTAAAAATGAAAAAAAAAATTGTGTTTTTTAATCAAAATAAAGTTAATTTACATGACAGTTATATATTACTTTTCGTGTGCATATATATATATATATATATATATATATATATATATATATATATATATATATATATATATATATATATATATATATATATTGATAAGTTAATAAATAACTTGAAGATCGATTAGATCTATAAAACAGGTAAAGAAATAAACAAGTAAACAGCAAGAACACTAGAATGGATCAAAGATGTCGAATGATTAATAATCAATCCTCAGAAGAGCTCGATAAAGAACTTCTACTGTAGAGGATTAGGGTTTACAAGAACGATGAAAGAATTCTGTAATCTATCGTAAATCGTTATCAATCGTTAACCTAATATGCATGCAAGCACATTATTATATACTAAACCCTATCAGCTCACGGTTGGACAGGCCCAAACCGGAGTACAAAACATGGACTATTAACCGAGCCCAATAGACGCAATATACAAAAATGCTACGCTACCCAACAATCTCCCCCTTTGCGTCAAATTGGAGCGAGATCACTTTGTCTTCTTAGTTGGGCCAGCGGTAGCAGCAGGAACCTTCTTCTTTACAGTCTCAAACAGACGAGAGATGAGCGCGACGATTGTCTGTCTGAATCGGATATACCATTGTATCATATCATCAAAGTATTTGATATCATCCACTGTATTTTCCTTGCACCTGTGGATGATCCCTAGCACATGCTCAAGACAAGCAGTGGTATAAAGATGTTTATCAGCTAAGGCAAAGAGACACTTCTGTCCTTCACTCCTAGTGAACATGACGGAGTTTCGCCTTGGGGCAATTTTTCCCATCTTCATCTGGTTCAGATCACTGGCCGAGCCAACAGGAGAGATCTTCGGTTTCTTCTTGAAGACATTTGCAATCTCCTGATCCATCAGGGCGACCTCCATGATATAGCACACCGACATCCTCTTGAGATGGTCAATGATCGGACCATATTCAGCTTCATTAGTCAAAAGGATGTTGTGCAGAACAATCCAGTCATGGGGTTGAGGTTCGGTAGATCTGCTAAAGATATGGCATGTTCGGTTTTTGCAGACCCTCTGAGCACTTTGAACCGAACGTTGATAAATCTCCCTTCAGTGTATGGCTTCAGAACCCGAACGTTGATTATCTTCTGAGCGCTCAAGGTTTGGTACTGGGGTTGAGCAGCCTTCAGATAGAAGTCAATCAATTCCCGATCAACCTCCGGATGAGGATGAGGGAACTCAGCAATGTTTGCGAAGGCGTGAAAGATGAACGCCTTTCGGGTTAAGGGCATGTCGAACTGAGAGTCGACAGAGTTGTAGCAGTCAAAGGAGATTACCGGTTCAAGCCATAAGATACTCGGAGTATCGATTGCCTCCTTAATCATACTCTCGAGAGTCCAAGCAGGGAAAAGAGTCTTCCTGCTCTCGAGAAGGTCGTGGGCTTCTTTCTGTTTGCGTTCAGCTTCTTCAGCTTCTCTCGCCACACGAACATTATCATCTTCAACATTGCGACGACTTTTGAGTTTCAGCAAGTCGGCAATAGTTTCTTGATCTTCTTCCTCTTCATCCTCAGCAAGTTTCTTGCCTTTATCCTTCACACCTGAACCAGAGGCTTGGCCTGTAGGAGGAGGTTCGGTCGTGTGAGTTGCCTTCGAGGAATGAGGGGGTTGCGATTCGGACTCCTTTTCTCCCCCTTGTTTCGGAGTGGACACGAAACTAGGTAGCCCTTCTATTTAACTTAGAAGATCCAGGGCAGGAGCGAGTTTCTCTGCAAGGGTTCGCCTCACAGAATGGTTTAGGATCGGATCGTGCGCTTCTAGGATGTTGGATATAGCTGAGTGTACATCTGAAACACACGTCTTGATAACTTCCCGTTCGGATCGAAGAGCGTTAATTTGTTGTTGAGAATTGGAAAGTTGAGCACTCTTGACCTTTAGGGCAGTGGTCTTCCTTGCCAGAACGTCCATCAACGAGTTTTCAGCGGCCAAATCCTCTTGGAGTTTAGAGAGGCGCTCGTCAATAGATGTACGGAAGGCAAAGTTGTCGTCTGTCAAAGATTGACGAAAGGTGGCAAAGGACTTCAACTCTGTAGAGACGAACGTGGCCAACTATTGAACAATTGGTTCCAACGTTGTCTTGGTAGCAGCAGCACTCTCCTGTAAAGATTGTAACAGGGTAGAGACGTCAGAGAATAGTTTATCGACTTTTTCGGTCGCAGCCTCACAAGCTTTCGTCGAGGCATCTATGGCGGCAGTGGCAGAAGCAACGGAATCTTGCTGAGCCCTAGAGAAGGCAGCAACAATCTTCTGAAGAGCAGCTTCAGAGAGAGATGATTGTGAAGTAGGGGAAGAGGCAATGAGCAAGTCGACCTTGTCATGAAGCTCCTTAAGATGTCTCTTCGTTATTGGAGCATCCTCATCATCGTCGCTTTGCACTTGAAATGGACTGTAATAGACCGAATCAAATGTCATATGTTCCCCGCCAAGGAAAGGGTTATCTTCGTCAGAGGCATGACCGGGAGATGGTGGTGGTGGTGAAGCTGGGGGTGTAGTGGTATGGGTGGGTTCAGGTTGAGTTTGCGTAGGGGTAGGTTCGGTTTGTGTTGGAGTAGGGATAGGTTCGGTTGTCTGTATGGGTTCGGTTACTGATGGTGGTTCGGTTGCATCAGTATGAACCTCCGTATCAGATACGTTGGTTGTAACCTTTGCTGTGGATGTTGTTGTGGCATCTATGAAGATAGGTGGTGGCATTGGGAATGAGGTTTTTGGAATGTTGGTAAAGGGGTTTATGGTGGGAATGGAAGTAGGAATTGTTTGAGTGGGAGAGGGAATTGGAGAGGTATGGATTTCCATTTCAGGGGTAGGTGATCTGGGTGGGGTGTTGCCTCTTGGAGGTGTGTTGCCTCTTGGAGAGCCGTCCAAATCCGAACTCTCACCCTCCGACTCACTCGAAGAGGAAGCGATAATGAGCTTTCGCTTGGGTTGAGTCTTTCGCCTCTTCTGCTGCAGGGACTGAGCAGCTTTCGTTGATTTCCTCTTCCTAGGAGAAGGGCCTTTAGCCCCTTTCGCCACCTGCTTGCCTTTATCTGCCTTTTTGCATCTCGGAGCAGGCTTATCGGCATCGTGAATGGACTTTAGCATCTCCAGCGTGAGATCCCTCGGTCCAGACTTCTTGAACTCCTTGTAGGTCCGGATGATCCTGCTGTCAGCTGGAACATCAGCGTACATGGTCTCCGGAATGGAACCATTGAAAGGAAATTTCGATGCATCGGAGACGATGATCTTCGTGGTATGGAATGTACCAATCGAAGACATCGGTGCGCCGGGAACAGTGGGAATGCTGTATTTATCCATGACCCACTTCGTAATAAGGGTCCAGAACCTTGCATACGACACCTCAGAATGCCGTGAAGAAGAGGATAAGCTTTGGATGAGTTGTTGCCAGAGAACCAACCAATAGTTGACATTGACACCGTTGTAAACTCCGTACAGAATGGACAGGAATAGCCGACTGGATCCATCTGAACCTGAGCTCCTCTCAGAAAGACCCTTGAAAAGCACAATGAACATGCCGTTCCACTGTGGCGGAAAACATGATTTTTTTGAACTTTGCGACGGAGGTAAGCGCCTCCGTGTACCCCATATTATAGAACATATTGAAGAGATGCCCTATCGGAATAGTCTCCGGATTAACCCTTGAAGGGTCAGCTTCAAACCCTAGCAGAGAGCCAAATCGTTGCTTGGAAATTGAGGCTTTGTGATGAGCAACTTCGAAGAAGATCCTGTCGACGAGTTTATCGTAATGCGCCGTCGCGTAGATCTGTGAAAGAAACTCCATGGGTACAGACTCCTCCCTTGAAAGTGCAGGTGCGATTGGAATACTTCAAGCATTCGATGACCGGGACCATGTAGGAGTCATATGCGTGTGGGGTTAAGTCAATGATGAGACATTGCTGAGGGCGAATGGGCAGGATGTGAGAAGTAGCGTGGACGGAGGATGAATCTGCCATTGTTGAAGAGAGGGAAGAAGATGATGAACAGTTAGGGTTCAGGGAATTCTTTTGCTCTGGGAATTCTGATTGCAGTAAAGAGGTAAATGGTAGATGCTAACGCCCTTTTATACTAGGGTCAAGGAGAGAGAAATATCTTCCCAAATCTCCTATCGAAATATCAAGGGTTTTTCGGAATGACTGATGCGTGACAGTTGTGGAACCGATGATCACGCATGAGAGAGAATGTCAGATTCCGAAGAACACGCCGCCCAACAAGCGCCGTTTCTGATAAGCCGTTTCAAATTCACACGCGCCTTATTGTGGCAGAGAGGAACCGTTTCAAATTCGCACACGCGTCTGCGACGTCAGTTAGAGATAGACGCTTCAATTTCGCACGCGTTCCCTATTCCGCCGTTTGAAATCAAATCAATTAATCTCCCGCCTGAGTCAGCAACTCTTCATCTTATCCCATTAAAGTGTAACGACATCTTTTGAATAAAACGCCCACGTGGATTAATTTTAACCACAGCTTATAATCAACTACCAGTTCAATGAAACAGCCTGTAATCATTAGTATCAGAATTTTTGGAAATCAAAGATTTTCGTGCTAAGAGTGTAAAAGAAAAGAAATAAAGCAAATTTTTTTGGGAATAATTGTGATGTCAATAAAGACACGAAACAAATGATCCCGGGCACGAATCTCTTCCTTCAAAGTCAAGAGAGACCTTAAAGTGTTTGTATGGTTTCCCGTTGAATAACGATCAGACACTTATTAAGAAGTGTTGAAAGGCTTCTTTTAATTAGGCATTTTAGGGTGGCTTTAGCTTTGATTCAACAGTCCTAATCTTGAAATAAGATAGAAAGTGAACAAAGTACTTGTGAGACCGGTGTAGTCTGTTGAACAAGTAGGTAGGAATTAATTTTAATGTGGCTTGGAAAAAATAAAATCTCAACAAAAAATTAAAACTGGATCCCAAGGGAAGAAATGTTATGGTGTATAACAATTTCATAGGAATCACACAAAATAAAAATTTGAGATTTCATGAAAATACATCCGTCAATTCTATAGTGAAAACTTGAGCAATTTAATTGTTCACCGTCAATTCAGATTTGGTATTGAATTTTGGGTTTCACTCAGCTCGTAGTGGCACGAAACTAAGATCATAAACATAGTGTTTGAGTAACCATAAACCTCAGTGGTAATTTTTGAGAGTCTCAAGGGTTACGTTGGTGAAACGAATTTGATGGAGAAATGTAATGGAGATGGTGTAAGGAACCAAAGTACCTCTACTGCGAAAAGTAGGACCAAGCAGAAAACTCTTATCTCATGTGAGAAGAGAGTTAGGTAGCTCACGATTAGAATAAGTGTGGTAGCCTAATTGGCAAGACAAGGTTTGTGTATACCAAGTCATTAAGGCTATTATTCAGAATTTGAGGAGGCTTTGGGCACATACAGCAGCATGCTTCTAGGGACACTTAACTAATTCAACAATATCCCCATAAACGAACGAACACACAAATAAAATTAATGATAAAAAGTAAATAAAGAACAAAATATTATTGGAGGTTTTGATATTTAAAAAAAATTGATAAGAAAAATTAGACTGAGAAAGAAAATAAAAAAGATAAAATAAATAAAACTTGGAAAGAGAAAAAAAATAAAAACTATGGAAAACTTTGGAACCGAACCCGAGCGTTCGGTTGATTTCGGTTGAGAAAATTTTTGAAAAACCAAACCCGAGCGTTCGGTTGGTTTCGGTTTTGAAAAATTTTGAAAACCGAACCCGAGCGTTCGGATGGTTTCGGTTTTGAAAAATTTTGAAAAACCTAACCCGAGCGTTCGGTTGATTTCGGTTGAGAAAAATTTTGAAAAACCGAACCCGAGCGTTCGGTTGGTTTCGGTTTTGAAAAATTTTGAAAACCGAACCCGAGCGTTCGGATGGTTTCGGTTTTGAAAAATTTTGAAAAACCGAACCTGAGTGTTCGGTTGGTTTCGATTTTGAAAAATTTTGAAAAACCGAACCCGAGCGTTCGGTTGGTTTCGGTTTTGAAAAATTTTGAAAAACCGAACCCGAGCGTTCGGATGGTTTCGGTTTTGAAAAATTTTGAAAAACCGAACCCGAACCTTCGGTTTATTTCGGTTACTGAAGAGATTAGATTTTCAAATAGGAAATACTTTTGACAAATAAGATATTAAATAGAAACACTTATACATGAAATTTACAACCAAGAAAACTACCTTTAATTGATGAGCGAAGTGCAGATTATCTAACTGAACCCGAACGTTCGGTCTATTTCGCTCCTTACTTGTGAGTTTGAGATGTAGTTTGTGGTATTGATTCTGATTCCATCATACCTAGCCCTTGTAGAATTTTGTTGAATGATGCTTCAGGAAGAGCTTTGGTAAAGACATCAGCCAGTTGATCAGTGGTTCTAACAAAGTGTACTTCAACGTTTCCATCTTCCACATGATCTTTGATGAAGTGATACCTCAGTGCTATGTGCTTGGTTTTGGAGTGTTGCATTGGGTTATGACAGATCCTAATTGCACTTTCAGAGTCACAATATAGTGGGATCTTTTTCATATTGAGTCCATCGTCTCGGAGTTGATTCTGGATCCAAATCACTTGAGAGGTGCAGGATGCAGCTGCAATGTATTCAGCTTCAGCTGTAGACAAAGACACGCACGTTTGTTTCTTTGATTGCCAGCTAACCAACTTTCCGTCAAGGAATTGGCAGCCTCCTGTTGTACCTTTTCTGTCTAGTCCACATCCTCCAAGGTCTGCATCTGAGTAGGCTTGAACGAAGAAGCCTGAGTTGGAAGGATACCATAGACCTAAAGAGGTAGTTCGCTTGAGATATCGTAGAATGTTCTTCACTGCAAGCATGTGAGGTTCGCGAGGGTTGGCTTGAAATCTAGCACAGTAACAAATATAGAACATTATGTCAGGCCTGCTAGCAGTAAGATACATCAGAGAACCGATCATCTGGCGATAAAGCGTAATATCAACAGCCGGTTTATCTAGGGATGGAGTGAGCTTGGTGCCGAACGCCATTGGAACTTTGACTTTTGAGTCTCCCATCATGCCAAACTTTGCAAGAAGAGTCTTCGTGTAAGCTTCTTGATTAATAAAGATGCCTTCGGGTCCCTGTCTAATATTTAAACCAAGGAAAAAGTTAATAGGACCCATTGAGCTCATTTCAAATTTAGTCTCCATCAGCTTTCTGAATTCAGCTGTTAAGCTAGGATTCGTTGAGCCAAAGATGATATCATCGACGTAAATTTGAACAATCATAAGGTGGTTACCTTCCTTCTTGCGAAAGAAGGTTGGGTCAACCGAACCTTGTTTGAATTTGGACATCTTTAAAAATTTAGTCAGCGTTTCATACCAGGCTCTCGGAGCTTGTTTCAGTCCATACACGGCTTTATCCAATATGTAGCAATGATTAGGATACTTTTCATTCACGAATCCAGGAGGTTGATCCACGTACACAGTTTCTTCGAGTTCTCTATTGAGAAATGCACACTTGACATCCATTTGGTAGACCTCAAAGTTTTTGTGGGCAGCATAGGCTAGAAATATTCTAACTGATTCCAGCCTAGCTACAGGAGCGAAAGTCTCTTCATAGTCAATCCCTTCCTCCTGACAGTATCCTTTCACTACCAGACGAGCTTTGTTTCGAATTACGTTTCCTTCCTTGTCCATTTTGTTCCTAAAGACCCATTTCAGACCAACAATCGAGGTATCTGGAGGAGTTGGAATGAGGCGCCAGACTTTGTTCCTTTTGAATTCGTTTAGTTCATCTTGCATAGATTGAACCCAATCGGAGTGATCAAGAGCAGTGTTAACTGTCTTTGGTTCAACTTTTGATACGAAGGAGTTAAACATGCAGAATTCTACTTTTGAGAATAAGGAAGTATGTTTTGCCTTGAGTTGTGATCGGGTCAGAACCTTTTCAGATATATCACCAACAACTTGAGATACAGGATGATCTCTGGTCCATTTGGTGAGAGGAGGGTAGTTTGGATCAAAGGTTGGATCCAATTCAGCGTTTATTATTTCTTCTGGTTCGGACTGGCTTTCATAGTCGTAAGTTATATCGGCTTGCTCCCCCTCGATAGATGAGCTTTCAGGAATGTCTTGTGCATCTTGAGCTAAAGAGGTTTCTTGTGGTGTGGAGCTTTCGGGCGATGATGCACCTTCGGATGGTGAGGCACTTTCGGTTGGTGAAGTGCTTTCAGGAGCAGTTTGAGACCTTGGCTCCCCCTCAACATGTGAGGTCGGCTGAGATGACGACGGTTGATCCTCCCCCTCAACTGAAGCATTGTGTGGTGGAGGTTCGTCAGAACTTGATCCTCCTTCATTCATTCTTCTGGCAGCATCTTCGACAATTTGCTTCATATGATCTACCTTATTGTCTGCTGCGCCTGCTTCTGAGAGAATGGCTTTCTCTGGTTCATCAAATAGATCCATGAACTTCTCGAATAGATTAGCGATCGAGGCTGTGACTTGGCCAGTTTGAGGAAAAATTTCTCCAGCTGTGTCTTCGTTGGCCTTTAGCTTTTTGACATAGCTATCATCGAAAGTTACGTAATAAGTTTCTTCGATTTTCCTTGAACGCTTGTTTAATACCCTATATGCTTTAGAAGTGAGAGAATAGCCCAGAAAAATTCCCTCGTCGACTTTAACATCGAACTTGTTGCGGTGTTCTTTAGAATTAAAGATGAAACATCGTGAATCGAACACATGGAAAAACTTCACATTTGGCTTTCTGTTGTTGAGGATCTCATAAGGAGTGAGCGTGAATCGCTTGTTGAGATATGACCTGTTCTGTGTAAAACAAGCAGCAGAAATAGCATCAGCCCAAAAATATAAAGGTAAGGAAGCGAAACTTAGCATGGTTTGGGCTGCTTCACACAAAGATCGGTTTCGCCTTTCAATAATTCCGTTCTGTTGAGGTGTGTAGGGAGCTGAGAAGTTATGACTGGTTCCTCTTTCCGCCAGGAATTCTTCGAATTCTCTATTTTTGAATTCCAATCCATTGTCGCTCCTGATGTTGCAAACGACCTTCTTCAGCTGTATTTCAATATGCTTGATGAACACCTTTAGCTTGTGAGTCGCTTCGAATTTAAGATTCAGAAAGAACACCCATGTAAAACGCGAAAAATCATCTACAATAACAAGAATATACTTGCTACCGCCGATGCTTTCGATAGATGATGGACCACATAAATCAATATGAAGTAATTCAAGTGGTTCAACAACTTTAGTGTTTATTATAGATGGATGACTTTGACGACTCTGCTTCCCCATTTCACATGCAGCACACAAATGATCTCTATCGAACTTGAGCAATGGAAGACCTCGAACATGACCTCCAGTGACAAGTTTGTTGATATCCTTAAAGTTAAGATGAGAGAGCCTTCGGTGCCACAACCAGCTTTCGTCAGATTGTGCTTTTGATAACAGGCAGATAGTTGGGTTTGCTTTGATGGGTTTGAGGTTTAGGGGAAACATTTCACCTTTACGATCCGATTTGAGAATAACTCTTTTCATCTTCTTCTCAATTATTTCAGAACCCTCATCGTCGAATGAGACTTTGAGACCGGTACCTCCAACAAGCTGAGATACACTGATGAGGTTGTGTTGTAGTCCTTCCACGTATGCAACCTTCCTTATTGTGAAATCACCGTTTGTAATCATTCCATATCCTTTTATAGTGCCGAAGGAGTTGTTCCTGAACTTGACGTTTCCACCATTTGAAAGAGACCTGTATTCCCTTAGCTCTTCTTTCCTTCCTGTCATGTGACGCGAGCAGCCACTGTCAATGTACCATTCTTCGTCAACCTGCTCGTCACTGATAACCTGCAAAAATTAAGCAGATTTAGGAACCCAAAGTTTCTTGGGTCCTTGTGAGCCTTTCACAGGTACAGGAATAGTAAGAGAGATGTCAACAAGATATGTTCGTTTTATTAGTGTTGTTTCATCTTTCTTTTTTATGGCAAAAACTTTAATTTTATTGGGATTCGTTGCTTTTGGTTTTGACTCTGGTTCAACCGAAGAGACCTTCTGTTTTCCTTTATGTTCAGCTGATGATTGAGATTTTTGAGAATGAACGGAGTGGAATTTAGAATGAGGTTTAGAAGAATTAGAAGTATTAGAAGAATTAGAGGAGTTAGAATGAGAGATCTTAGATTGAGATGACTTCTTGGTTGGAGACTCTAAGTGACCCTTTTGCTTTTGATCATCAGTGGAACCGACCTTAGAGTTTTGATCTCTTTTGTTCTTAGAACCGAACCTATGCTTTCGGTTGATGTCGTTCTCTGAACCGAACTTCTGCTTTCGGTTGGAATCATGCTCTGAACCGAACCTCTGCTTTCGGTTGGTATTGCTCTTTTGCGATTCAACAGGACTTTTCTCTGATTTTAAGTTCTTGTCTTGATGTGAGAAATAGGCATTATGGGATTGCCAAAACTGTTTTCTTTCAGAGAGATTCTTCCTGTATCTCTGATTCCTTTGACGTTTTTGATTTCTCATCTGTTTCGGTTGATGATGGATGTTAGCTTTCGGTTTTGGTTTTTCTTTAGCTGGTTCACTCTGAACTGATGAAGCTTCACTTGAAGATGTGACTTCTTTTGCAGGATTTCCTTTTTCTTGAGGAATGTCTTTTGTACCGCTAGTACTTGGCACATCGAATCTATGAGGTTTATTCAAGGGTTCTGGCACGTATCTGCCTTTGCTTTTCCATGAGGTCCTTTCAGACAAGCCTACCGTCTCATCAGCATTATCAATGGGAGCTGACCAGAAGAACTCGTCACAGCCATCAGCATTGTCTTCGTTTACAATAGCTGTGAGTTCAGCAGTCTGATGTTCGGTTACGCCTGTGAGCTTGTACACCTGATTTGGAGTGGTTATGACCTTTTGATATACTACTGCCTTTTCTGCAAGAATCGGGGACTTTTGTTGGGACATACGAGTGAACTCCACTGAATTTTCTGAAATAAGATTCTTGTGGTTTTCGGGTTCGCTTTTGACAAATTCTGAACAGTCAACTGTGTCCTCTACAGAAATTTCACTCATATTGTCGTCCTCATTAAGCTCAGATGCATTTTCAACATCAATTTTATTTTCTGAGCTCAAGTTGGCATTTAAAGAGTCAAATTTTTGTATGGTTTCGGTTCTCAGTTTCAGTTTATCATTTTCATCCAAAAGGTTTCTAAGCATGTCCTTATGGTCCTTGGACTTAATAAAAGACTCGATTTTGTCCAGTCCATACATATAGGTCGGATTAACGTCCTCAGATGAAATAACACTCTCACAGTTATACGCTTCAACATCAATTTCATCCTCCTTAAACTCAAGGAAGGGTAAAATCATGCGATGAATCTTTTGTCCTATTTCACAATCCAAATGAAGCTGAGTAATATTAGTGTAAAGACGTTTAGCAATCAAACAAAAAACATTTCGCTGTTTCAAAAGCTTTAAATTGTCTCTTTGTAAATAAATGTTTTCATCTTTTGTTTTGATTAATTCCGACTCCTTCAGTTCGATCCACATGCGCCTTCCTCACTCTTCGAAGACACCCTGCTTAATTGGTCAGTTAGGTTAGAATTGGTGACTCGAGTTTGAGTTAAACTACTATCTAGATAAGAGATTCTTGAATTAACACTTTTTAGTTCTTTTTCATATGAGCTTTGTGGGACTTTAAATAAGACAAAGATGGATTGTACCTTCTTGATCAGATCGTCAAGTTCGTTGAACTGCATGCTGAGCGGTTTAGCTGTAAAGCACATATCCTGTTGCTCCTTCGGTTCATCATTCCCACCATCAGTATTATATCCCCTCATCTGAGATACGTGAGACACCATCAAGCACCTTCCTCCACTGCTTTCTTCTTTTGCCACATAAGCCTTTCCATGAGAAGGCTTCCTCACTTCATCATCTTCAGAGTCGGTTGACCAAACCTCTACGCCACCGAACTCGTCATCAGCTACCGAACCCTGCACAATTAACGCATTCATAGAAAGGTTAGCAGTAGATTTCTTTTTCCTAATTTCATCCAGCTTTTTGTGCAACAAAGCTTCTTCATCCTTTTCCTCATCCTTTTCTGCCATCTTTTCTAGGACGCAGTCTTTTGCGTACTGGTTCTTTCCTCCATAATAGTAGCAGCTTACTCCAGAATCACCCTCAGCCTTCGGTTCCTTCTTTGATTCTTCAGCCTTCGGTTCATCTTTAACCTTTTCAGAACTGTAACTCCCCTGCCAATTTCGGTTTTTGTTGGTGGGAAATCTCTTCTTGATGAACCTCTTGGGGTTTGACACCATCATAGCATAGTCCTCAGAAGTGAGGTCATAATCCTCCAAGTTGATGTCTTCTTCATCCATCACAGCTTTACTTTTGGACAGGAGAGCCAAAGAACCCAGGCTTGAAACCACATTCTTCTCCTGCAACACGATCTTCTCCTGAGATTTCAAGATGCCCACTAGTTTAGCCAAAGAATAGGATTTGAATTGCTCGTGCGCTTTAACTGTGGACACAACTGCTCTCCACTCGGATCTGAGACCGTTCAAAAACGTAACCTTCTGCTCAATAAGCTTCCTTTCGATGTCGTGTTTGATCATCTTGCTAAGAAGATGATTGAAGCGATCGAACGTTTGGGTCACAGTTTCTTCGGCTCCTTGCTTGAATTCACCACACTCGGACAAGAGTAAGGTTTGAATGGAGTGTTCAAGATCTTCGTCTGTAGAGTACAATTCCCGCAACCTGTCCCATATTTCTTTTGCCGTCGTGCATGAACTCACCAGCCTAAAAGTATCGGATTGAAGAGCGAATCTGATCAATCTTAACGCTTTGATATTGCACTGAAATTTATCTTTTTCGTCTTGCGCAATATCTTTGACATCTTTCAGAAGATCATTATACTCTTTTTGAGTTTTAATAATCCTTGAAGTTGCTGAGTGAGAAAAGGGTCCAGAAACAATTGCTTCCCAGATGAGGTATCCATTATCCTCAGATCCTATAACATAATCTTCAAAGTGATGCGCCCAGACTTCATAATCATGGGTGTACAAGATAGGAATCTTCGTTGTTGATCCAATGTTGTTCGAAATATTAATAGGATTGGATTACCGCGACTCGTCCATAATTGATCGAATAACCTGTTCAAAGACAGACTTGTAATAAATCAAATTAGGGCAAAACAATAAATATCGAGATACGTCAATAATGAGAAGACGGCTCAATAAATATCAGTAAATGTAGAATAACCCTAATCGAAACCTTTTTCACAGAAAAGAAGTGTATTGATTACACAGCCTCCTGCTCTGATACCAATTGATAAGTTAATAAATAACTTGAAGATCGATTAGATCTATAAAACAGGTAAAGAAATAAACAAGTAAACAGCAAGAACACTAGAGTGGATCAAAGATGTCGAATGATTAATAATCAATCCTCAGAAGAGCTCGATAAAGAACTTCTACTGTAGAGGATTAGGGTTTACAAGAACGATGAAAGAATTCTGTAATTTATCGTAAATCGTTATCAATCGTTAACCTAATATGCATGCAAGCACATTATTATATACTAAACCCTATCAGCTCACGGTTGGACAGGCCCAAACCGGAGTACAAAACATGGACTATTAACCGAGCCCAACATATATATATATATATATATATATATATATATATATATATATATATATATATATATATATATATATATATATATATACACACTAGGTGTAAGACCCATGTATTAAATGAGTTCATTTTATAGAAAAAAAAATGAAATTCTAAACATTTGAGAAATTTGAATTTATAAATATATATATATATATATATATATATATATATATATATATATATATATATATAGAATTATTATAATTAAGTTGTTTATTTTTTTAAATTAAACAAATAATTTAGATAAATAAACAAAGGAAACTAATGAAACTTTAATTTAGAAATTTTAAAATTAGAAGGAATTCAATTAATGAAATTGATATGTATTTATTATTACATTTATTGTAATTATTGCATTTAAATATTATGTGGAAATTAATAAAATGAAAAAACCACAAAATACCATGTGGAAAAATCAATGAGAGTGTGACATGTGACAAAAAGTTCTTTATTTATTAGGTAGGATATATATATATATATATATATATATATATATATATATATATATATATATATATATATATATATATATATATATATATAGGAGTATGATCAATTGAGAACAGCTAAAAAGTTGAGAACGCGATAACACTTATCAGCCAATCATTTTATTAGGGTATTTAAGTAAATTTGTATTTAATATAGTTTCTTATTAATATAATACGGTTTCCAATATATGATTCATGATTTAGTAAATCGACAATTGTATCTGTAACATCGATTATGGTTGAAGATAACAACGTAGGAATTTGTTAACCCAGTTTTTCGATGTCGGACTGTTTTGATTACAGTAGTGATGATACCAAACATGATGATCATCATGGCGATGAAGCATTCGACAATAATCAATATCATGAAGATGATTTCTATCATTAAGATGATCAATACAGCGGAAGAATTCAATTATCTGATAATGCTAGTGAAGGTAACAATATCAACATCTTTTAAATATAGTTCGTGTATTACAATCAGCATTGAATTTATGTATATGATGAATAAGACATGTCATTTATTCAGTACATATTTGTATACGATTAATCATATATGTTTTATGTATTAATTAGTTAATGCTGGTGTATATCACAAATTGTTGTACATTGTTTCATAAATTTCGTGCAATGTTTCTTAAGTTTGATAAGCATCGGTGATTATGCGTAACAATCATATATGATAATGATTTAAATCTTTTGACATAGTTATGTGTATTTTAAAATGAGTAAACACTTCAATTTTGATTACTGTTTAACGCATGTTGATTATGATTAGAAAATTGTTTAGTTTATGAATACGTAATTGATCTAAATTTATACTATTCTCTCATGTCGCATTATTGTTTTTGTTGTCTAAAAAAACAGGTACAAATCGAACTGATTTTGAAGAGGAATCATTCAATAGTAATGTTGTTGACTCGCCTGGTGGGAAAACCAAGTTGTGGAAACCTATTGTTCCTAAAGAATTTATGTCAGATGTAGATGCTACTTATCAATCATTAAAGGAGACGGTTGAAATGTATAAATTATATGTAGATAAAACAGGTTTTGGTGTCAGTTTAAATACAGTAACGAGGTTTAGTGACAAAACCATTAAAAAAAGGTATGTAGTGTGCAACAAAATGGGTAAAATACCTAACAGATCAACTGACACTTTGGATCCTGACAGAACTGGAAGGAATAAACGAAACTCAAACTTCAGAATCACGGACTGCAAAGCATTGATAAAGTTTGAAAGGTTACATATGCGAACTAATGCTTGTAAAATATATGAGTTTGAAGAGAAACACAACCACCCCCTAGAAACTAAAGAAGAAAGACGATATTCCAAACGTTCACGACGACTTAGTTATAAAGACAAGGAGTTTATAGTGCGTTCTTTAACATCTAACATTGGTGCAACAAAGGCACATAAGTTACAAGTTAGTTTGCAAGGAGGTTATGAAAACTTTGGCCCTGAAGCAATTGATTATAAAATTTTTAGAAGGAAGATGGGAAACATTATTGGTGACAAGGATGCACAGTTGGTTGTTGACAAAATGAACATGAGGAAAGATGAGTTACCTAACTACACATTTGAGTATAAATGTGTTGATAGTGTGTTAAACGCAATGTTTTGGGCGGATGAAACCGATAAGTTGTATTAGAAGGAGTTTGGAGATGTGATATCATTTGATGCTACATTCCGAACAAATAAGTATGCTCTTAGTTTTCTATTTTTTTTCTTTAAATATGAATATTGTTGTTTTTTGAGTTTATAATAACTATTGAATTTGTTTTTAATTAAATTTTTAATACAAGTATGGAATGATTTTTGTGTCGTTTACATCTATAACATCCCAAATTTCGAGGTCAAAAATTTAATTTCAATTAACTGAGTATAAAAACATTCATGAGAAAACTACGTAGAAATATATACATTTCGTAAATCAACATATCATGTCTAAAAACCCAAATCATAAAATAGCAACATGTCAGAGTACAATCCCAGAATATCTCAAGTGTGGAAAATCAATGTGTATGTGTATGAAGTGCTGCTACCGCGTCGGCTCTTTCCTCTTCGCTGAAGAGGTGCCTGAAACCGAAACCGCAAACTGTAAGCACGAAGCTTAGTGAGTTCCCCCATCGTACCACATACCATACAATCATATAGCATACATACTGGTGGGCAATTCTAGGGTGCCCGTCCTACCCGGTACGACCATTCTGGGGTGCCGACCTACCCATGTCAAGCCATTCTGGGGTGCCGAACTACCCGTCGGTCCTAACAACCGACCCTCGGGGACTATTCCACCCCTACTGCTACTATCACATATAACATATCATGCCAACATATAAACATATCATCACATACTATCAGACATATCTGGGGTGCCTGACCCACCCTTCGATCCTAACAACCGAACTCTACTTCCGACGCATATAACATATCAGGTAGTAGCAACCCTAGATGATATCACAAAGACAATCATCCAACATAGAACTCCTACTGGTGGGCCAACATTGTGGCCGTACACCCACCGTTACTGGAAGGTAACTCACCTTGAACGAGTAGTTGCTGATAATCTGCGTGGGAAATCTCTGTCTGCTGCTGCTCCGGAAATCCTCCGACTATAATCCCCACAAAACACTTAGTCAGAGTCTGATATCTATTCATAGGGTAAAATGACCCGACTCGCCGAGTTAGTCAAAGTCAAAGTCAACTTCCAGTTGACCCGACTCGTCGAGTTAGACCGCCAACTCGTCGAGTCCCTATCCTTTCATCTGTCCTTCTTAACGCCTCTACTCGTCGAGTTTGACAACGACTCGACGAGTTCTCCTTCTAAAACAACCCCGAATGAACCTTCATCCGACTCGCCGAGTTGTATGACCAACTCGTCGAGTTCATCTCCATCATAAGAACAAGTCCTGCCCTCGACTCGCCAAGTTGTATGAACAACCCGTCGAGTTCATCTTCAAGAGTTGGGAGATTGCCTTAGACTCGCCGAGTCTACTCATGCACTCGCCGAGTCCTATGAACTCTAGGACTATGGCTTATCCCAATACATTGGGTCACTCCCTCAGACCCTCTAAAACCTTTCCAACACTCCACTGGGTCTCTTTGACCCATAACAGAAAACGGATGTCTAACCTCAGACTCGCCGAGTCCCAAGAACGACTCGCCGAGTCGATATTGTCCAAATCTATTTCTTCGATTTCTGGTGTACAACGCTTGTCCAAATGATAGATCTAAGTCCCTAAAATTGATCTATCACGTAAAGTTACGAACTTTACGCGCATGCATGGGACTTTGGGCCTAAAATGCTCAAAAAGAGACTCTTAAGTTGCATGGGGCTTCCATGGGTGCAAAAGCAGCCCTTTTCTGCCTTGTAACTCCTTCATGGACCTAGATCTGAAGCCTCCACCCCCAACCATGTTTGGAATCATGGTTGGTTACCAAGAATGGCTTATAAAAGCCTTAAATCTTCCCAAAAAGGGATCTAGCAAATGAACAAGCAAGGTATCGGCTTTATACCTTCTGGGAACTACAAATGATGTACAAACATGAACTCCCTTGGTCTTCTCTTGATTCCTCTAGGCTTTCCCTTCTTCTTTGAGCTCAAAATCACCAAAAAGCACCACAAATGCCTTAACTCTTTACACAAACGGTTAGGGTTTTCTAGGGGGGGGGGGGGGTTCTGGAAGCAATAGGGACGAAGGGTGGCTAGATGAGATGCTTAAATAGGGTGCAAACCCTTAGATTAGGGTTTTGTCCAGTCAGAGTCTACTCGTCGAGTCTGGGAGTCGACTCGACAAGTCCATCATTTAAATCCCGGATCAAATCCGCTTTTACCCGACAAGTTGGGCCTTCAACTCGCCGAGTCTCAGGCCAAAAATGCAAAATACTTAAATAGAATACATACCAGGAACCGGGTGCTATAAATCTCCCCCACTTATTTTAGACTTCGTCCTTAAAGTCTGCTGCTCGTTCCTGGAAAAGATTCGAGTAATGCTCCATCTTCTCATCCACTGACTCCCAAGTCCATTATGAGCCCTTCCGGTGCTGCCATTGCACCTTCACCAGCTCGACCCTCTTGTTCCTCAGATCCTTCGATTTCCGGTCAAGGATCGCCACAGGTCGCTCAATGTAATTCAGGTTGTCATCGACCTGAATATCTTCTAAAGGTACCACTGCCGAATCGTCCACCAAACATTTCCATAACTGGGAGACGTGAAAGTGCTATGAATCTGACTGAGTTCGGCTGGCAGGTCCAGCCTATACGCCACTTTGCCCACCCGGGCTATAACCCTGAAGGGTCTGATATACCTGGGACCCAACTTGCCCTATTTCCTGAATCGGATGACGCCCTTCCATGGTGACACCTTCAGGAGAACCATATCCCCTACTTGGAACTCCAGCTAATCAGCGCTTGTCGGCATAACTTTTCTGCCGACTCTGAGCAGTCTGAAGCCTGCTCCGGACCTGCTGAATCCTCTTTTTCGTCTTGAGCACCACTTCGGTGCTCCTCATGACCCTCTGGCCAACCTCACCCCAACATATCGGGGTCCTGCAGTTCCTCCCGTATAACATCTCAAAGGGAGGACAATCGATGCTCGTATGGTAGTTGTTGTTGTAGGAGAATTCAGCTAATGGAAGGTAGGTATCCCAACTACCACCAAAGTACAACACGCACGCCCGTAGCATATCCTCAAGTGTCTGGATGGTCCGCTCGCTCTTCCCATCCATCTGCGAGTGAAAAGCGGTGCTAAAGTGTAGACGAGTACCCAACTCGTCGTGGAATTTCTTCCAAAATATGGAAGTAAACCGCACATCCCTGTCAGAAATCATGGAGACTGACGCTCCATGCCGAGCCACCACCTCCCGAATGTAGATATTGGCCAACTTCTCGGCCGATATACTCTCCTAGATTGGTATGAAATGAGCACTCTTAGTCAATCGATCCACGATGACCCATATAGAATCTACTCCTCGCGCGGTCCTGGGAAGTTTGGTGATGAAATCCATGGTAATATCCTCCCACTTCCACATGGGAATATCTAACAGCTGCATCTTGTCGTGTGGTCTCTGATGCTCGACCTTGACCTTCCTACAGGTCAAGCACCGCTCCATGTACCATGCCACATCCCGCTTCATGCAGGGCCACCAATAGTCGAGACGAAGATCCCTATACATCTTCGTCGCCCCAGGATGGATAGAAAGCTTGGACTTGTGCGCCTCCTCCATCAACGTCTGACGCACGCCTCCATGATAGGGGACCCATACCCTATGGTGAATGGTCAACAATCCTCGGCTATCATAGTCGAAGGAGGAAACCTGACCCACAATACACTCACTCTTCCAATGTTCCTCCTTCATAGCCTCCTACTAGGCCTCTCGGATCTGCTCCAACAACAAAGTCACCACGGTCATCCACATGCAGATATCCATGATCGGCGCCGCCTTATGGCTAAGCGCGTCGGCCACCGCATTGGCCTTCCCAGGGTGGTAAAGGATCTCACAATCATAATCCTTCACCACCTCCAACCACCGACGCTGCCTCATGTTCAGATTTGGCTGGTCCATGAGATACCTCAGGCTCTTGTGGTCCGTGTAAATGGTACAACGAACCCCATAGAGGTAATGATGCCAAATCTTAAGAGCAAAAACCACCGCCCCCATCTCCAAATCATGCGTCGGGTAGTTCGCCTCGTGAGGTTTCAGCTGCCTCAGAGCGTAAGCAATAACATGTCCTCTCTGCATCAAAATTGTGCCCAAGCCCGAGATGGACACATCGCAGTATACGACAAAATCCTCCATGCCCTCTGGCAGAGCTAAGATTGGCGCCTCGCACAATCTCTGTCTCAAAGTCTCAAAAGCAGCCTGCTGCTCAGGCCTCCAACGAAAGACCACGACTTTCCTCGTCATCTTGGTCAGGGGTACGGCTATCTTGGAGAAATCCTAGATGAATATCTGATAATAGCTGGCTAATCCGAGGAAACTTCGAATCTCAGATAGAGACCTCGGAACCTCCCATCTCATCACGGCCTCCACTTTGGCCGGGTCAACCGATATCCCGTTCTGGTTGACAAGGTGCCCAAGAAACTGCACCTCGCGTAACGAGAACTCACATTTGGAGAACTTAGCATACAAGTTCTCCCTCCTCAAAGTCTCCAGAACCTCTCGCAGATACTACTCGTGCTCCTCCTACGTCTTGGAGTAAACCAAGATATCATCGACGAAAACTATCATGGACCGATCCAGCATCGATCTACATACACGGTTCATGAGATCCATGAATGCGGCAGGAGCATTGGTGAGCCCAAAGGGCATCACCACAAGCTCGTAGTGGCCATAGCGAGTCCGAAACGCAGTCTTCTGCACATCCTCCTCTCGGACCCTCATCTGATGATAACCCGAACGCAAATCGATCTTGGAGAACCAAGATGCTCCCTGTAGTTGGTCAAAGAGGTCATCAATCCTCGGGAGTGGGTAACGGTTCTTCACCGTTACCTTGTTCAGCTCCCGGTAATCTATGCACATGCGATGTGACCCGTCCTTCTTCTTAACAAACAAGATCGGGGCTCCCCAAGGCGAACTACTCGGCTTGATAAATCCCTTATCTAGCAGTTCATGCAGCTGCGTAGACAACTCCTGCATCTCGGGAGGAGCCAACCGATACGGTGCCTTGGCTATTAGAGCCACACCAGGGGCTAGGTCGATCCTGAACTCCACCTATTGCTCTGGAGGTATCCCAGGAAGCTCCTATGGGAACACATCTGCGTAGTTTTGCACCACCAGAACGTCACTCACCGTCGCCTTAACCGCCTCTTGGGTATCCATAACATATGCGACATACCCGGCGTAGCCCTGTTGTAAGTATCGCCTAGCCCTTGCTGCTGAACACACTATGGGTCCACGCTGTGGCCTCTCGCCATGGATCACCAACTCTCCCCTACCTGGGGTCCTGACTCGCACTAGCTGTTGTGCGTAATCTATCACTGCCCCATTGGGGCTCAACCAATCCATGCCTATTATTACCTTGTTCCCTCGCAATGGAATGGGAACCAGGTCTACCAGGTAGCACTCCTCGAATAACCTCAGCACACAATCTCGGAAAACTGTTGATGCTCGCATTGATCAATCATCGACAATCACTACCTCTAAAGGGTAATCCAACATGCCCGAAGACTCATAACACCTCTTGTTGAGCGCAAGAGAGACAAAAGATCGAGTGACACCTGAATCAAACAACACCTGTACCGGAATACCATTCACATGGAACGATCCTAAACATGTACACACACAACATACATCAATATCATAAACATCATATAAATTGATCAGGGAGAAAGAATCATACCCGTCACCATATCGGGTGTGGCGCGTGCCTCCTTGGTAGTCAATTAGAATGCCCGGCTCCTCACCACTAGATCCTCTGACTTCCTTGCCGGCCATCAGTGATCCGCAGGGTCGTTGGGGCTGGCTCCTTCATCGGCGCTGCTAATGCTATCAACTGGGGGCAATTGGGCTTTTTATGGCCCATCTAGTTGTAGTGAAATCACAACAACTCGGATGTCTGAACAGTAGGTGCAGGGGCAGTACAATCACTACTGAAGTGCCCCGTCTTGTCGCAGTTGTAGCAGCCCGACGATCCCAACCTACAAGCTCCCTCATGTGGCATGCCGCATTTTGTGACATCCCCAATTTCACGGCTAGAAAAGACCGATTTGTTTATGCTTTGTTTTTAAAATCAGAGTAATCTTTTAAAGAAAACAATTGCAGAATTTGTTCCCAAAACAAAATATGCTAAAAATTATTAAAGTATTTCTTTAAAGAAATGTATTTTCATTATATAACAAAATCTCGGGATGTCATGTTCAATACAGACCAAAAGCATAAACAGAACAAAATAGACCTTACAACAGTTATTCATAACTACTGGCCTATAATCCAAAATCTCTCGTCAAGTCCACCAACTTATACTCTTGTGCCATTACTTGTAATGCAAAGAAATATGAGTAGGTTAGGCTTGGGAGCCTGGTGAGCATATAGGGTTTTCAACCCACAATAATATAATTATTATATTTAATTATCAAACCATCAATCCAATTACCCACCCCTATTATCTTCCTTTATTTCATAGAGATTTACCCTAAGAACTGATTACCCTTCTCCCATTCATTCCTAAGAATTGCCCTAAGGAATTGGCACAAAGTCTAGTGCTGCCATGGTTCTTAGATTACCTCTGGTGAACACACAGTTCAAAATAATTAATGAACACCTAGTTCAAGAACACCCATTGAACACACTCCGTTCAATAATACCTAATGAACACCTAGTTTAAAAACACCTAATGAACACTTAATTCAAAAACACCTAATAAACACTTAGTTCAAAAACACCTAATGAACACTTAGTTCAAATATCCCTGGCGAACACATAGTTCAAAACATCTAGTAAACACTTAGTTCAAATATCCATGGTGAACTCAATCACCTAAGGAACACAGAGTACGGAAGCTCTTAGTTCAAACCACGTGATAATAATGTATATCTCGATCCTGCAAAACCACTAATATTATTAACACATATAAATCATATTTCTAAAATAATCTATCCCATCCCGTCGATCCCCACATACTGACCCTATACTATGATCTTACGAGATCTAACCTAAGGAATCGATATGAACAATAAATTGATGAGGCTGCTTCGGAAATTCCCTTGTAGCAAACGAGGATCAACAAAGACATCAAATAAAGGGAATGGAATAATTTTCATCACGAACCTTCGTTCGTAAAAGAAAGAACCACAAGACATTTTAAGTCAGGGGTAGTTATTTAGATAACAATGCCTAGGCATGGTCTGACTATCATGAGGTCTTATACCTCCAGACTCTACCTATCCTAACATCAAACTTTGCCTAGCAGTGGCCTGAACACATGAGGTATTTCACCCCCAAACGCACCCTATCCAACAATATAACACCAGACATACCTAGCAGTGGTCTATTACCGACACACTTTATTAGGCAGTCTACGAAGTTCCCTTAATTACTTCGTGAAAGAAAACGTTGACATATGAAGCTCCGTCGATCACCTCAAAAAAGAAACACTAACTCCAAATCTCTCTCAAAATAAAAGTATGGGGAAATACTACTAGAGTACTCCCGTATACTCCCGTAACCGGCACACAAAATTGTCACAAAGACTTTGTACATGATAGTACTTCTGGCACATTATAGTACCCTGGTATGCGAAAGTCTCGTACCCGAGAACATAATAGTACCCTGGCACAAGCAGCACCCAAGACACAAAGCTTTGAAAAGGACTTCGCACCGATCATCAATCTCACCCCACACGTACTCATAATAAGAGACTACCCGAAGTCCAATCTTAATTGAACTAAACATCCCTATTTAAGTCTTAACCCATCACTAGGCAAGCCTACAATGCCTATAATCAAATTTTGATACTATCTTCATTTAGGCAATGCCAACTAGTGTATACTTAACACAAGGTTTTAAGTAATAATATCATATATACACATCTTAACACATATTGAACCATATCTGATTCACACGTTGTATATCGTCAAATATATCTAACACGTATTTCAGACAATAACAAATACTTCACATACCTATGTATATTTCATACTTTAATCAATACTCGTACTAAAATCACGTTCCTAAAAGGGACTATACACATGATACCTTATCGAATGAACACGTAGTTCAAAAATACATAATCCGTACTCCCGGATCTTAAATTTGCCTCATTACCTAATCCATAATTCCCGTATCTAAAACTAACCTCTTGATCTGATCCATACTTTCGGATCTAAAACTAACCTCTTTATCCGATCCATACTCTCGAATCTAAAACTAACCTCTTTATCCCTTTATCTCATGGCCCAACCCATCTTTTATCACCTACCAACAACCTCATCTACCCATGTTCTACCAAATATATTTGTAGATAGAAAATACATATACAGTTTAACTCATTAAAACTTATATAATTCGTCCATTCCACAATCATCTCAAATAAACAACAATATATTATACACATAGAACGTATTTTATAGCAAATACTTAATATTTATGTGTTAGAAGAAAGTGACCACACACTCACTTGATCAGAAGATGATCGGACAGCACTACTACTTGTAGAAGTAGTATTCTTTGGTAGATCTTCACAAAAATTGGCTTCTCGTGGGCAGAGATTCGGCTTAGGAATCGCACTTCTCGGGATCTTCGGGGCTTCGTGACTTGCTTCGGGGCTCGGGAATGATATCGGGGCTTCGGGATATTTCTTGCACGAAAAACGATGCAAAAACGAAAGAGAAATAAAAGAAATGGAGCAAAGAACTCGGCAGCCTCGACTTTCTTTTATAGGGGCTAGATTCTCGATTTACGCTGGGCGTAAATCCAGGTACATTGGGCGTAACTCGGATAAGCCCGGTGACTCCCCCCTTTGGATAATATCGGATTTTATAATTAAATTAAATATTTTAATTATTTAATAAACTTTAAAAATTCATATATTCCTCATACGAACTCCGTTTTCGACGTTCTTTATATCCACGCGTAGGTGAGACTACACTCTACAACTTCATTTAGACTTCGTTGGCAAATTTTGAATTTATTTATATTATATTATTTTAGTAGGCCAGGACAGGAAAACTCCGTTATAAATTCTTAACTTCTTCATCCGACGTCCGTTTTCGTCTGTCTTTTTATCGTTGCACTATTAATGATGAGATATTCAATTCTCGTTTAGATTGTTTCGGTTAAAAACCGCTCGATCTCAAATCGAGTATTCGGGCTGCATACTGCTAAGCTGAAACTTAGAAAAATCATAACTTCCTCATACGAAGTCAGATTTGGGCATTCTTTTTAAGCACGCTCTCGTTTTAACAAAATCTACGACTTTCGTTTAAATCACTAAGGCTATATATATCTCTCTAACGTAAATTCACTTTTTACGTCATTCAGCGTCGTGCCGGTTCTGTCGCGAAACTTCGACATGTCAGAACTTCTTCGTTATAACTCGGATTTCGGCGTTCTTTATATGTACGGAATCCTTGTAACATTTACTATAAATTAGTTAAGATTATTCATCCTAAATAATCTTCTATCAAAAAGTCATTTTTGACGCATATCGTCTCTAAATTGACTAGCCCTGATCTACGGGCGTTACATATTTCCTGGAGCGGCCCTGTCCTGACTGGCCTTTCGGCCTACCATCTGATCCCTTGGGCTTCTTCCCCGAAGCCCCAGTCACCTAGCCCTCCTCTACCTTCCTCTTCCGGATGTGCTCCAGATCGATCTCCCTCTCCCTTGCCCTGACAATCTTGGAATCCAGGGGAGGGCAAGCTGAAAAACTAATATGCTACTGAATGTCGGCTCGCAGCATGTCATGGTAACGGGTCCTCATCATGTCCTCATCTCCCACATACTGGGGCACCACTAACGCCCTCTCCCAAAACTTGACGGTGATCTCCGCCATAGTCTCCGCCGTCTGTCTCATATCTAGGAACTCCCTGGTCAATTGTTGAAGCTCCACCGCAAGTGCGAACTCTGCCTTGAACCGGGTCACAAAATCCGGTCATGTCATAGCCTCAATAGTCGAGGCTCCTAGAGAGTCACCAACCGACTCCCACCAATCTCTGGCCCGGTCTCTCAAGGACCCTGTTGCATATCTCACCTCCGACCCCTCGGGGCAAAAGCTGGTCAACTGTGCAGACTCAATGTCTGCAATCCATCGCCTGGCTGCAATGGGGTCCTTTTCCCTATGGAAATCCGACGCACCACTGTCCCTGAAGTCCTTAAAGGACAGTGTGCGTGATCTTGACTGGCTGGTTGCTATGTCACTCCTAAACGCCCTAAGGCGATCCTCCATCAGCTCGACAATCCCTTCCTTGATCGACCCAAAGATGACCGGGGTCGCATCAAGGATGCCTCTGGTGGTCTCGGATGCAATGAATTCGCGTAGCCTCTCATCTACTAGTTCGGAACCTAAACCCGAACCCGATCTCTCTCCTGAACTGCCAACTGTTGGCCTCGGACGTAGTACCATCATTCTGGAATACATAACGACAATCGTCAGTGATACTGATACATTTAGAGGGATCACATCTATCACAAGTTCCCTGGTCTTGCCCCAGCCTTCCTCGATTCATGTATGGATCCTCTTCTTCCAGGAGTACGGGCCCATACTACCTTCCACATCTATCCGTACTTTCCTCAAGAACCGTCTCGATTCCACCAAGTCCCTTCTACTGCTACTGATCTCTACTATTCTCATCCTAGGCTTTCCCTAGGGTACCCCTGACTCCACCCTAATCAGTCCTCAGCTGCTGAAGGCCTCTTTGTAGTTACAATTAGCCATTACGTTAATACAATCACATGCAACGAGGCCCAGATAATCCTTCGAGTTAGGGACTCATCCGTACAATGGTTAGGACTCAAACAAGAGCTGCAAAATAGGGTCAAATCCAATCCTCTACGATTATTCAACCCTGATCACATGTGACTTTATCGTATTCACCTAACAACTAACTCCCATCACTCAAAGTCCCACAAAGAACAAAGCTTGCAGCATTCAGACAAAAGGGAACGATCTCAAGCAATTCTATTCTCATAACAGGAAACCACACTAGCATACGATGCTAAACTCGTACTATCAGGCATAACCTAAACATGCTATCCTACTACTGTCTACTTTATACTAGCATGCAATTCTCATAAGCTGAAACACCTAAAGCAGGCACATAAGGCATCATTCCTAGATCCTTAGTCCTATTCAAGCATGTTGTTCTACTGAAACTAATAAACATAACATAACTTGTATGGGTACTTTGGGGAATACTTACTTGAGCTCGGTCGGTCGTTCACATCACACACTTCGTTCTTTTTCCAAAACTCTTTTAACTTATCTTTCAGAAAACCATTTCCTTGTAAAAATATTTTAATCCCTCGATTTGAGTCCAGACACCCCCGAGGTGTGTCCAAATCCCTCAAACCAGGGCTCTGATACCAACTTATAACATCCCAAATTTTGAGTCCAAAATTTTCATTTTAATTAACTGAGTATAAAAACATTCATGAGAAAACTACGTAGAAATATATATCATTTCGTAAATCAACATAGAATGTCTGAAAACCTAAATCATAAAATAGCAACATGTCAAAGTACAATCCCAGAATATCTCAAGTGTGGAAAATCAATGCGTATGTGTATGATGCGTTGCTGCCGCGCCAGCTCTTTCCCCTTCGCTGAAGAGGTACTTGAAACCAAAATTGCAAACTGTAAGCACAAAGCTTAGTGAGTTCCCCCATCGTACCACATACTATACAATCACATAGCATACAAACTGTCGGGCAATTATGGGGTGCCCGTCCTACCTGGTACGACCATTCTGGGGTGCCGACCTACCCGGTACGACCATTCTGGGGTGCCGACCTACCCATGTCAAGCCATTCAGGGGTGCCGACCTACCCATGTCAAGCCATTCATGGGTGCCGACCTACTCGTAGGTCCTAACAACCGACCCTCAGGGACTATTCCACCCCTACTGCTACTATCACATATAACATATCATGCCAACATATAAACATATCATCACATACAATCAAACATATTTGGGGTGTCTAACCCACCCTTCGATCCTAACTAGCGAACTCTACTTCTGACACATATAACATATCCAGGTAGAAGCAACCCTAGATGATATCACAAAGACGATCATCCAACATACAACTCCTACTGGTGGACCGACATTGTGGCCATAGACCCACCGCCACTAGAATGTAACTCACCTTGAACGAGTAGCTGCTGATAATTAGCGTGGGAAATCCCTATCTGCTGCTACTCCGGAAATCCTCCGGCTATAATCCCCACAAAACACTTAGTCAGAGTCTGATATCTATTCATAGGATAAAATGACCATTTTACCCATGACCAATTCCAAGTCAAAGTCAAATTCAAAGTCAACTTCCAGTTGACCTAACTCACCAAGTTGGACCGCCAACTCGTCGAGTCCCTATCCTTTTATTTGTCCTTCTTCACGTCTCTACTCGTCGAGTTTGACAACGACTCGACGAGTTCTCCTTCTAAAACAACCCCGAATGAACCTTCATCCGACTCGCTGAGTTGTATGACCAACTCGTCGAGTTCATCTCCATCATAAGAACAAGTCCTGCCCTCGACTCGCCGATTTGTATGAACAACCCGTCGAGTTCGTCTTCAAGAGTTGGGAGATTGCCTTGGACTCGTCGAGTCTGCTCATGCACTCGCCGAGTCCTATGAACTCCAGGACTATGGCTTATCCCAATACATTGGGTCACTCCCTCGGACCCTCTAAAACCTTTCCAGCACTCCATTGGGTCTTTTTAACCCATAACAGAAAAGGGAAGTCTAACCTCAGACTCGCTGAGTCCCAAGAACGACTCGTCGAGTCGATACTCTCCAAGTCTATTTCTTCGATTTCTGGTGTACAACTCTTGTCCAAATGATAGATCTGGGTCCCTAAACTCGATCTAGCACTTAAAGTTACGAACTTTACATGCACGCATGGGACTTTGGGCCTAAAATGCTCTAAAAGAGAATCTTAAGTTGCATGGGGCTTCCATGGGTGCAAAAGCAGCCCTTTTCTGCCTTGTAACTCCTTCATGGACCTAGATATGAAGCCTCCATCCCTAACCATGCTTGCAATCATGGTTGGTTACCAAGAATGACTTATAAAAGCTCTAAATCTCCCCAAAAATGGATGTAGCAAATGATCAAGCAAGGTATCGACTTTATACCTTCTGGGAACTGCAAATGATGCACAAACTTGAACTCCCTTGGTCTTCTCTTGATTCTTCTAGGCTTTTCCTTCTTCTTTGAGTTCAAAATCACCAAAAAGCACCACAAATGCCTTAGCTCTTTACACAAACGATTATGGTTTTCTACCCGGGGGGGGGGGTGTGACATCCCCAAAATCTCGGCCAGAAAAGACCGATTTCATTTATGCTTTTTAAAATAACTTCAGAATAAATCCTTTTGATTTAAAAGTGTTGCGGAATTTGTTCCAAAAACAAAACATGATAAAATAATATTTATCAAAGCATTTCATCAAGAGATGCATTTTCATTATATAGTCAAAACTCGAGATGTCATGTTCCGATACAGACCATAAAGCATAAACGATAACATTACAAGTCATTCAACAAATATATACATATACAGACTTGTAAACAAAACAACTCGATGATTCATCCATCATACGCCCTTGCACCACTTCCTGTAATACAAATAAATTTGAGTGGGTCAGGCTTGGGAGCCTGGTGAGCATATAGGGTTTTCAACCCACAATAAATTAATTATATTTAATTTCACCAACCAATCACTATCCCGATTACCCATTCCCGTTATCCTAACTTTACTTCCCTAAAACAACATCTATCTCAAGGGACCTAATCTAGGATTTTCATCGGCACAGACATCACTGCTAAGGGGTTTCCTCAAAAATAGATATCCTAAAGGCAACCATGAGGGGGATAGAGTACACCGGTGAACACATCGTTCACAACACCTACAGGTTATGAACCTGCTAGCGTTCCACTGGACAGTCTAGAAAGAGTCCGTGGTCGTTATCCATACTCCGCTGAATAACTAGATCAACAACAACAACAACACGAGGCCTCTCATCTGTTTATTTCCCACCAACTATCTACCTATGTTCTACCCAACATATTAGTAGATAAAAATATATATTTTTATACATAGTTTAAAACCTGTATATCATTTTCATTCAATATATATTCCACATAACAGATGAGGCACACCCACATAACACGTATTTCATAGAAAGCAATTCATATCTATGAGATGGAAGAGGGTGAATATACATTCACACACATAACAACAAAATTATACACATAACACGTATTTCGTATAAAATACTTCATAATCATGCGTTAGAAGAAAGTAACTACGCACGCACACATATAAACAACAATATACTTAATACACTCAAACCATATTTGTATTATTATCGTGTTTATGAAAGGTAGTATACACTCACTTGATCAGAAGATGATTAGACAGCACTACGGCTTGTAGAAGTAGAATTTTTCGGTAGATCTGGAAGATATCCACAAAAATCGAACTTCTCGCGGGCAGAGCTTCGGCTCGGGAACCGCACTTCTCGGGATCTTTGGGATCTCGGGAGTTTCCTCGGGGCTCGAGAATAATACCGGGGCTTCGGGGTATTTCTGGCATGCAAACCGATGCAAAACGGGAGAGAGAAGAGAGAAAATAGCAAAAGAAGTCGGCTGCCTTCGGATCCTATTTATAGGAGGCTGGAGCCTCGGAGTGCGCGGGGCGTACTGCTCCGAAACGTCATGGTGTTCGTCATCCGAAGAACTCGAGTGCGAAGGTCGTCATGCTTCGTTGTACGCGGGGCGTACTTCAGATCAGATCGGTGACTCCTTCGGATAATCATCCGAATTAAAGATTAAATTTAAATACAAAATATTTAATAAACTTCGGAAATTCATATCTTCTTCATACGAACTTCGTTTTTGACGTTCTTTATATCCACGCGAAGGTGAGACTACGCTCTACAACTTTCGTTTAGACTCCGTCGGCTAATTTTGACTTTATTTTTATTATTTATTTTTAATATGTCGGGACAGAAAAACTTCGTTATAAATTCATAACTTCTTCGTTTGAGGTCCGTTCTCGCCTAACTTTTCACCGTTTCGATACCAACAACGAGACCTTAGATCCTCGTTTAGATTACTTCGGCTAAAACCGCTCGATCTCAAATCGAGTATTTCAGGCTGCATACCGCTAAGCTGAAACTTCGATAAATCATAACTTCCTCATACGAAGTCAGATTTAGGCGTTCTATATATATTCGGAAACCTCGTTTCAACTACTACAACATTATCCAAATATATCAAGTTTATTTTACACTTTAATTTTGACGCTTATTTTTATTCTTAATTAATCAAACCACATAATTAAGCAATTAAGCACAAAACACATAATACCCAAATAATACACTCTTATTATTTCAAAACGAGTTACAAAGGTTAACCTAGACTATTACATCAACATTAATGACAGGCCCAAAAACACAGGCGTTACAATTCTCTCCACCTTAGAATGATTCCGTCCCCGGAATCACACATCAACAAACAAATGCAGATAGCGACCCATCATGTCACTCTCCGTCTCCCAGGTGAGATTCGGCCCATTCGTGTGTTTCCATCGGACAAGCACTAACTCAACCATCTTGCGTCGCAACTTCTTAGTCTTTCGGTCAACAATTGCCTCTGGTTCTTCAATCAACCTTTTGTTCTCATCGATTCTCAACTCCGAAAGTGGAATCATGTCGGGAACTTCTCTCGTGAACTTCCTCAAATAACACACATGAAAAGTGTTATGAATTCCATTCAGTTCTTCTGGTAGTTCGAGCTTGTAAGCTTGGTTCCCAATCCTCTGAAGAACTTTAAACGGTACAATAAACCTTGGACTCAACTTTCCCCTTTTACCAAATCTTATAAGTCCCTTCCACGGCGAGACTTTAAGCAAAACCGAATCTCCAACCTCATAAGTCATCGGTCTTCGCTTTTTGTCAGCATAGCTCTTTTGACGATCTTGAGCTGCTAACATTCTTTCCCTAATTATTTTCAACTTTTCAGCAGTTTGATGAACCATCTCCGGTCCCATAAATTGCTTTTCCCCAGCCTCAAGCCAACAAGACGGCGTACGAAACTTCTGTCCATACAAAGCTTGGTAAGGTGTCATCTTAATGCTCGAGTGGAAACTATTATTGTAGGAAAATTCTACCAAAGGTAAATGCTCATCCCAGTTACCTAGGAATTCCAAGGTACATGCTCTCAGCATATCTTCAAGTGTTTATATTGTTCTTTCACTCTCACCATCAGTCTGCGGATGGTAAGCTGTACTTAAACATAACTTGGTACCCATTTGCTCTTGTAGACTTTTCCAAAACCTCAAGGTGAAACGGCTATCACGATCCGACACAATCGTTAACGGAACACCGTGAAGCCTCACAATTTCCTTCACGTAAGAATTCACAAGCTTCTCCATAGACCATTTCTCCTTGGCCGCTATGAAATGCGCACTCTTAGTGAATCGATCAACGACCACCCAAATCATGTCGTGACCATTTTTTGTTCTGGGCAGTTTAGTGACAAAATCCATAGCAATGTCTTCCCACTTACCCATAGGCACAGACAATGGTTCTAAACTCCTGTACGGTTTCTGATGTTGTGTCTTTACTCTCGCACAAGTCACACACTCAGCCACATACTTTGCAACATCAAGCTTCATCGTCGGCCACCAGTAGTAGGGTTTCAGGTCCCTGTACATGGTCTTGTGAGCTTCTTCCATCAGAAGATCTCTAATTCCTCCGGACTTAGGTACCCAAATCCGATCTTGGAACACCTTCAGTCCGTGACTGTTTACACCGAATACCAACGTTTTGCCCAAACGTTCCTCCTTTCGGTCATTCTTTTCAGAAGCTTCCTCTTGATCTTTCTTTATACTTTCCATAATGGTCGAGACAACTTCAATTCTCAACGCTCTTGGCCTTTTCCTTTCAAGATTGACTTTCCGACTGAGAGCATCAACAACAACATTAGCTTTACCGGGGTGGTAAGTATCTCACAGTCGTAGTCTTTAAGTAATTCTAGCCAGCGTCCTTGCCTCATATTCAATTCCTTCTGATTAAAGAGATAGTGGAGACTCTTATGATCAGTGAAAAGTTTGCACTTCGTGCCATAGAGGTAATGCCTCCATATTTTCAGAGCGAAAACTACCGCTGCCAACTCCAAATCATGAGTCGGGTAGTTCTTTTCATGCTCCTTCAGCTGTCGAGACGCATATGCTATCACCTTTTCTCTTTGGGTCAAAACACAACCCAATCTAACCCCAGACGCATCGCTATAAACAACGAAGTCTTCAACTCCATCGGGTAGAGAAAGTATCGGTGCCTCGCATAGCTTCTTCTTTAGCTTCTCGAATGCTTCTTTATGATTATCATTCCAAGCATAAGTAGCTCCTTTGTGGGTCAAAGCTGTCAACGAAGTAGCGATCGAAGAAAAGCCTTGGCTAAACCTTCGGTAATATCCGGCTAATCCCAAAAAGCTTCAGATCTCCGTGGGACTTTTCAGTTGTTCCCACTTCATTACGGCTTCAATCTTTGCTGGATCAACCATTATCCCTTCTTGGTTGACCACGTGACCCAAGAATTGGACTTCACGAATCCAAAAATCACATTTGGAGAACTTTGCATACAGCTTATCCTTCTTCAAAACTTCCAACACTTCTCGCAAGTGTTTGCCATGCTCCTCCTGGCCTTTTGAATAAATCAGAATGTCATCTATGAACACTATCACAGATTTATCTAAGAACGGATTACAAACCCTATTCATTAAATCCACGAATGTTTTCGGAGCATTGGTTAGTCCAAACGACATAACCAAAAACTTGTAGTGTCCATATCTAGTTCTGAATGCAGTTTTCTCGATATCTTGCTCTCTTACTTTTAGCTGATGATATCCTGACCTTAGATCGATCTTCGAGAAATAGCTCGGACCTTGCAATTGATCAAACAGGTCATCAATCCTTGGCAACGGATATCTATTCTTTATTGTTGCCTTATTCAGCTCTCTATAATCGATGCACATTCTCATACTTCCATCTTTCTTCTTCATGAATAACACCGAAGCTCCCCAGGGTGATGAACTAGGTCTAATGAAACCCTTGTCCAATAACTCTTGAAGTTGCATCATCAGCTCCTTCATCTCCGTCGGTGCTAATCGATAAGGTGCTTTTGCAATTGGCGTTGTTCTTGGAAACAAGTCAATACGGAATTCCACTTGTCTATCAGGTGGTAATCCAGGAAGATCTTCGAGAAATACTTCCGGATAATCACACACCACTGGAATACTCTACATCACCTTCTTTTCCTTCTTAGCATCGATCACGAATGCTAAGTATGATGTACACCCCTTGGTCAAACATTTTCTGGCTTTCATTAGAGAAATGATTCCAGAATTTATTCTGCGTTTATCTCCATACACCATAAATGATTCCTTCCCAGGCGGGTTCACTTTCATTATCTTCTTCTTGCACAAAATTTTGGCATCATTGGCGTTAAGCCAATCCATTCCCAAAACGATGTCGAAACCATTAAGTTCGATAGGCAATAATTCCTCGTGGAACTCATTCCCATTCAGATCAATTAAGATGTTTTTCATGCGATAGCTAACAGGTACAAACTTGCCACTAGCAACTTCGACTAACAAAGCATCATCTAGTCTAACAACAGGCAAAGCTAGTTTTCTACCAAATTTATGCGATATAAAGGAGTAGTTGGCTCCAGAATCAAATAAAATTTGGGCAGGCAAATTGTTAACGAGAAAGTTACCTGAAGCGACATCAGCTTCATCTTTAGCAGCTTCCAGTGTCATCTGGAATGCTCTCGCCTTTGGCTTTGGCGGAATGTTGGGTCTAGCTGCCTCCTTCTTCTTCAGGCAGTCCCTCGACATGTGTCCCTCCTCACCACAACCATAACAAACTTTCTTAGAAAGGGTACATTCATTGGCATAGTGCCCTGACTTTCCACATTTGTATCATGTGGCCGCTACCTCACATTTTCCATGATGCTTCTTCTTACATTTGTCGCACCATTTCGCTTCACCTCCTCCTCCTCTCGAACCAGATTTCGAGAACTTGTTTTTCTTATTGGACCCTGAAGTTCCATCGAACTTCCTCTTTTCACCAACTTCTATCCTTTCCAGACCCTTTTCCTTCTGCTGGGCCTCCACATTCTAGTTGCACGAACAACCGTTTTCAGAGTAGTTGCCATCTTGACTGTCGGACCAAAGTCGGCAGGCAGTCCATTAGCAAACCTCTCAATCTTGGAGAGTTCCGTTGGCACTAGGTACGGAAATAACTTCATTTTCTCATTGAATGCAGTAGCATAGTCGTCTATGCTCATTTTCCCCTTCTTCAAGTTTTGGAACTCATTGTTCAGATCAATCAGATCTATCTCTGAACAATACTGCACCCTTAGTTGTTCCAAGAACTCCTCCCATGACATTTTCAGGGCTTCTCCTCGTGGCATAGTATCTTGCAACAACTTCCACCAACTCAAGACTCTAGTCTTCAGTTGTCTAACTGCAAAGACGGTCTTCTGTTTGTTGCTACAGTCGCAACTTTCAAATACCATCTCCATTTCAGAGATCCAATCCATTATTTCAACAGGCTTTGGGCTTCCAGAAAGACTTGGCGGCTTGGCGCCCAAGAAGTTCTTGTACATTCGCCCATCCTTGTTGTTTCTCCTTTCCGGATCGTTCCTTCGTTCTCCTTGAGTCCCAACTTGACTCATAATGCGACTATTGTTCCCTTCCTCCGATTGCTCGGGAATCAATTCGGGTTCCTCAATAGGTATGATAGGTTCATCCCTATTATCATGCAACATCTGTCGCATCTCATCCCTTTGTTCAGCTAACATAGCCCGAATCATGGCTTGCATCGCAACCATTGGTATCGGTTCTGGTGCTGCTGCTACAACAGGTATTTGCTCAATCACTGGCGTTTGATTCCTGTTTTCATCTGCGTGTCCAACGCCACTCCTTGTTCTCACCATTTTTGATCTACACACCGAATAAGGTGAAATTTGATCCTCATTCACGATAGATATTTAAATCATCCTTATTACTCCGAAACGATTACATGCTAGTTCTAATACCGTAGACATACGCTTAGAATCCTACACACATAAGGTTTCTATATCCTGTCGGCAACAGACCGTAGATCCGAACAATTAATATCATATATGGCAACATATAACATTTAGCACATAAAAGCATTTTAGGCAACTTTCCTAAAATAAACTAGTGCTCGTGTCTAAAATCCAATAGACACACATCTCAAAATTCCACTTAGCATTCTAAGTTCAAGTCTAGAAATTCTACAAATTCCTAGTTCGCTTAAACTAATGCTCTGATACCAACTGTGACATCCCCAAAATCTCGGCCAGAAAAGACCGATTTCATTTATGCTTTTTAAAATAACTTCAGAGTAAATCCTTTTGATTTAAAAGTGTTGCGGAATTTGTTCCCAAAACAAAACATGATAAAATAATATTTATCAAAGCACTTCATCAAGAGATGCATTTTCATTATATAGTCAAAACTCGGGATGTCATGTTCCGATACAGACCATAAAGCATAAACGATAACATTACAAGTCATTCAACAAATATATACATATACAGACTTGTAAACAAAACAACTCGATGATTCATCCATCTTACTCTCTTGCGCCACTTCCTGTAATACAAATAAAACTGAGTAGGTCAGGCTTGGGAGCCTGGTGAGCATATAGGGTTTTCAACCCTCAATAAATTAATTATATTTAATTTCACCAACCAATCACTATCCCGATTACCCATTCCCGTTATCCTCACTTTACGTACCTAAAAAAACATCTATCTCAAGGGACCTAATCTAGGATTTTCATCGGGACGGACATCACTGCTAAGGGGTTTCCTCAACAATAGATATCCTAAAGACAACCATGAGGGGGATAGAGTACACCGGTGAACACATCGTTCACAACACCTACAGGTTATGAACCTGCTAGCGTTCCACTGGACTGTCTAGAAAGAGTTTGTGGTCGTTATCCATACTCCGCTAAATAACTAGATCAACAACAACAACATCGAGGCCTCTCATCTGTTTATTTCCCACCAACTATCTACCCATGTTCTACCCAACATATTAGTAGATAAAAATATATATTTTTATACATATTTTAAAACCTGTATATCATTTTCATTCAATATATATTCCACATAACAGATGAGGCACACCCATATAACACGTATTTCATAGAAAGCAATTCAGATCTATGAGATGGAAGAGGGTGAATATACATTCACACACATAACAACAAAATTATACACATAACACGTATTTCGTATAAAATACTTCATAATCATGCGTTAGAAGAAAGTAACTACGCACTCACACATATAAACAACAATATACTTAATACACTCGAACCATACTTGTATTATTATCGTGTTTATGAAAGGTAGTATACACTCACTTGATCAGAAGATGATTAGACAGCACTACGGCTTATAGAAGTTGAATTCTTCGATAGATCTGGAAGATCTCCACAAAAATCGAACTTCTCGCGGGCAGAGCTTCGGCTCGGGAACCGCACTTCTCGGGATCTTCGGGATCTCGGGACTTGCCTCGGGGCTCGAGAATAATACCGGGGCTTCGGGGTATTTCTGGCATGCAAACCGATGCAAAACGGGAGAGAGAAGAGAGAAAATAGCAAAAGAACTCGGCTGCCTTCGGATCCTATTTATAGGAGGCTGGAGCCTCGGAGTACGCGGGGCGTACAGCAGTACGCGGGGCGTACTGCTCCGAAACGTCATGGCGTTCGTCATCCGAAGAACTCGAGTGCGAAGGTCATCATGCTTCGCTGTACGCGGGGCGTACTTCGGATCAGATCGGTGACTCCTTCGGATAATCATCCGAATTAAAGATTAAATTTAAATACAAAATATTTAATAAACTTCGGAAATTCATATCTTCTTCATACGAACTTCGTTTTTGACGTTCTTTATATCCACGCGAAGGTGAGACTACGCTCTACAACTTTCGTTTAGACTCCGTCGGCTAATTTTGACTTTATTTTTATTATTTATCTTTAATAGGCCGGGACAGAAAAACTTCGTTATAAATTCATAAGTTCTTCGTTTGACGTCCGTTCTCACCTAACTTTTCATCGTTTCGATACCAACAACGAGACCTTCGATCCTCGTTTAGATTGCTTCGGCTAAAAACCGCTCGATCTCAAATCGAGTATTTCAGGGTGCATACTGCTAAGCCGAAACTTCGATAAATCATAACTTCCTCATACGAAGTCAGATTTAGGCGTTCTATATATATTCGGAAACCTCGTTTCAACTACTACAACATTATCCAAAGATATTAAGTTTATTTTACACTTTAATTTTGACGCTTATTTTTATTTTTAATTAATCAAACCACATAATTAAGCAATTAAGCACAAAACACATAATACCCAAATAATACACTCTTATTATTTCAAAACGAGTTACAAAGGTTAACCTAGACTATTACATCAACATTAATGACAGGCCCAGAAACACAGGCGTTATAGGGGGGGGGGGGGGGGGGGGGGGGTTGGAAGCAATAGGGATGAAGGGTGGCTGGATGAGATGCTTAAATTGGGTGCAAACCGTTAGATTAGTGCTTTGTCCAGTCAGAGTCTAGTCGTTGAGTTTGGGAGTCGACTCGACGAGCCCGTCATTTAAATCACAGATCAAATCTGCTTCTACTCGATGAGTTGGGCCTTCAACTCGCTGAGTCTAAGGCCATAAATGCAAAATACTTAAATAGAATACATACCAGGAACCAGGTGCTACAACAACCATTGATAACCACAAATGTTCAATAAACATTGGAGCAAGTTTGTTAAGCAACGAGTCAATAGAATCTTATCATTGGTTGCTTGAAGCTTTTTTGAAAGCACATGGAAAACACCCTCATTTAGTGTTAACAGACCAAGATCCAGCAATTCTACAGGCCGTTGAAGCAATATTTCCTAATTCTAATCACCGCTTATGTATGTGGCACATTATGAAAAAACTACAAGCTAAGGTGTGTATATTTTATTCATAGTTAACACATAACATGTTTTATTAAGCAATGATTTAAACAGTTTACGTATATTTAAAAATGATTAGCATACATATTGTTTATTCATAGATAATCTTATAAAATTCTATTGTTTTTTTTAGGTTTCAGCGGATTTTCTGAAAAACACTGATTTTTGAAAGCGTTTTAGTAAGCTTATTTGGAATGTCTACATCGAGCCTAAAGTCTTTGAATCAAGGTGGAAACTGCTTATGAGAAAATTCAAACTACAAGACAAAATATGGTTCAAAGTCATGTACAAGGATCAAAAGCTTTGGATTCCAGCCTATTTTAAAGACATGCCACTACATGGTCTGATGAGAACTACTTCAAGGTCTGAAAGTGTCAACTCATTTTTTAATAAATACTCTAACTCTGGTAATTTGCTTATCTATTTCATGATGAACTACGACACCGCAATTGGAAAGCAACGAAATGGTCAACAGAAACTAGAGCATGATACAAAAAATGCAAAGCATGAAATGACGCTTCCAAGTGGATTACTAGAACATGCAGCTGCAGTTTACACTAAAACCGTTTTCTATGAGGTCAAAAAGGAAATATTTAAAGCAGTCTGGTACTGTTCTATTGACAGCATTGAAATGATTGATGGGTGGCAAGTTGTTATGATTACACAAAAGGATAAGAGCAAACAGTTGAAGATAAAATGCAAAGTTATATTCATTGTTGAAACGCTATTCATTAGTGATCATACAAGTATATTATATAATTATTTTTAAATTACATATAATTGTTTCAATATTATGCAATAATCACCAACTAATATGTTAATTCAACTGGTTACTAACATATATTATTTTTATTATACAATGTAGGTTGAACTAAAGTTGCCTGAAAAAGAAGTTAAATGTTCATGCAATCACTTTATACGTACTGGCATTTTGTGTCATCATATTTTTGTTGTATTGAAAAACAACCATGTTGAAGAGATTCCAGAGCAGTATATTCTCAGAAGATGGAAAAGGGATGCAATTTCCAGCCATTTGCTTGCCATGAAACATGTTGCCATGGATACCGAAGATGACACCTTTAAACTTCTAACAGAGGCATACAACAATATTGAATACTGCTTGGATCATTTCAAAAGAAGCAAGGAGGAGTTGTTGGAATTTTTTGAAAAAACACGTATCTTGAAGCAGGCAATAATGGAGTTTGGCAGTTCAAACCAATCATCATCTGATAATGATGAAGAAGAAATTATTCGGATGCCTGGAATACGCAACATTCATGATGAAATAAATACCCGTCCACCTTCATCTATACGTACCAAAGGGAGTGGAACTAAGAAAAGAATGGTTAGTGCTATGGAGAAAGCTATTGAAGCTGCAAAGAAAAAAACTAGACTTTGCATAGGTTGCAATCAATATGTTAACCATAATTGGAGGACTTGCAAAGTCAGACTTGTACGAGAGTCAAAACAACCTTAAAATGGCCCATTCATTTGCCCAATAGATTTTATTTTTCTATTAGATTTATGAATAAAAATATGTTTCTATGATTCAGTATGTTATTTTATCTTAAAACACATTCATGATTTTTAACGTTTTGTTTTATTCAACAATGAATAATATCATAAACATATCTGGTAATCATAACAGATTAATGATATGAATAGGCATTTAAACCTCTGTTATTTGATCAAAACAGTTTGCATTTAGAATAGATATATTTTTCTTTTGTTGAAATTATAAAAACATCAATCATTATAGACTATAGACATATACAATTCAAGCAGTATTCATATTTTATTGTATGTTGTTAGGAATATATCATACTAACAAATGTTTGTACGATTCATGAATAAGGAGATGTTTTTATGTTTCATTATGTTGTTTTATTTTAAAACACATATACATCATATATTGATTTATTTTACATGTTTTTTATATACTATTTCATGTCTGCTTTTGGGTATATTTTAGTCATAAGTTTAACAACATTAAACTTTAAACCCTTTGTTATAGTCAATAATGAATAATATCATAAATACATTAATTACTTTCAATAGATTAATGTTATGAAATTGTGAAATATATACTCTGCTATTATGTTAAAACAATTTGCATTTAAAGTAGAATATGTTATGATTAATTCATGTATTTATGCTATTATTCAATATTGAATAACAACATACTTTAAGATATAAAAACAACAACAATCATTATAGACTATAGATATAGTCATTTAAATTATTAAAAGTTCTGATTGTATGATCATGGTAGTATAGCATATTAACAAATGTTTGTTAGTAAGAATCATTACTGACTGTACATTATAATTATACCAGTCATGTTAATCATCATTGTTTGACATAATTTATTTCTTATTTAATTTTTCAAAAGTTAATGTAAACTTATAACTATTAATATTAAGTTTAAAATATTACCATTCCATTACTAAATTAGCAAACCAAAAGGAACTGTTGTACGTTCTACAACCCAAGTTAATATCCTTAACATACAAAACCATTGTTTTAAAACTATCCAAAAGAAACCATAAAAGTCATAATCAAAATAACCTTTTTAACATAATTAACTAAAATCATCCAATCTTGTGTGAATTTTTTCCTTTGCAATGGCCAACAGTTCAGAACGTTGTCTTGAAGGAATCTTGTGGAATTCATCAACCTTTTGGAGCACATAATCCTTTTGCACAATATATTCATGAGTGATGATTTTGTATAAATACTTTGTCCTCAGTTTAACAAGTTGATCATCTTGTGCAGAAGACTCGTTCTTGAACCCAACTTTAAACTCATTCATACTTCCACCCATATACGTTTCCATGTGACGCATTGTAAACACACCACAATCAATGTGGTTGTTTATTGTTCTCCAAGGCATTTCCAGTCTATATGGCATCACATGTGAAAACATCTCAGTTTTTGGATGATTCTGAGATTTTAAGTAATCAACTATATACTTTTTCTGAAAATGTAAAAAAAGATTGTCAACACATATGAAATGTTATTTGCTAGGTAATGTAACTTTTATTAATCACTTACAATGATTTGGGGCAACTGACCATATCTCTCATCAATATGATTATCAACTTTGCTATTGTCAATGATTACAAACTCTGGGCATTGTAGATTGATCACAAAAAGGAAAATGTGGAAGGAACGGACGACTGGTAGGAAAAGCTGTAACGTATATTCATTTACATGTAGTCACTTTATTTAGTATTCATATTTGATCAATGATAAATAAACACATAAGTAAAATGTTCAGATATGTATCTTACCAATCCAACGTAACGTAGGCTTGCGTCCATATCTTTAATAGAAAGCAACAGATTCTCAATGAATTTATCTTTACGTTGATTTTCTGTTAAATCACTTTCAAGATACGAATTCTGTAATCCATTTCTAAAAACTCATTAGTTTATTTATAAGTTGTATTTAAAAAATAGTTTAATCAACATTGAACAATATTAAATTATATTGTCACATCTGTCTTGCAATAAACTCTCAGAGGTGATTCAGGTGCACGCTTACTTTCATCAAGATTCAACACTTGACTCCAACAATCAATCACATGACCAAATAGTTCACATGTTGGAAAAAAAACTTTCCATGTGAAACCTCTCAGCAGAAAAATCATCCAAAGTGTGGAAAACTATATCACTGCAACAGACGTGACCAATTGATACTTATTTTAATAAGCAACCAACAAAATTAAGTAATTTTAAACATATTTTAAATGCAACTTACTTTGGCTCTCCCTGGAGAGAGAATATTCATTATGCTACACTTTTTTCTTGTCGTAGAACTCCTTTGGTGATATCAACAGCCTGTATAATGTAAGGAGATTTCAGATATTCGGATTTCATGCGAGGCCTATACCCTCTTCTATTAAACCCTTTTTCTTCATTGTTGAATGGTACTACAGACAAAGGAATTGGCATGTAACAACGTGATTTTTTCAAAACAATTTTTCATTTTAAAACATACTTTCATTCACACGATCATCATAAAAACATAATGTGTCCACTGCAATATAACAAAACATGTCCCGAGATCTCAATATCATAAACTCCATGAGTGTGTACGAATCATGCCGACGCCTTCCCGCGATCCTCGCTAGTACCTAAAACACATCACACAACAACTGTAAGCATAAATGCTTAGTGAGTTCCCCAAAATACCACATACCCTACATACGCCTTTCCAGGACATAACTCTACAGGATCTTCCGATCCATGTGTCTCAGGGGACTTTCGTCCCAAATCCCGGTAGACCTTTCGGTCCTACCCGTATCGACCTTTCGGTCCGTAACCTCTTGACCTTCCGGTCCTTACCAACGTAACATACATAACACATACAAATATATCATCTTGACCTTCTGGTCCTTATCATACATAACATACATATCACATAACCGCATATAGCACACACATCATAGCATACAAGACCTTCCAGTCACACATAGGTACCCTTCAAGGTACAGTATAGTGAGAAGACTCACTTCAATGAAGTCGAACAAAGTCTCATGCTCAACGTCCTGACTTAGCCTCCTCTTATTATTCAAATAACATTCCCTATCAATACACTCTCATGATCTCATCTCTACAGACTGGGTAGAAGACCATTCTACCCTTCCCTGAACTCTCCTGAATCAGTCTTGACCAGAATCTTAAAATCAACGAAAGTCAACGGTCAAACTTTGACCCGACTCGGCGAGTCCATGCGGTTTTTCTGAATCCTTTCAGCCTCTCTTGACTCGTCGAGTCATCATTCCACTCGACGGGTTACACCTGTCACGAATCGCGGGGCAACCCCGACTCGACTCGTCGAGACCACTTATGAACTCGGCGAGTTGCCGCCATGCTCAAGCTCAAACGGCCTTCTGAGGTCAGATCTGTTCCTCTAATCCATATATCCGACCTTCCCAAGCTCAATAAACACGTAAAGGTTCGATCTTGATACTCATGCAATGTCTAAATAACTCTACTTGAAGAAATAGCCCCAAATACAACATCCTAAGTCCATTTCTTCCATAACTCAACATAAATCAAGATGGATAACATCCTCTGGACCACTATGGGTCCAGATCTGAAGTCTAAGCATGATAAGGGACCATATTCCCAACAAATCGACCCAATAAAAGGTATAGGAAACCCTAGATCCATGTATTCTCTAACAAAACAGAAAGAGGATCGATATGCTACCTCAAAAATGATGCCCTCTGCTTGAAATCCACAAATATGCAACCTCTTTGGCCTTCTCTAAGCTGGAAGCAACTTCTTCTTGCAAAACCAACCCACAAAGGTCAAATAATGGCATCTTCTCTCTCACAAACGCTCAAACACTATTAGGGTTTCTCACAAGGGTCTGGTGGCCGCAAATGGTGGCTATAAGGGTCCTTAAATAGGTCCCAAACCCAAGAAATTAGGGTTTCAATAAACAGCGTGGACTCGCCGAGTCCACTCATTAAATCAGACCAAAAGATGTGCGATCCCACTCGGCGAGTCTGAGCACTTACTCACCAAGTCCCTCTCATAAAATCAATATAAATACTTAACATAGGGTACCTGGGAATCCGGATGTTACATGGCATTTCCAGATCTATTCACGAAGTCTGCATATTCCTTTGACATCTGAATATTACAATTTTCTATCGGGGAGTTGTCAAACTGTTTGTGAGATGTTGCTAGAATCAGTATACGTTCAATTTCAGCCTCGTTATCATACCACCATTGAGATTGTTATGGTTCCTATGATGCGGAAACTTCATTAAACAGATCAATTACTTTGTTTTTCCATTCTTTGACCAATTGATTCTCAGGATATTTCTTGACAACATCATTTATTTTGTCTTCCAACACTTTCTTTTGCTGCACTAGCATGTCGTGCATTTCCTTTATTGTTGAAATAGTTGTCTAATAAGGTCAACACAATTTAATTACGGTACAAACCAAATAAAAACATTAATATGTCATTTAGTATTAATTAATACTATAGTAACTCATAATTCAAATGAGAATAATTAGTAAACTACCTCAACACTTTCCCCACTTCCACTAAAAATTTCCTCTCCTTGATTTCCCTACGAAAATTAATACACTGTTAGTTTTTGTACTAATACCTTATTATTTATTAATGATTATATTATATTAATACCTTACACCTTCCATCACTAATTTTCACACCTCCCGCATCATTTCCCTGTCAACATGTATGAATATAATTAATTTAGATTATACAAAATAACGACTTTTAAATTTCATATGCATTATTCAATATAATAAAATATTACCTGAACTTTTTCTTGACCTACATTACTAGTTCCCGATGATTCATTGATGACTTGAAATGGTTCTTGCAATTCACCCATACCCAGACCTATTGTCCTACACTCTACTCTTTCTCGCTCACACAGTTTTTCAACATTCCAAAAACATATTGCTGGTCTGCCTCGTACAATATTCACTGAATCGCATCGAACACTTTCTACATATAGCAAATACAACAAAGACAAATAAATATTGTATTAATTAAATACACTTTAATGAATTTGCAAACATAAGTAAACCAATATTGAATGACAGCTGAATTTATAACAACTCTTACCAGCAGTAAGATAATTGGCCCAACATAGAATCCTTTTTTGTTGTTTGGATTCCATGCACTTTTTGTCTCCTTAAGGCAATCAAAAAAATATCCACACCAATCGATGTCACTTAGATCCAGGTCTTTCGTGACTTTTTATAACATGGAGGTCACATGTTCCCATGCTCATTGACTGACCTAGTGTATTACACAGCAGTACAAAGATGTTTACTTTATAGAGTAAATCTGCACGTGTTGTTTGCATAATAACTTGTTGAACTACCCTTGGTCTAATATTATCTTCATCATCGGATTGTTTCTTCCAAACAATTATAATGTCGTCTGTAACTTCTCTATAAGTCATGAACTTTATTGTAACATTTCCCAGAGGCAGACCCAACAGTTCCTGAATAACCTGCCGATTAATTGGTATATCACCATGATGAAGGTTGAGTACCATCCTATCTGCATCAAAATTCCTTACAGTATAATGCCCCATAATTGATGCACATCCACTTTCATACTCAACAAATGCCCCAGACCAATAGAAGAAATATACGCTTCCTGTTCCTTGCTAAGGTTATGCATACAAATGTACAAAACATTTGGAGATGTCCGTACTTGTATTCGTCTTGCTTCTTCTGCATCATTTCCTACAACTTTAGGCATTTTCCTTGCTTTCACTACATTTCCTTCTTTATTCTTTTGTCTTTTTAATTTCTTCACATTTTTTTGTCATCATCTTTGAAGGAAGTATAATGCATTCTCTTTTTCCTTATAAGCATAGGTTTAGCATCTTCAAAATCAGAGTCTTCATCTTCATTAAGCTTCTTGACAGTTACCTTATGTTTTCCTGTTAAGACATATTTAACACAATAAATGACTATAACTAAATTACAAAAATAAAGTTATATTAAATTTAATTAAAAATAAATCATTACCTGAACATGAGTTTAAAACAACAACTTCATCACCTTTTATTTTACAACTATCAAACCGTCTTTTTGTTCTCAATTCATTTTCCTTATGTATTTCATTATCTTCTGTCATGTCAACACTTTCAGTCAAACCTGTCAATATGTAGACAACATAATCATAACTCAACACATTTTGATATACAACTTACATTACATGAAATCATCATTGATACCTTTTTGTTTATGTATCTTTTTTTTAGATTTTGAAACCCTTGCTTTTCCTGCAGCAAACTTCTTCACATTGACTTTGGTTTTCATATTCTTTTCTATTAATAAATATAAAACAATACAAGTTATTAAAACTAACTACAAAAACAAACTTTAAATAAATTTAATTTTAAACAAATTCATTACTTGAATCTGAGCTCAAAACTACAACTTTAATCTCCCTTTACATTGAATTGTCTGGTGTGTGATTCACACGTTCCTCCACACCTGTCCAAAAATTAAGACACATAATCAATATAGATTCCAATTGATATTTAACATTTTAATTTTCATTTAATCATCATCACCACCAGTTTGTTTTTTAGTTTTCTTCTTAGGTGTTGAACATTTCTTTTGTCATTCTCTTCTAATCCGAGGTTTTCCTGTTTCATTTCCTTGATTGTCTTCATCTTCAATATCAATAAGCAATGGATTGGATTCTTCATTAGTGAATTTGTTGAATGTCGTCTTTAGTAATATCCTCTCACTTTTCTTTCTACCTAATAGTAGAATTAAAATACCTTATTCATTTATAATTCAGAATTGAATCATCAACAACTAAAATAATCATATACTATCCCTAGTAAGCACAAACTCAATCAAACACATACCCAACAACAGAGTAATGTCTACAAAAATCATCACTTAACAAACAGTGTAAATAATTTAGTCACAAAAACCGTTAGGGACTCCTACACCATTATTCGTTACTTACTACATCATGTACAAGATCAAAAATACATACATACTCAATGAAGTACCCATTCACAACCGAATATGCCTTTAACAATCTAAACAATATACAACCCACAACAAGGATTAATACTAGAAAGGTAATTTTGTACCACAAACAATCATATTTTACAAATAATCAATAATGAAGACATTTATACCCCTCCTTATTCTTTTGCTCTTAAACACCATTCAAAATCGAATACTAATATCAATTACTCTTCTTGTGGTATTGATAATCTACTTACTTTGACATTCAACAAGACGACTCTGGAAAAAAAGTAAAAAAAAAAAAAAAAAACTAATTTTTGGGTTTTCATAACCGTACTTAAGTTCAAAGTAGTCGACTACGACTACACATGTATCTACATCATAAAACTTTCAATCACAATCATAAATGATTAATCTTAAATACATTCCATATCAGACTACCGTAACATTGAAACTCATCTACGATTACCATTTTCGTTTAAACATTCACATACAATATCGTTTTATTTGTAAAATACAAACTTTAAATCAACGATCATTGACGATTTTGAGTCACTACATTTCATAATAGATGATATAAAGAAAAAACAAAAAAACCTAATTCTAGGGTTTTAAGAATCGTTAAAATGTAAACATTAAGAAGAACTAAACCCACTACTATACCCTTTTTCCACTCAATCGACATTCAAAAAATATTAGAAAGCTTACTTCTTCCACTTCGATTGATGATCGACGACATTCCTCCACCTTCAACCCTTTACGAACTTCTGAATGCACAAATCTCTTTACACATGAACAGTAGTAATCGATTGTTGTATAAATGTTTAGTTGTGACAATATTTTGTATTGCAGATACGATCGAATTCTCCCAAAGATAAGAAGCTAGTTGTGATTACTAAAACATAGGAACAGTTTCTTTTAATTGTCAAACTTACCTGATATATTCAAAATGAATGACATAATAAAATTACTTGAATACCCTTTTATATTTTTTTTAATTAAAAAACAATTTAATATCATTTAATATTATGTTTAAATTAATGATTAATGACAGCCTTAGATTTTAAATATTTAATGTACCAGATTTGATCTCGCATTCTCAACATTTTATATGTTCTCATTTATTTATATATATATATATATATATATATATATATATATATATATATATATATATATATATATATATATAGTAACATAGAGAAAACTGTCGTGTGTATCACATACTTCAAAAGTGGGTCCATTGCAAATTGAAGAATATATATATATATATATATATATATATATATATATATATATATATATATATATATATATATATATATATATATATATATATATATATATAAAAGTTAAGGTTCATTTGAGACCATTCTAATTTTGTGAGACCGTGATACCAAATCTAAAAATAATTTTAAAATGCAAAATAAATGGAAAAATTCAAAAATTCTTTTTTTAAATATTATTTTCGGAACTTGAATTAACTAAAAAAATAAAAAATAAAAAAGAAATCTCGTTTTTTTTTTGAAAAGTACGTGAAATATTCTAAATAGAATATTACACTGACATATTCTAAAAAATAATTTTAAAATGCAAAATAAATGGAAAAATCTAAAAAAATAAAAATTTAATATTATTTTCGGAACTTGAATTAACTAAAAAAAATTAAAAAAAATCTATTTTTTTGAAAAATACGTGAAATATTCTAAATAGAATATTACACTGTACATATTCAAAAAATAATTTTAAAATGCAAAATAAATGAAAAAATCAAAAAATTATTTTTTTAAATATTATTTCGGAACTTGAATTAACTAAAAAAATTAAAAAAATTAAAAAATGCGTTTCACGGTCTCACAAAATTAGGCCGTCTCACATATATATATATATATATATATATATATATATATATATATATATATATATATATATATATATATATATATATATATATATATATATATATATATATATATATATATATATATATATATATATATATATATATATATATATATATATATATATATATATATACTTCAATTTGCAATGGACCCACTTTTGAAGTATGTGATACAGACGGCAGTTTTCTGTATGTTACTCTACTTATTCTTTATTTAATCCTTAATCATTTTTCCCAAACCCTCTCTCTCGTCTTTATTACAGCAGTTCCTCTCGTTCTCTCTCTCTCTAGAAAATTAGAGATTTTAAAATAATAACATGGCATTTTTCTTTCTTTTGGGTGTGTGAATTCTCTGCGTGAAGCAACAAAAGTCTTCTCTTTCACACCTATTTCTCTTAATCCCACAACCCCATATGGTGATTTAAAGAATCTTGTTCTAGGGTTTTTACAATCCTCTTGGAAAAGGTCTGTTCTTTGCCAAGATTATAACATTACTTTTCGTGTTTTCTTGAAAGGAATCGTTTGTATCCTTGTTTCTATCTGGGTTTTCTTCATTTTTCGTTATCTTACTAACAGTTTCGCCCTAATTCACCCTTAATCACAGAAAAAAGAAGGCAAGTAGTTTAAATTTCATCTTTCAAAAAAACAAAAAAAAAACTCCTTTTGACCCTTTTGTGAGTTATGATCTGTTAAATTTGCAGTTCTGTTATGGGTTTTTAGTGTTTTACATTAGAAGTTGAGTTTCTTGGATTTTTTATTTTGAGGGGAGATATGGAAGAGGTTGAAGCTGCTAATAGAGCTGCTGTTGAGAGTTGCCATAAAATCCTCAGCCTTTTGGCTCAGCCACAAGATCAAGTTCAGTACAAAAACTTAATGGTGCAAACAGGGGATGCAGTAGTTAGGTTCAACAAAGTTGTATCTTTACTCGATAATGGTTTAGGTCATGCTAGGGTTAGAATGGTCAAAAAAATTTCAACCCCTGTACCCCAAAACATACTCCTAGACACCCCCACCACCATAACAACCCACCATCATCCACCAAAACCCCTTCAACTTCTTTTAGATTCGCACCCAATTCAAGAAGTTGGTTCAAATGTTGTTAAGAGCACTCTTTCTTTAGCTAACCATCATCATCCTTCACTCGAATTAAACTCAAATGGTAAGTGTTCCATTCAAGTTTCCCAAAATACCCCTCACCCTTCTTCTAATTACCATTTCCTTCAACAACAAAAGCTCAAACAACAAGCTGAAATGATGTATCGGCGTAGTAACAGCGGGATTAGCTTGAATTTTGATAGCTCAACTTGCACCCCTACAATGTCATCCAACAGATCTTTTATGTCTTCATTGAGTATTGAAGGGAGTGTTGCTAATTTGGATGGAAGCTCTTTTCGATTGATCGGGTCAACCCGGTCAGCTGACCAAGCCTCGTATCAACACAAAAGGCGGTGTTCGGTCAGGGGAGATGATGGGAGTGTGAAATGTGGAAGTTCTGGTCGATGTCATTGCTCCAAAAAGAGGTTAGTGGCTTCATAATTATGAAGTAAATTTGTTTTTATTGTGGGGTCTAATTTGACTAATTTTGTTTTTGTTGACCAGAAAACATAGGATTAAGAGGTCAATCAAAGTACCTGCCATTAGTAACAAGCTTGCAGATATTCCACCTGATGAGTATTCTTGGAGGAAGTACGGACAGAAGCCCATCAAGGGTTCTCCTCATCCCAGGTTACTTTGATTCTAAAGATTCAAATTTTTTGTAAATTCAGAATCTTAAATGAATCTTTTTTGCTGTTTTTGAAATGGGTTTTTGTGTTTATGAAATGGGTAATGATTATTTATTTTTTCATGGTTGTGAACAGGGGTTATTATAAGTGTAGCAGTATGAGAGGTTGTCCAGCAAGAAAACATGTGGAAAGATGCTTGGAAGATTCAACAATGCTCATAGTCACGTATGAAGGGGAACATAATCACCCAAGGTTACCTTCTCAATCTGCAAACGCCTGAAAAATATTCTGTATATATTTTAATGGGTTTAGGGGATATTTGGAGCTAAAATTATGGGGTTTACAATCCTTCAAAAGAAAGGGTCAAGTGGTCTTGTGGGTTTTTTTTTTTTTTTTTTTTTTTAATTCTTCTGAATGGTCGTTTTTGTTCTTTGGTTTCTTCTTTGTTTGACTAGATTAGTGTAGTAGTAATTTGGGTCAGTCATATGGGGTAAAAACAAAGTCACCATTGTTGAATGTTGGATTAATTTGAAGGATGAAAGAGCTTTGATGGTGGAATTGTTATTAAAATTAATTTGTGGGATTTTGAGTTATGAAATATAAATGGTGTTTGATCTTGCTAAATATGGCAAAGGTTTGTTGGAGTGGGGGTGGGGTGGGATGAGTGGGGTATGGATCCGAATTTGGAAATATTGAATTGGATGTCACCCCATTTATTATTGAAAGATGGCAAAAAAATCCCAACTTTTCTTGATTGTAATGAATGTGTTGTCAATTATGGGTGCTTATTTAGTCAAAAATATGTTTTGTCATAACTTATAACACAACAGTAGTATTGATTTTGACTTTTATATCACATTCTTGACATTTTGACTTTTATGTCACATCATTGGTGATGGGGATAGACTGGCATTGGGTATTGAATGCATTATGTATTTTAACTCTATGTAAAGTTGGTTTATATAAAAATTGGGGTGGGGTGGGGTGTAGATGAGATGGGATTAAGTACAAGAAAGAACGTCATAGTTTATAATTCTGTGATTTTGGAAAAATAAAATTAAAATATCAGTGTTAAAAGTTATATTTTGTCCAAATCTTTTCAAGATTGCTAAAACTGAACTTGTAATTTTTCTAAGCATTGTAAATTTAAGTCTTGGTTAAAATTGAAACTTCATCAAACGTGGCCAACTATTTCAACCTCGAGAAGTCGCTAAGAATGTATTAGAATGCTTAAAAAAATTTAGTTTGTTTTAGTAACTTATATTGTTATTAGTCCTTTTGTAACTAAAATAATATAATTGAAAATCGGATAAAAAATTGTTTCGATAGGCATAACCAACCCATTTTAAGATGATTGTGTTTAAAAGTCGAAATTAAATGGTGTCTTACATAGGGTTCTAGTTTATATTGTTTGATAAAATATTCTGTTTTAAACAAAAAATCTCATTTGATACTATTAATTTTTAGTGTTTAAACTAAACAAAACTTTTCAAATTTAAAATCTATCTTACTTAGAGGTTGTTTGGTTTAACTTGCAAAATAACTTTTGACTTTTTTTTTTTTAGAAAAAGTCAGAAAGATGTTTAGGAAGATGAGAATGACTTTTCCAATAGAGTAAATTTGGTCTTTTTGAAAAGTCACGAAATCATGATTTTTCCAACTTTTTAACAGTGTTAAACATTAAAATTACTTTTATATTTTCATCTATCCCTAATAAATATGTAAACGTGTCATTTTTAGTCATTTTGCATGTAAAAATCAAACCAAAAACTTTAACTTTTGATTTTTCTTTTTTCCTTTAAAAGCTAATCCAAACACATTTTAAAAAACAACTTTTGTAAAAAGTCCTTTTACAAAAAGGACTTTTGCCCCCTAAAGCTAAGCCAAACACCCTCTTAAAGTTTAACAAAACACTATCATTTACCAACTAACAGTTACTTGCTACCAGCTAACTTTGCCGAAAACATCCCAGAACTAAAAAAAAAGTCATAGTAGGAAATTCAAACCCTTATAAGGAATTGATTGTTTGGTTTTGATATTTATATAATTATGTTTTTTATATTGGGTTCAACTTTTCCCATAAAATCGAGCCGAAATATTTAAATGACGTTTTATATATAAGATTTAATGAGTAAATTACAAAAATGGTCTCTATGATTTGATCATAATTGCAGTTTTGGTCATTCAGTTTAAAATTTGATAGGTTACATCTTTATGATTTGTGAATATTACACCGTAAGTCATTTATCCATATAAAAAGACCAAACTATATATATATATATATATATATATATATATATATATATATATATATATATATATATATTAACATCCCAAAAATTATGATAAAATTTTCATTTAAATTCATTCCAATCATACGAGGATCATATCAAAACAGTCGAAAGTATATCATAATAAAATAATATCAGAGTACAAAATCTCAAAATCACATGATGCGGAAAACAGAGGTGGATGCAGTGCGATCAGGTCAGGCCATTCCATTTCGAGCTGAAAGTACCTGAAACATAAACTGAAAATCGTAAGCACAAAGCTTAGTGAGTTCTCCCAAAATACCTCATACCATACATACATAACAGTCTAACATATCTGGGTATTTTCCAACCCCTTCGGTCTCTTTCAACCGGTATTAGGTGTATTTCAATCCTTTCGGTCTCTTTCAACCGGTACTGGGTATATTTCAAACCATTCGGTCTCTTTCAACAGGTACTTGGTATATTTCAACCCCTTTCGGTCTCTTTCAATCGGTACTGGGTATATTTCAACCCCTCCGGTCTCTTGCAATCGGTATCGGGTCTATTTCAGCCCTACCACTACCACATATAACCATAACAAAAGAGTCACAACGACATCAAGCAAATACATGCATAACAGAAAACTGTCACGAATACAATCCTCATACTACAAACATAATCTATTGGGCCGATATTAATGCCTTTGACCCATGGATACAGTGAAGGAAACTCACCTCAGACTAAAGATATCAACTCACACTCGGGTTGCTGACTTGAGAAATCCTCTCAGTAAATCTCAAGTAAATAAATCCTAATTAGAAATTAGTTCAATAATCCAACCCGATAGCCTAAACCCTGAAAAGGCTGCTTAACCCTTGCCTTATTAGGCCTAACCCACCAAGTCCCAAATACAATTAGCCCCAAGGCCTAGAAGATAGACATATCCAAAATGGGCCCAAGATCAAGAAGGTCCACCATTGAAAAGCTTGCGGCCCAACAAAAGACCAAGTCCCTAAGTCCGAAATGGCACGAGGATAAAAAGCCTAAAATCCTCTTTCGTGAGTAAGCTCAACGTACCAACAGTACGCCCGACGTACTCATGACCCTCGCATAGTTAGGACCTCAAACGCATACGTGCAGCGTACGCCTGGCGTACGCTACAGCTGGTCAAAACCCCCTTCTAACGTCTTAATCAGTTAAGACCTAACATCTAATTTTAGATTTAAGCTTATAAAAGCGTATTAAGCCATAAAGTTGCAAACTTTATGCTTTTGCAAACTACAGTGTATTAAGCCAAAACCCGATTTTATCCATCTAAACCCATAATATGAACATCAACTTAAGCATTATTCATTAAAACCTATCAATATGATATTTTTATGGTTTCTAATAACTCCATAATGGATAAAGTTTCCAACTTTATCCATTAGAATGGTCCAACCAACAAAGATTTATTCTTCAAGTCTCAAAGGGACCAAATGTGCATCTTTTCCAACTTAATCCATTAAGTCTAAGTCTCAAGCTTTTAGATCTAAATTAATATGACGTTTAGATGGATAAAGTTTCCAACTTTATCCATAACAAGGCCACAAACTTTCAATATCTAAACTTTATGTACTTGACCAAAAGCTCACAACACCTAAGAGTAGATAGATCTATCAAATGCATCAACAAGATTCAAACTTTATACCTCTTCGTAGAAAGATCAAGGTGAACAAAGTTTGGATCTATAAGCTCTAGTGCAACCAACACTTCTCCAATGAGCTCATTCCTCTCCAAGATGCACCAAGAACACTCCAAAAACACCTTTTTTTTTCTCATAAGGCTCAACATAGGGTTAGGATTTCAAGGGAGGGTGTTGGACACATGGAGGCTAAGAACCGAATGGTTTTGGGGAAGTTAATGAGCTTAAATATGGCTCAAACCATAAAAATAGGGTTTAGGCACTGACCGCGTACACCTAACACACTCTAGGTAAGCCCAACGTACTCCAGGTAAGCCCGGCATACTCCATGAATGCCTAGTACGCCCAACCTACTCCATGTACACCCAACATACCAGAGAAAGCCCCAAAACCCTCCTAACTTCAAACGGTCATAAGGGTTTTGAGCATTCTAACACTCCTAAGGTGTACATGCAACCCTAAATACCTTGGATCTATGCTTTCTCTATTATACATGCAAATATCAATTTTACAAGGTATTGTTCTAACTAGCATAATAAGAAGTACATATAATATAAATTTTATTCCTCTTTGTTGTAGCTTGATTCCATGGAGCTTAATAGCCTAGTGCCTCAAGTGTGACACCTCAGATGGTTCACACAACATCACCAACATCTTGGAATAACTTTAGAGAAAAGTTTCCTATGCTCAAATCGGTTATCCCTCATGTGTACACACACTAGTGCCAATTTCTTGAGCCATGGGGTCCTTATATATGGTGGCTATTAGGGTTACACCATGTAAATCATGTCTTTCCATATTCTTCATGTTCCATGGGTTAAAACCTCCATGGAGTATCCATGGGTTACTCCATGGGTTTAGCCAAACATGGAGAACTATGGATCATAAACCCACATATATAAGAATGAATGATTTACACAATCAATCCCCATATATTTAATTAGTCTCCTTTTGATTACAATATTAATTCAAAATTAATTCTTGATCAATACTAATTAAGTAATATGATTTCATATTAATATATCAGAACTTATAATATATTAACAAATCATAATTATCCTTTTCTCACAAAAGTCTATCCAAATTGTTCTGATGACATGTAACCCAAATGGACCATGTCAATCGGGTCAAGTACCTACTATTTATAGTTATGGGCTTAGACACTAATCCAACAGTCTCCCACTTGGATAAGTCTAAAACTATTATTGTGTATGACTTCAAAACCCGACTAACAATCGTAGCTCTTGAAAGATTATGTTGAACTTTGAACAAATCAATGACGCGTCCATTAGATAAGGGATCATATATTCCTCCATTCTAGATATCATATGGACTGAGACATGGATTATAATCATTCTCTTTATCCATTTTTTGTTTCCCGATTTTCAATTTAGGACGACTGACTAATTGAACAAATCAAATCAGTCCTGGCTTGGCCAAGCACTTCGGGGTGTCATCACTAAATCATCGAGGGGCCCATTGACATCACTTTTATCCCTCCAAGGGTAAAAGGAATGGATAAACTTCGACTCATATGCTTGTTCTACTACTTGTTGAATCATACACAAAGGCATGTTTTATAACACCGAGTTACCAATGTGTTTTCGTACAATCAATGTATAACCAACTCATAGGAAACAACTCATGTCTCTAGGTTTGAAGAATATAAAATATTATCGTCTCATGATCACTCGTGATAAAATCCATGAAGTGAGTCAAATGAGCGTGGGTTGAATCCAATACTCAGAACTTATGAGCACTCATGAATGTTGCAACAACTCTTGCTATGGCCACTACCTTGGACATCTGCAAACCAGCTTCATGACAGTCTTGATTCATATCTACTTCCAACATATGACCGATTGTGGATGGTTTGAACAACTTAGTCATTCAGGAAGAATGACCTAGTTATTCTGGAAGTCAAAACATGCAAAGTGAAACACAAGAATAATCGAATCCAATATGGTCTCAGAACTTATGAATACAAATAGAACACCTTTTATTTATCACCATATTGATTATGTATTATTCATTGCATACTGTTTCAAACTATCAACTTTATACTTGAATTAAAACAATAGTTGTCCCATGCTCCGAGCATGTACACTATGTTTTCTAAACACTAGTCATGCCATACACCAAGTATGCACACTATGTTTTTCCAAACATTAGTTATGCCATACACCAAGTATGCACACTAAGTTTGTCTATGATCTTTACTTTGTGAAATAGATCGATTAAACATAATTCCAATGATTCTCATTTCACAATCCCAAATCCTTACCGTAAATGCAAGAATTCCAAATTCCTGTCATCTACCTAAATCTGTTAGATTTTAAACTTATATGCACTGATCCTCTTGTAATGATTATGCATAAAGTCACAAAGACTTGTCAACAAACATTACAAAGTATTCCAATGGAGATCCATTCCATGGAAACGAAGTCTCATATTCAAAGTACATTGTTTTGAACATCCTTCTTGCATTAAGTTTTCTAATCTTATACAAATTGAATAACTTCCACCTATGGAGACAACTCCATATTCCCATTTTGACTATCACTTTTGAACAATGGTTGCCTCTTTTCATAATATGTCAATATGGTCTTTCCAAAATTAACACTATACTTCCAACTGTCCCTGATCAACCAATCTTTGGTAAACCTTAGATTGTCCTTGACAATTGCTTAATCAAATTAGTCATATCCAATTCTAGTACTTTTTCCCTCTTAATGCTCTAGGCATTTGGAAAAATTTAGAACATATGAATATTATAGCACATGCAATCGATCCTATATCCGAAGCATATGGGACACGATTCATGATATCTCACATAAAGACATGATACTAGACCAGTCTTTTGCTATAATATTTCTATTTCTATTTGCCATGTTCTCATAATTCATATTATGAAAAGGGATGTCGTAATCATAATCGAATTTTAGAACACAAATAATATCCCCATATATAGAATTTCCTTATGTTGAACCATTCCAACATAACATTCATATATATATTTGACTAAATTTGATTAAAATGTCACAATCTAAGCTTTTAGATTTGAAATGAAGTATAATTTCCTCTCCCTTAATTATAGCAAAACAACTTTTTCCCGATTGAAACTTTTGTTTCCTATAATTAACATTGCTAACTTGCAACACTTATTATAATTATCATGCTCCCACTAACATGAGAATTACCAGCATAACACTTATGCTCCCACTAGCTTTGTCATGCACTCAGAAATCAGCTGTACTTCTAGAAATCAATACTTTATTGACTTTCTTACCAAAGTTTAGACTTTTGATACGAGATGCTTTGATAAAAACTTTATCTAAATCATACACCTTTCCTTAGATAGCACATATGTGTGTCTAAACAATTTCAGAACTATGAAAAAGGATGCCGTAATCATAGTCTCAATTGTTTAGACCTTTGCCATTCCTCACAAGTCCATGTTAGTGTGTCGGTTAACCACACACGCTCCACTAACGACTTTGAGAATGTAAATATCACAATTGTTATCTACTTAAAATATACTTAGTGAAAGCGTTTCCTCACCATCATTTTCATGAATCGGAGAGAAACCTTATGACACTTAGATTGTATGGTGTATGTGTTCCTATTCATGTGAATTTGTTAGAACCATAATCACAAGACAAGGTTAGTGACAAATCCAAACTCATATGGATTGAACTTGTGCAGTCTTAACTTCTTGCCACCTGACAGCACAAGGGCCTGCCATTGCTTCCAAGTTGTTATGCAACCAATTGAGAACTCTTAGAATTCATATGTAAAGCCAACTTTAACTGGAATGGGCACATAAATAGGAATATGTCAGCACGATAGGTTATAAAACTCAAGTCGTGTGCTAGTGATAAACTACAAGTTTTATTCTTGATTAGATCTTGGAATTCTTCCAGGATCTTTAAGACTCTCACTCTCCTCTTGACATATAAGACTCTCTTGCCAAATATTCAAGAGATAGTGTGGATTCTTTACAACGCAAACACTTCACACAATTGGCCTTAGTCAGTCTTTGTTTTATCCAAAACATCACAACTTACCAAATTCAAATGTTCAAGAGTAGGAAACATTTTACTCTTACATTTGACTAGTGTTATAAACCTTTTTTAAGATATGTCACTCAAATTACAATCTTGGAGTATGACTCTAAGACTTGTTTTGGAACGAAGTATGACTCATCTTCTTGATTTAACCAATTTAACAATTATTGACTCTTTTTCTTAGCCATAAGAATGCACTAAGATGTCCTTAGAGGACCAATTTTGAAATGGTTTCTTAATCATCAAGATGATCACAAAACATGATACTAAAGTACTCTCCCATCTTTTCAAATTTGAGAAACTTTTATCTCTCTGCCTAATTTGATTCTTCTGATTCGTTCTGCAATAAATCGAAACTTTTCCAATGATTTAGAACTATACTTAAACTTGTAAGTATAACCATATTTACTAAACTTTAGTAAATCATGTCGAGTAATCTTATCGATCTTTTGTGGTTGACTTGACCAGTGCACAAGAATGTGTACTTGATCCCTTAGTCCTTCACTTGACTCACATATACATGTGAACAAGGAATTAGTCTTAATTTTCTAAAGATGAAGATTTTCATTCATCATACTATACAACTTGCATGATTACAAGTTTCGGTCCAATTGAAACTTGGGTGATGAGAATCGCTCCTTATTTGGTAAATTTAGACACTACCACAAATGAAAGAATCAAATTCATATTTCCATTATGTCTAGAAACATATAAACATCAATTTTCAATAAAAGCCATTGCAAGGAGATATAAACTAAAATAAAATCAAAATTTTACTTATTTATAAACTGCGGAAAAACTTTTCCTTACAATGCAACTTAAATGAAAAATATGCTATTACAAATTTTCTAGCAATCTATCATAACTCCTAAGTAGCAGCTCAAGAATCCGATCTTCGAACCATGTGATTGAAATCCATCTTCGCGATCAGATTCAACATACTCTTTCTTTAAGTTCCCTTCCCTTTGCCTGATCCTGTCATACATTAAAATGTATTAAGAACCTTCAAATAGGAACTTAAGAGAGTTAGATAGTGGACTTACCTGAAGCATAATCAAACTTTTTGACTAGGCCTTCTCTCATATCTTTCAGGTAGTTAGGGCAGCTTTGCAACCAATGCCCCTTCCTTTTGGCAATAGATACATATGGACTCTTTGGGAATGGTACACTGGACTATCTCAGACTTGCCTTTCTCTTTACCATTTGGTCAACCGAGTTGACTATGGTCAATCCCTTTCCTTGGGAAGAGAAGGCTTTTCTAGATATCCAATGTTACCAATTGTCAATATCCATGGTAGTTTGGGAAGTTGATATTCTAATCAAATTTTCTTTACCAGTGCTCTAAATCATTGCTGATTCAACAGCACTAAGCAAATACATAATATCATTAAGGGTCATGTCATAGTCTTTTACATAGTAGTCCTCAAGACTTTGACACCCAACTCTCCCGGCTTGTCAATATGTGACTTCATCTCCAAGATGTGAGCACACATAGACCTTGCTTGCCAATAGGGCTTAAGTGACTTTGACCTTGTGGGATAGGGAGAATAATTGGAGGTGGTGGAGGAATTGAAGTATGATTTCCATGATCCAACCATGGGACATCATCTTCATTAGGAAAGCTTGTTCCAAGAGATTTGGGAAGATCATAATTGTCTAAGCCAAACATCTTTTGGGAGATATTCAAGATAGTTGATTTAAAGTCCTTAATATAACACCCAATATGAAATATTAAGGCTAGGACCCAACACAATATTTTATAACTTGGAAGAGGGATGCCATAATCCAAGCTATAGAATATTTGAAGGTGGGCGAATGAAGATTCACCAATTTCCACGATGAAAATGAAATAATTTATTAGGTTTTAAATGGATTTAAAACTCCTACATCTTTTGAGATTCATTAAACTTTTCAGTGGCGTGTTTCAATCTTGATTGTGCCCTCTCAAGTTTTGTGACTGGGATGCCGAGGATCACAAAACAAGGTGTGAATAACCATGCAATTATACTTGGTAACCTTAATATTTACCCCTCAATCGATGTGTCGGTTAACCACACGCGCTCCACCGATACTATGATAAACATTAAGTTACCCTTTGTCTACCTTGTTAAATCAAGCTAGTGTGTCGGTTAACCACACGTGCTCCACTAAATGACTTAAGCAAAGTGCAAAGTTTAATTTCATGGGTTAGCACCAAATTCACATTTTACTAAAGTAACTAATATTGGGAATTTATAAAAGGTTTAGTTACTTTATATGTATCATTATACTTATAATGAAGGGAGAATTATAGTCCTTGTCCTACCCGTTTGGCTAACAACCCTCCACCAGTCAAGGAAATGGTGGGTGAGAGTGGACACCCATTAAATTGTCATTTTATAGGCAGTAACCTTATACCCCCCCCCCCCCTTATAGACCGACTTCGTGAATGAGGCCTACTAACGGTAAGACTGACTTGCTCTTATATATATATATATATATATATATATATATATATATATATATATATATATATATATATATATATTAACTTATAATACTATAAAGTATAAGGGTTGAATTTTAACTTCTAAAATTCTAAGGGTTTAACTTGGAATTAAAGTATTCATGAGGGGAAACTTTACAAATTCCAAAACTTGAGGGCAAGTTTTAAACTATTCAAAAACTTTTCAATTCCATAACTTATGGACATCTTATGAGTTTTAATAATCATAAATGTGACTTTTCATATAACTTGAGGACAAGTTACAAAAACACATATTATGAACAACTTTTAGATTAATTAGGATTGAAAACATATTATCACATAATTTTTCTATTAATCTAAATCAACTCATAAGAACAAGATAAGTCAAATCAAACACTTTTTCATGTAATTAGCCTAACCATTAAACTAATACAAAACATGAATCTACTGACAATTATGTATGAAATTGGATTAGCATGAACATTACCACATCAAAAACAGGTTCACAAGTTCAAAAATAGCTTAGGGTAATGTTCCTAGTCCAATTCTAGCGAAAAACCTCGTATATATGTTTTCTAGGGTCCAACTCGTTGAGTGCATGAACCAACTTGACGAGTTGGATGATTTTACACATGGACTCGTCGAGTCCATCAGTGGACTCGGCGAGTCCCCAGCCCAAAACAGCAAAAACTCGATTTTTTCAGCATTTTTCAGCAATTTGCATCAAATATAATTGAGAACAAGCCTAGGCTCTGATACCACTGAAGGGTTTTGAGCGTTCTAACACTCCTAAGGTGTACATGCAACCCTAAATACCTTGGATCTATGTTTTCTCTATTATACATGCAAATATCAATTTTCCAAGGTATTGTTCTAACTAGCATAATAAGAATTACATATAATATAAATTATAGTATAATTACATACCTCTTTGTTGTAGCTTGATTCCATGGAGCTTAAGAGCCTAGTGCCTCAAGTGTGACACCTCAAATGGTTTGAACAACATCACCAACATCTTGGAATAACTTTAGAGCAAAGGTTCCTATGCCCAAATCGGCTTTCTGTTGGGTTTAGCAGACCCCTAAAATTTCCTCTTCTCGCCAACCTCAACTTTTCTGGCAGCTCTTCCCTTAATCATATCTTCCACGGACTTGGCAGCCTAAATAGTTGCCTCCAGAGTAAGTGCCTGACGCACTGGCACTGCATACTCCCATGGGAGTCCCTTAGCGTACTTGTCGATCTTTGTCAGCTCATCCGGAACAAGACGCAAGGCAAACTCCATCTTTTCTGTGAAGTTGTTCGTGTATTCATCGATTGACATGCTCCCCTTCTTCAAGGTTAGATTCTCTAGCTCGAGCAGGTTTTGAGCTGAGCAGTACTTTCATTTGAATTGCACCAGAAATTCTGCCCATGTCAGTTGCAGGGGCTCATTGGGGCTTAAAGTCTTCCCCAAGGTATTCCACCAACGTACAACGCCTCCTCGAAACTGACGCACTGCAAACGTGGTCTGTAGTTTTCCTCTGCAACAGCACGTCATGAAGGCTAACTCCATCTCCGAGATCCAATCCATGACCCCGATCGGATCTTCCTTTCCCGTGAAAGTCGATGGCTTGCAAGTCAGAAAATCCTTGTACTTGCATCCATTTCTCTCGACTCCGTTATCTTGGTTGTTTTCTTGAATTATTGGTGGGTTGACTTGACCAACACTGTAGTCTCCCTCCTCAGTCTGCCCTTCGTTCAACTCGGGCTGTTCGATCTGAATAGTCGCTTCCTCTCGATTTTGCTGGAGCAAACGTCTGGTTTCCTCCATTTGACGATTCAACATTTCCTGGATCATCGCTTGCACTTCGGCCATCGTTATTGGCTCAACAGCGGCTTCCACAACCGGTATTTGCTCAATCACTGGGGGTTGGTTTCTGTTCCCATTTGCATTCACGTTTCCGCTACGGGTCCTTGCCATCTTGATCTATACACCGAATAAGGTGAATTTAGATCTTTATTTAGGACTGATGTTCAAATCATCCTTATCTCTCCGAAACGTTTACATGCTAGTTCTAATATCGTAGTCGTACGCTTAGAATCCTAAACACATAAGGTTTCCAGATCCGGTCGGCATCAGACCATAGATCCGAATAATTAATAGCATATAAGGCACAAAGCATTTAGCACATAAAAGCATTTTAGGCATAATTCCTAAAATAAGCTAGTGCTCACTTCTTACAATCATCGCTTAGCATTCTATGTTTAAGTCTAGAAATCCTACAAATTCCTAGTTTGCTTAAACTAATGTTGTGATACCAACTGTGACATCCCCATTTTCACGGCCAGAAAAGACCGATTTTGTTTACGCTTTGTTTAAAAATCAGAGTAATATTTTAAATAAAAGTGTTGCGGAATTTGTCCCAAAACAAAATATGATAAAGATTTATCAAAAGCATTTCCATAGAAATGTATTTCATTAAAAAGACTCGGGATGTCATGTTCGATACAGATCATAAGCATAAACAATACAACATAGGCCTTACTACATTAGTGCGTATTTACAGGCCTAAAATCCATTAATCTCTCATCCCAAGACATCATATCTATGCTCATGCGCCACTGCCTGTAATACAAGAAACTGAGTGGGTCAGGCTTGGGAGCCTGGTGAGCACATAGGGTTTTCAACCCACAATAAATAAGTTATTAGCTTTATCAAACCAAACAAACCCAATTACCCATTCCCGTTATCCACACTTTAAGTCCCTAAAACATCTAACACAAGGGACCTAGTCTAAGGACTATCATCGGGATGGACACTACTGCTAAGGGGATTCCTTAGCAATAAATGTCCTTAAGGCAACCATGTGGGGGATGGAGTACACCTGGTGAGCACACAGTTCCAATAAACACCTGCAGGTTGCGAGCCTGCTAGTGTTCCACTGGACTGTCTAGAATAGTCTGTGGTCATCATCTATACTCCGCTAGATGACTGGATCATCAATAACATCTATAACGAGGCCTCTCATTATTTCATTTTATCACGCAACAACTAATACATCTACCCATGTTTTACCCCAACATTTTTCGTAGATATAAAATACATATACAGTTTAAATCATTGAAAACATGTATAAAAATGTTCATCCAGCATAGATAGCAAGTATTCAGGTAATATACACACATAGCACGTAATTTATATAAAATACTTCACATCTATGTGTAAGCTGAAAGTAACTATGCACTCACCTGAAAGTTGGTGACTCAACACTCGGACAGCGCTTCGATGCTCTCAAAACAATTTTCCTTTGATAGAACCTAGTACCAATACCACTAGGGTTTAGTCTAACGATAACCGTGACAAATTAATAGTCTGACTATTATTATTATATAAGCGTTAAATAACACTCAATATAACTCATAATAATAGCCCAAATAATTATTTTAAGGACCTAATAACATTCCTATCATTATTTGAAAGCTATATTAAAAACTGCGTAAGCGTAGCTCACTTACAGCGGATTTTAAAGAAAACCGGGCTTTATTTGGAGCAGCGTTTGGAAACCGAAAGACCCTTTTTCTCGGGACTCCGGGAGCCTCAGGGCTTCCTTACGGTGCTAGGGGTTCACCTAGACTTTAGGGGACTCAAAAGGGGCTACAGAGAGAAAGAAATTTAGAGAAAGAAAGAAATTGGTGTGAAAAATGAAGGCTGCCTCGGCCCCCTTATATAGCCTGCGAGGCCTCGGTACGCTGGGCGTAAGGGTTCGGTCGTACTACACGCGTCGCTTCGCTGCTGGGTCATCGTGGCTCTTCTCGGAACCGCACAAGGGTCGGAACGCGGGTCATAATGTCTTCGGACGCGGGGCGTATGCAAGGAACTTTCGTTTAGACTCTGTCGGCTAATTTAGACTCGATTTTAAAATTTTTATATTATTAACAGGCCAGGACAGGATTGGTCTGTTAAGTCCTCATAACTTCTTCATCCGACGTCCGTTTTCGCCCATCTTTTTCTCGTTACACTAATCTTAACGAGATCTTCGATTCTCGTTTAGGTCGTTTCGGCTAAAAATCACTCGATCTAATATTTGAATTTCGGGTTGTACACCGCTAATCCAAAACTTCGAAAAATCATAACTTCTTCATACGAAGTCAGATTTGGGAGTTCTTTTTATCGGTGTTCTTATTTTAACATACTCTACAATTTTCGTTTATATCTCTAAGGCTAAAACTCGCTCTATCATAAATTCACTATTTACGCTTCCCGGTGACGTGCTGGTTTCGTCGCGAAACTTCGACGGGTCATAACTTCTTCGTTATAACTCGGATTTCAGCGTTCTTTATATTTACGAAAACCTTGTTTCGACCACTACAACTTTATATAAAGATATCGGGTTTATATCACACTTTAATTTTGACGCTTATTTTTATTCTTTATTAATTACACATTTATAATTAAATAATAAGCACATAAATACACATAATTCACATAATACTCAAACATTTCATCTTTATTACTTCAAAAAGAGTTACAATAGTTGACCTAGACTATTAAATTGTCTAAAATGCTTAGCCCTGAAACTCGGGCGTTACACTACACCACTTATTATCATAGTACAATATACTCGTAAGTCCTTACCCTTATAAGGTACTCCATAACCCACTAGTCAACCCTTGATCAAAGTCAAAGTCCTCAGTCAAGGTCAACAGTCCATGTTGACCTTGACTCGCCGAGTACCCTCGGCTACTCGACGAGTTCCTTGAAGCACATTCCAACTCGCCGAGTCATCGAGGTGACTCGTTGAGTTCCTTCGATTCTCGATCAAACTTTAAGACCACCCATCGAGTTTCCTCCTTGCAGCTCGACAGATACCCACGTATACATATCCTGAGGAAAACTCATCCGACTCGCCGAGTTGTTCTTCAACTCGTCGAGTCTATGGCAATCATCATTAGACTCGCCGAGTTGTTCCTCCAACTCATCAAGTTCACGGCCATCTTCATGTGACTCGCCGAGTCAACCTTGCGACTCGCCGAGTCCATTCGGTCCTTTTTCCATACAGACCTATTCTGAGCCATGCAGCGACTCCAAATCACAAATCCAAGCTTCTAGGGCATGCTTTTCACGTAAATTTGCAAACTTTACGTGTATGCATAGCTACAAAGGTTCTAAATGCCAAATCTAAGCTCTTAATTGGGTCTCATGCCCAAGGAGGACCTCATTCACGACCAATACATCAACTTTATGATTTTAAAATTTAAGGAGTGTCCAGATCTGAAGTTACAACTTCAGATCTAGCCCATAGCCTACTTATCAACCTCAAAATCCATAAACCCCCCCCCCCCCCCCAAAAAAAAAAAAAAAAAAAAAAAACTCAACAAAAGGAAAAAGGGAAGTAAGGATGACAACTTGATACCTCCAAGGGATACTAGCTGAGGTAAATTCTACTTCCCACACCTTCCTTGCTTCAATTCCTTTGCACTTCTAGCTTTCCTCTTATAGCCAACCTTCTTTCCAAGCTTAAGACACACCAAAATGGAATACCACACGAATTAGGGTTTTAAGGAGCCCTCAAATACTGCAAAGAGGCCAAAGGAGGCCGAGGCTCCTTTAAATAGGGGTGCAAACCCCGGGATTTAGGGTTTCATTTGCCAGCTCCTACTCGCTGAGTCCCGATATGGACTCATCGAGTAGGTCACTTAACACGCGATCCCACCCCGCTTTTACTCGACGAGTAACATATCAACTTGTCGAGTAGAGCTTAACCCAATAAATCTTATTTAAACAATACTTGAGAATTGGGGCGTTACAGGCATACCCCAGAATGAGATAGGTAGTGAAGTACAACTCATTATGGAATGAACCATGTCTAGCAAGGTTCGATTACTCCTCTCAGCCACACCATTCAACTGCGATGTCCTAGGTGGCGTCAACTGCAAAACGATTCTGCATTCCTTGAAGTAGTCGTGGAATTCAAGACTTAGGTACTCTCCACCTCGATCGGATCAAAGCATCTTGATTTTCCTGCGCAACTGATTCTCCACTTTTTTTTAACTCTTTGAATTTTTCAAAGGTTTCTGACTTGTGCCTGATTAAGTAGATATACCCATATATGCTATAATCATCGGTAAAAGTCACATAGAAGCGGATCGCATCCCTTGTGGTGGATCTAAAGAGCCCACACACATAGGTGTGTATGAGATCCAATAAACCCTCACCCCTTTCGCAAGTGTCAGTGAAGGGTGACTTGGTCATCTTTCCAAGTAAACAATACTTGCACACGTCATCGTCCCTAAGGTCGAATGACTTCAACACTCCATCCTTTTGGAGTTGGGCTATGTGTCTCTTGTTGACATGTCCAAGACGACAATGCCACAAGAATTCTTTATCCAAACTATTGGAAGAATCGATACAAAACACATCATTTCCTAAATTATCTACAACCATCACAACTTCATATATTCCATTACAAGGCAATGCTTCAAAATAAAAAGACACCATTAAGATAAGCATTAATATAACCGTTTTCATTATCAAATGAATATCTAAAACCTTGTCTATATAAACCATGAAATGAAATGATGTTTCTTGCCATATCTGACGAATAGCAACAATTATTTAAATCTAATCCTAATCCACTACTGAGCATTACATAGTAAACTCCAATCTTGGTGACAGGCGACGATCTTCTGTTTCCCATGATTAGCTTTATCTTCCCATGCTCCACATCCTTATTTCTTCATAAGCCTTGCAAATCAGAACAAATGTAAAAACCGCATCCTGTATCAAGTACCCAAGAAATAGCATGCGATGAATCATTAGATTTAATAGTGTAAATACATGCGAAGGACGGATTGATCTTCCCATCCTTGATTGCTTGCAGATATTTTAGGCAGCTTCTTTTCCAATGCCTTATCTTGTGGCAGTAGTGCTACTCTTCCTCCTTGGGGTTTAAGTTGGGCTTAGCAGAACCAACTTTGGTTCGACTAGAAGAGGTATCATATTGGGACTTTCCCTTATGGTGGCTCTTTGAGGGAGCCTTCCTCTTTTTCCCCTTCCCTTGGCCAATTTCCAAGATAGGGGCAACAACAGGATTTGGAGTGGATGCAACATAATTCTCTTTGAGATTGCTCTCAGCAGTCCTTAGCAAGCCTTGAAGCTTGCTTAAAGTGACCCCTTCCTTATTCATGTGGTAGGTCATGCGAAACTGGTTGTAGCAGGGGGGCAAGGAGTGAAGGATAATGTCGATTGCCATTTCTTCATCAAAGTTAACATTTAACTTTAACAGGCGATCAACATATCTCTACATCTTTTGCAGATGAGCATTAAGGGACTCTCCATTACCCATTCTAGTAGTGATCATCGAAGTGATGATCTCATACCTTTCTTGCCTCGCACTTTGGTGGTACTAGTCCAGCAAGTCTTGATCCATTTCATAGGGATACATGTCCTCATAGGACTTTTGGAGTTCTACAGTCATGGTCGCCAGCATGATGCAATGGACCTACGTAGCATCACGCTCATGGGCCTCAAAGGTCACGATCTCTTCACCAGAGACAGTGTTGACATTGATTTCCTTTAGCTTCTCATCGAGTACATACTCTTTGTCCTCGTAACGAGTGACCATTCAGATGTTGCGGATCCAATCATTGAAATTGGACCCATCAAAGATCACTCTCCCACACAAGTTCATGAGTGAGAACGAGCCGGAGGAATTCGAGCCGGAAGCATTGTTGTTGACGTTCGACATCTGAAAAGGAAAAAGAACAAAGTTTGATTAGAAATGAATCCCCAATTAAACACCCAAATGAGAAACTAGGGCTAGGATCCAACAACCTTATTTACAAATTAGAAGAGGGATGTCTTAATCTAACAAGTAAATAATTTAAAGGTAAGTGAATGACGATTCACTGATTCTCCACCATGAAAAATGAAAAAGATATCAAGTTTTAAATGTATTGAAAACTCCTAGATCTTTTTGAGATTCATTGAACTTTTCAATGGCATGTTTAAATCTCGATATGCCCCTCTAGTTTGTGACTGGGATGCCGAGGATCACCAAGCGGGTGTGAATAACCATGCAAATATACATGGTGCCCTCATTGTTACAGTCACCTATTCGATGTGTCAGTTAACCACACACGCTCCATCGAACTATGACAAACAATGAGTCACCCTTTGCTACCTTTTCTTAGAACCCAATTAGTGTGGCGGTTAACCACACACGCTCCACCAACATCTTAGCAAGGGTACAAAGTGTAATTTCATGGAATTGCATCAATTCCCTTTTGCCTAAAGTAACTAAGATTGAGAATTTTGTAAAAAAACATTTAGTTACTTTATGTAGATTCATTATTCTTTTAAAGAGGAAAGGGTTTCCATATCCTACCCGTTCGACTAACGACCCTCCACCAATCAAGGAAGCGGTGGGTGAGAGTGGACACCCATTAAACGGCCATTTTATAGGCCATAACCTTATACCCCCCTTATAGATCGGCTTCGTGAATGAGGCCTACTAACGGTAAGACTAGCATTTAAGTTATACATACATACATACATACATACATACATACATACATACATACATACATATATATATATATATATATATATATATATATATATTAATCTTATAATATCATAAAGTATAAGGTTGAATTTTAAACTTGTAAAATCCTAGGGTTTGAAATTTAAATAGTTCAAATTAAACTTTTAATCAAAAATTCAAATTTCAAAACTTGAGGGCAAGTTTTGAACTTTTCAAAACACAAAGGATCAAATAGCAAATAACTATAATTAAACAATTAATTTAATGATTATCTACAATTTGACCTAATCTATTTGAAATACAAGATAATTCAACAATTAATTTAAATAATCAAATATTATCATATAAGGAATATATTATTCAAACAATTGACAATTATCTTTTAATTTGGTATGGATAATCATAAAACATCAATAAAATTCGGATTTTATTAGTCAACAACGATTTAGGTAATTATCCTTAAGCAAAACAGCAAGAAATCTCAAAAATCCCTCTGTCTGACGTTTTGGCTCGTCGAGTCCCCTTATGGACTCATCGAGTTCATCCTACTTGTCGAGCCCACATTGGGACTCGCCGATTTCGTCAAGCAGAGAACACAAAAGCTAGATTTTCAAGAGAGAATGAACAAGCAAGGAATCAATACAAAAGAAACCAAACAAAGCTCTGATACCACTGATGGGTTTGAGCCAAAAGAACATCCTATGTGCTCATGCAAACCCTAATGCTTGGATCTAGGTTTCTCTATTATACATGCAATGCATCCAAGTCTTGCAAACCCTAGATCTAGTGAGTATAATTCAAAATCAACATAACAAAATAGATCTAGATGATTATGTAACACCCATAAAAATTCAAGCCAATTTAAACTTTTAAAAAACAATCCAGTTTCGTTAAGTCATTACAAAAAGGTTTTCAATACAATTATTATCAGAGTCTTCCCAGAACCATATCATAAAACAAGAACACGAGGAGCGGTACGATCACACTTTCGCCTTGCAACGGTCTCCTGAAGTACCTGAAAACATTAAACCATAACTATAAGCCCGAAAGCTTAGTGAGATACCCCCAAAATACCAACCACATATACCATACACATAACATATCATAACAGAACAGAACAGCCATGCACTTCGGGTCTACTGTGTGACTGGTCCGCCGTACCGGGCCTTCAATCCACCTAGTCCACCCTCCGAGTCTAGCCATATACATCGAGTCTACAGTGTGGTTGGTCCGCCCGCACCGGGCCTTCAATCCACTTGGTCCACTCTCTGAGTCTACAGTATGATTGGTCCGCCCGCACCGGGCCTTCAGTCGGCCTAGTCCACTCTCCGAGCCTCGGCATGTCTGGTCCGCCCTCGTGGGATCTACAGCCTATCCAGACTGCTCGATGGGCCTTCGGAATATCCGGTCCGCCCTGGGTATGTTGGCCTACAGTACAAAGCAGGACCCGCCTCAACCCAACCCCAATCAACCAACCATGTGCACATAAACATATAATCATAACAATTAATCACCAATCAACCGATCTAGCAGATCACATAACATAACATCATCCTAACCAGGATACCGACCTAACCGGTCACTAGCATATACCATCCTAACTACCAGGATGCAAACATAGCAAAGCAATAACACAGCAACAGTACCCGGATTACAATCCGATAAAGGGTCGGCCTTGGTGCCTTAGACCCTGTCGATATAGTGAGGATAACTCACCTCGCAACTGTTGATTGGAAAGATAAGATCACGCTGCTCTAACTTTCGACACGAACTCCACCATTGATCAATACCAAATGACTAAACTCAATAATTACCAATAATTACCAAAATACCCTTGGAAGTCAACTGGTCAACTCTTGGTCAAAGTCACAGTCCTCAGTCAAAGTCAAACTTCCTGACTGACTCTACTCACCGAGTCAGCCCGCTGACTCGTCGAGTCCCTATGCTCTGAAAACTCCCATATCGCGACCCAACTCACCGAGTCGCCCTAAGACTCGCCGAGTCCCACAAACTCAGAGTCACATCCTGCTCAACTCACCGAGTCGTCCCTCGAGTCACCGATTCACAGCTCAACCAAAACGGTTAGGACTTCACGACTAGCTTCGACGAGTCCAAGAACAGATTCTCCGAGTCCAAGGCAATCTTCAACAGACTCGCCGAGTTGTTCTTCCAACTCGTCGAGTTCCTGCCTTTCTTCATCCACCTCGTTGAGTACACCCATGTGACTCGTCGAGTACCTCTAGTTCTTAATCCATACAGAGGCTTTCCAAGCAATGCAAAGTCTCCAATCCATAGATCTACTCCTATACAAACCATCCATCATGTAAAGTGGCAAACTTTACATGAATCCAAGGAGATCTAAGCATAATACACTCTAAGCTAGGGTTTGGGACAAAAATGCTTCATCAACAACTCTTGAACATGGAGTTTATGCTCTTTTGGATCATCACTACTCTAGATCTGAAGTAGCAACCTCGGATCCAACCTCCAAACTCAAGATAACACTAGATACACTCCCAAAAATCCCACAAATGATCGATCTAGATGCATAAAAGCTCAAGCAACGAATCATTACCTCAAGAGAAGACTCCAACAGAAGAATAAACCAAAACCTTGTAAAGCCCCTTTCTCCAAGCCTCTTAATCTTCAAAGATCTCTTCAACAAACCCTCCTTCAAGATCCAAATGCTCTCTAATTCTCTCACAAACGAATATTAGGGTTTCTGGACTTCAAGGGAGAGCAAAGAGGCTGGGGAGAGGGTATTATGTTCTTTATATAGGGCTCAACCCCTGGGTTTAGGGTTTTCTCCACACAGCACCAACTCGCCGAGTCCAGCCACCGACTCGCCGAGTTGACCACTTAACACGAGACCAGAATCACGACTTGACTTGCCGAGTCTATCCATCGACTCGCCGAGTCGGCCTTCCATATTTAAACTTTGCACCGTGAACTTGCACTCCTGAACTCGGGATGTTACAGATTACCTATTCTTGAAAACTTGAATCTTTTTGTCCTTGGAGCTTAGAGTCACAAATGTCACTCCTCTAATGGCTTACAAACATCAATTACAAGAGGATGATCTTGGAGAGAGGTTGGAGGCTCTAGAATTTAGATCTTGCACTCTTAGGAATAGGGTTAGCCGATTTTCGAAGCCTAAGGGGTCCATTTATACTTGTGCTGCTAGGGTTTCAGTCAAAACCCTAATTGGATAGCTTAGGCCTTAAGCAGTCCAAAGAATCTTCCAGAATGATGCCTTGGAGGAAAATTAGATGGGCTCCCACTCTAATTTCGTCCACCCCTTAATTCCAAAGGATTCTCAGCCCAAATCAACTATCACACAATTGACAGTTCCATTCCCCTTTATTTAATTAATCTCTTTTAGACACAAAATTAACTCTTAATTAATTCTTGTCTAATATTAATTAAACTATATAATTTATCTTTTAATATATTAATCATATAACATATTAATAAATCATAATAACCTCTTTATTTATAAATCATCCTATCATGTTGCTTTGGTGAAGGCAACCCAAAAGGACCATACACAACCGGGTCAACTACTTACCGAATATAGTTACGGGCTTAGACACTAATCTAACAGCCATATGACGTAAAAAGTGAGTGTTTTGATAAACTACTTTTTAGCCTTTATGATATAAATGAAAGTCGTACTATTCGTTAAAAGGAGAACTTTCTTAAAAAGAATGTCAAAATCAGACTTCGTATGAGGAAGTTATGATTTTTCTAAGATTCGGTATAACAGTAGACAACTAAAAACTAGAAATAAAGATTGAGTGATTTTTAGCCGACACAACCTAAACGAGAATTGAATGCCCCATTAATAGTAGTACAACGGTAAAAAGACAGACGAAAACGAACATCAAATGAAGAGGTTATGAATTTTTAACGGATTTTCCTGTCCCGGCACGTTAAAAATATAATATTATAAATGAATTCAAAATTACCCGATGGAGTCTAAACGAAAGTTGTAGAGTATAATCTCACCTACGCGTGGATATAAAGAACGTCAAAAATGGAGCTCGTATGCAAAAGATATGAGTTTTTGAAGTTATGGGCACAAACTTCGAAGCTTATCCAAACGGAACACGCTGCGTTCACATGAAGTGGACACGTATATCGCATCTTGACACGTCCAAATCCATGCACCCACCGGCACACGTTGTGTTCGTATGAACGCGTTGCGTTCGAGGGATCAACCTCCTACTATAAATAGAAACCGAAGACCTCTGAGGTTTTGTTTACAAACCCTACTTTCTCTCACTCTAAAACCCTTCTTTAGCCTATTTTTAACCCCCCAAAGTCCCGATATCATCCCCGACACCCGAACCAAGTCCCGATGCTCCTAAGTTCCCGAGGAAATCATATTTTCAAGTCGAAACTCTGCCCGCGTAAGGCCGGTTTTCAACTAAATATCTCCGTTTTCATCATAGAAAGTCATTTTTAGAGTCAAAGTGTTGCCCAAATTATCATTTATTCCTCCGGTTATTTCACGGTGAGTTCAATATATAGGAACAATTGTATGTTAATATGTTATATGTTCAATGTGCTTTCCTGAGTTATTATGGTTTTATATTGTTGATCATGTAGAGCATGACTCGTATAACTTTTGGTATTGGCTTTGAGCCTTTGGCCATGTAGAGCATGTATTATATTATTTTGGTATCAGATTTATGCCTTTGTCCATGTAGAGCATGACTCGTATAACTTCTGGTATTGGCTTTGTGCCTTTGGCCATGTAGAGCATGACTCGTATAACTTCTGGTATTGGCATAGGGCTATGTAGGGTTGAAAGCCTGTATATATTCTAGCAAAATGATAATCTGAAATTGTATTTTCTATGTTATTTGGGCTAAACCTTTATTGATGTATATCAAATATTAAAATTGTCATGTCTCATTGATCGTAAATCATTGGATCAGATTATTGATTGATATGGAAAGCCCTTCATTTGATACACATACATGTCATTGTTGTTCTTTGCCCCTATTTGCTTTTGTCCTGATGAAGGATGTGACATCCCCAAAATCTCGGCCAGAAAAGACCGATTTTCATTTATGCTTTTAAATATTTTCAGAGTAAATCCTTTTGATTTGAAAGAGTTGCGGAATTTGTTCCCAAAAACAAAACATGATAAAACAATGTTTACCGAAGCATTTCATAAGAGAAATGTATTTTCATTATAATCAAAACTCGGGGTGTCATGTTCCGATACAGACCAATAAGCATAAACGAATACATTACAAGTCATATAACAAATATAAACATATGCAGACTTGTAAACAAAACAACTTGATGGTTCATCCATCTCATGCCCTTCCGCCACTTCCTGTAATACAATTTAAAATTGAGTGGGTCAGGCTTGGGAGCCTGGTGAGCATATAGGGTTTTCAACCCACAATAAATATCATATTTAATTTTCACCAACCAACAATAACCCAATTACCCATTCCCGTTATTCTCACTTTAATGTCCCTAAAACAACTAACATAAGGGACCTAGTCTAAGAATATTTCATCGGGGCGACAACACATGCTTCGGGGGTACCTCAGCAATATAAGTCAAATAAGGCAACCATGAGGGGGATGGAGTACAGCGAATGAACACCCAAGTTCATTAACACCTACAGGTGGCGAACCTGCTAATGTTTCCACAAGACTGTCTAGAATAGCCAGTGGTCGTCATCTAAACTCCGCTAGATGACTCAATCAAACAACAACGAGGCCTCTCATCTGTTTATTACACACCAACTATCTACCCATGTTCTACCCAACATATTAGTAGATAAAAATATACATTTGTATACACAGTTTAAAGAAAACCTGTATAGCATGCTTTAATCAACACATATATCACAAAACAGATGAGGCACACACACACATAACACATATTTCATAAAGAAATAAGCAGATCTGTAAGATAGAAGAGAGTGAATACACATTCACACATAACACAACCAAGTATATACACATAGCACGTATTTTTATATAAAATACTTCGTATTATTGTATTAGAAAGAAAATAACTACACACTCACACTTATAAACAACAATATAATTAATACACTCGAACCAAACTCGTATTATTATTGTGTTTAAGAAAGTTAGTATACACTCACTTGATCAGGAGATGATCCGACAGCACTACGGCTTATAGAAGTAGTATTCCTCAGCAGATCTGGAAGATCTCCTCGAAAATCGAACTTCTCGCGGGCAGAGCTTCGACTCGGGAACCGCACTTCTCGGGATCTTCGGGGTCTCGGGACTTGCCTCGGGGCTAGAGTATGATACCAGGGCTTCGGGGTATCTTCGGCACGAAAAACGATGCAAAAGACTAGAGAGAAGAGAAGAAATGAACAAGAAATATGGCTGTCTTCGGATCCCTTATATAGAGGCTGGAGCCTCGGAGTACGCGGGGCGTACTGCAGTACGCAGCGCGTACTGCGTCCGAAATCGTCATTGCATGCGTCATCCGAAGTGTCGACACTATCGGAGTACGCGATAGCGTACTCACGTACGCGGGGCGTACTCCGGATCACACCGGTGACTCGGCTTCGGATAAGGCTTCCGATTTTGAATTAAATATAAATACAAAAAGATTAATAAACTTCGGAAATTCATAACTTCTTCATACGAACTCCGTTTTCGACGTTCTTTATATCCACGAAAAGGTGAGACCACGCTCTACAACTTTCGTTTAGACTCCGTCGGCTAATTTTGACTTTATTTTTATTAATTATTTTTAATAGGCCGCGACAGAAACTTTCGTTATAAATTCATAACTTCTTCGTTTGACGTCCGTTCTCGCCTAACTTTTTATCGCTTCGATACCAACAATGAGATCTTCGATTCTCATTTAGATTACTTCGGCTAACAACCGCTCGATCTCAAATCGAGTAAAACAGGTTGTATACCGCTAAGCCGGAACTTCGATAAATCATAACTTCCTCATACGAAGTCAGATTTGGGCGTTCTATATATATTTGGAAACCTTGTTTCGACCACTACAACTTTATCCAACGATATCAAGTTTATTTTACACTTAAATTTTGACGCTTATTTTTATTCTTAATTAATCAAACCACATAATTAAGCAATTAAGCACAAAACACATAATACTCAAATAATACAATCTTATTATTTCAAAACGGGTTACAAAGGTTAACCTAGACTATTATATTGCTACAAATGGCAAGCCTGGAAACACAGGCGTTACAATTCTCTCCACCTTAGAATGATTCCGTCCCCGGAATCACACATCAACAAACAAATGCGGATAGCGACTCAACATGTCACTCTCCGTCTCCCAGGTGAGATTCGGCCCATTCGTGTGTTTCCATCGGACAAGCACTAACCCAACCATTTTGCGTCGCAACTTCTTAGTCTTTCGGTCAACAATTGCCTCTGGTTCTTCAATCAACCTTTTGTTCTCATCAATTCTCAATTCATAAATTGGAATTATATCGGGAACTTCTCCCGTGAACTTCCTCAAATAACACACATGAAAAGTGTTGTGAATTCCATTCAGTTCTTCGGGTAATTCGAGCTTGTAAGCTTGGTTCCCAATCCTCTGAAGGACTTTAAACGGTCCAGTAAACCTTGGACTCAACTTTCCCCTTTTACCAAATCTTATAAGTCCCTTCCACGGCGAGACTTTAAGCAAAACCGAATCTCCAACCTCAAAAGTCATCGGTCTTCGCTTCTTGTCAGCATAGCTCTTTTGACAATCTTGAGCTGCTAACATTCTTTCCCTAATTATTTTCAACTTTTTAGCAGTTTGATGAACCATCTCCGGTCCCACAAACTGCTTTTCCCCAGCCTCAAGCCAACAAGACGGCGTACGACACTTCTATCCATACAAAGCTTGATAAGGTGTCATCTTAATGCTCGAGTGAAAACTATTATTATAGGAAAATTCTACCAACGGTAAATGTTCATCCCAATTACCTAGGAATTCCAAGGTACATGCTCTCAGCATATCCTCAAGTGTTTGTATTGTTCTTTCACTCTGACCATCAGTCTGCGGATGGTAAGCTGTGCTTAAACATAACTTGGTACCCATTTCCTCTAGTAGATTTTTCCAAAACCTTGAGGTGAAACGGCTATCACGCTCCGATACAATCGTTAACGGAACACCGTGAAGCCTCACAATTTCCTTCACGTAAGAATTCGCAAGCTTTTCCATAGACCATTTCTCCCTGGCCGCTATGAAATGCGCACTCTTAGTGAATCGATCAACGACCACCCAAATCATGTCGTGACCATTCTTTGTTCTGGGCAGTTTAGTGACAAAATCCATAGCAATGTCTTCCCACTTACCCATAGGCACAAGCAATGGTTCTAAACTCCTGTAAGGTTTCTGATGTTGTGTCTTGACTCTCGCACAAGTCACACACTCGGCCACATACTTTGCAACATCAAGCTTCATCGTCGGCCACCAGTAGTAGGGTTTCAGGTCCCTATACATTTTAGTGCTACCCGGATGAATCAAGTACATGGTCTTGTGAGCTTCTTCCATCAGAAGATCTCTGACTCCTCCTGTCTTAGGTATCCAAATCCGATCTTGGAACACCTTCAGTCCATGACTGTTTACACCGAACACCAACGTTTTGCCCAAACGTTCTTCCTTTCGGTCATTCTTCTCAGAAGCTTCCTCTTGAGCTTTCTTTATACTTTCCACAATGGTCGAGACAACTTCAATTCTCAACGCTCTTGGCCTCTTCCTTTCAAGATTGACCTTCCGACTGAGAGCATCAACAACAACATTAGCTTTACCGGGGTGGTAAAGTATCTCGCAGTCGTAGTCTTTAAGTAATTCTAGCCAGCGTCGTTGCCTCATATTCAATTCTTTCTGATTAAATAGGTATTGGAGACTCTTATGATCAGTGAAAAGTTTGCACTTCGTGCCATAGAGGTAATGCCTCCATATTTTCAGAGCGAAAACTACCGCTGCCAACTCCAAATCATGAGTCGGGTAATTCTTTTCATGCTCTTTCAGCTGTCGAGACGCATATGCTATCACCTTTTCTCTTTGGGTCAAAACACAACCCAATCCAACACCAGACGCATCGCTATAAACAGCGAAGTCTTCAACTCCATCGGGTAGAGAAAGTATCGGTGCCTCGCATAGCTTCTTCTTTAACTTCTCGAATGCTTCTTTATGCTTCTCACTCCAAGCATAAGTAGCTCCTTTGTGGGTCAAAGCTGTCAATGGAGTAGCAATCGAAGAAAAGCCTTGGATAAACCTGTGGTAATATCCGGCAAATCCCAAAAAGCTTCGAATCTCCGTGGGACTTTTCGGTTGTTCCCACTTCGTCACAGCTTCGATCTTTGCTGGATCAACCATTATCCCTTCTTGGTTGACCACGTGACCCAAGAATTGGACCTCACGAATCCAAAAATCACATTTGGAGAACTTCGCATAAAGCTTATCCTTCTTCAAAACTTCTAACACTTCTCGCAAGTGTCTGTCATGCTCCTCCTGGCTTTTCGAGTAAATCAGAATGTCGTCTATAAACACTATCACGGATTTATCAAGGAAAGGATTACAAACCCTATTCATCAAATCCATGAACGCTGTCGGAGCATTGGTTAGTCCAAACGACATAACCAAGAACTCGTAGTGTCCATATCTAGTTCTGAACGCAGTCTTCTCGATATCTTGCTCTCTTACCTTCAGCTGATGATATCCTGACCTAAGATCGATCTTCGAGAAATAGCTCGAACCTTGCAATTGATCAAACAGGTCATCAATCCTCGGCAACGGATATCTATTCTTTATTGTTGCCTTGTTCAGCTCTCTATAATCGATGCACATTCTCATACTTCCATCTTTCTTCTTTACAAATAACACCGGAGCTCCCCAGGGTGATGAACTAGGTCTAATGAAACCTTTGTCCAATAACTCCTGAAGTTGCATCATTAGCTCCTTCATCTACGTCGGTGGTAATCGATAAAGTGCTTTTGCTATTGGTGTGGTTCCTGGTAACAAGTCTATTATGAACTCCACTTGTCTATCAGGTGGTAATCCAGGAAGATCTTCGGGAAATACTTCCGGATAATCACACACCACTGGAATGCTCTGCATCACCTTCTTTTCCTTCTTAGCATCAATCACAAATGCTAAATATGATGTACATCCCTTGGTCAAACACTTTCTGGCTTTCATTAGAGAAATGATTCCAGAATTCACTCTGCGTTTGTCCCCATACACCATAAACGAATCTTTTCCAGGCGGGTTTACTTTAACTATCTTCTTCTTGCACAAAATTTCGGCATCATTGGCGCTAAGCCAATCCATTCCCAACACGATGTCGAAACCATTTAGTTCGATAGGCAATAATTCCTCGTGGAACTTATTCCCATTAAGGTCGATCAAGACGTTTTTCATACGTTGACTAACAGGTACAAACTTGCCACTAGCTACTTCGACTAATAAAGCATCATCTAGTCTATCAATAGGCAAAGCTAGCTTTCTACCAAACTCATGCGAAATAAAGGAGTAGTTGGCTCCAGAATCAAACAATATATGAGCAGGTAATTCATTTACGAGAAAGGTACCTGAAGCGACATCAGCTTCATCTTTCGCAGCTTCAAGTGTCATCTGGAAGGCTCTCGCCTTCGGCTTTGGTGGAATGTTGGGCTTTGCTGCCTCCTTCTTCCTCGGACAGTCCTTCAAAATGTGCCCCTCTTCATTACACCCAAAACACATCCTTTTGTTGTTCGGACATTCATTGGCAAAATGTCCGACCTTTCCACACTTGTAGCAGGTTACATCCTCGCTACATTTCCCAAAGTGCTTTTTCTTACACTTATCACACCACTTTGCTTCGCCTCCTTTTCCTCCAAACTTTTTCGAATCAGATTTCGAAAATTTTCCTTTCTTACCGGAACCAGATGTTCCCTCAAACTTTCTTTTCTCACCAACCTCAACTTTGACGGTGGTTCTTCCCTTTATCATGTTTTCAACAGACTTGGCAGCCCAGATAGCTGCCTCTAGAGTAAGTGTCTGACGTACTGGCACCTCGTACTCCCATGGAAGTCCCTTCGCATATCGGTCCACCTTTGTCAACTCGTCTGGAACGATACGCAAGGCAAACTCCATCTTATCGGTGAAGTTATTGGTGTACTCATCCACTGACATGCTACCCTTCGTCAATGTCAAAAACTTATTCTCCAACTCCAATAGATTTTGAGCCGAGCAGAACTTGCGCTTGAACTGCACCAAGAACTCTGCCCATGACAATTGCAGTGGCTCATTAGGGCTTAAGGTCTTCCCTAGAGTGTTCCACCAACGAACGGCTCCACCTCGGAATTGAGGCACGGCATAGATAGTTTGCAACTTACCTCTGCAGCCACACGTCATGAAGGCTAGCTCCATTTCGGAGATCCAATCCATAACCCCAATCGGATCCTCCTTTCCATTGAAGGTCGATGGTTTGCAAGTCAAAAAGTCCTTGTACTTGCATCCCATTCCATCGTTCCTTCCTTCATGGTTATCTTGCCTAACTATCGGTGGGTTGGCTGGACCAACAGACCCACTGAAGTTTCCACCTTCCGAGTGCCCTTTATTTAATTCAGGCTCTTCCACACGAATCGACAGTTCTTCACGATTTTGTTGAAGCAACCGTCTAGTTTCATCAATCTGATGATCCAACATCGTCTGAATCATCAATTGCACACCAGCCATGGTTATTGGCTCTGGTGCTGCTGCTACGACAGGTATTGGCTCAATCACTGGTGGTTGATTCCTGTTTTCGTCAACATTTCCAACTCCACTTCTTGTTCTCACCATTTTGATCTACACACCGAATAAGGTGAAATTAGATCCTCAATCACGATAGGTATTCAAATCATCCTTATCACTCCGAAACGCTTACATGCTAGTTCTAATATCGTAGACGTACGCTTAGAATCCTACACACATAAGGTTTCTAGATCCGGTCGGCAACAGACCATAGATCCGAACAAATAATATCATATATATGGCAACATATAACATTTAGCACATAAAAGCATTTTAGGCAACTTTCCTAAAATAAACTAGTGCTCGTGTCTAAATCACAACAGACACACATCTCAAAACTTCACTTAGCATTCTAAGTTTAAGTCTAGAAATCCAACAAATTCCTAGTTCGCTTAAACCTGGCTCTGATACCAACTGTGACATCCCCAAAATCTCGGCCAGAAAAGACCGATTTTCATTTATGCTTTTAAATATTTTCAGAGTAAATCCTTTTGATTTGAAAGAGTTGCGGAATTTGTTCCCAAAAACAAAACATGATAAAACAATGTTTACCGAAGCATTTCATAAGAGAAATGTATTTTCATTATAATCAAAACTCGGGGTGTTATGTTCCGATACAGACCAATAAGCATAAACGAATACATTACAAGTCATATAACAAATATAAACATATGCAGACTTGTAAACAAAACAACTTGATGGTTCATCCATCTCATGCCCTTCCGCCACTTCCTGTAATACAATTTAAAATTGAGTGGGTCAGGCTTGGGAGCCTGGTGAGCATATAGGGTTTTCAACCCACAATAAATATCATATTTAATTTTCACCAACCAACAATAACCCAATTACCCATTCCCGTTATTCTCACTTTAATGTCCCTAAAACAACTAACATAAGGGACCTAGTCTAAGAATATTTCATCGGGGCGACAACACATGCTTCGGGGGTACCTCAGCAATATAAGTCAAATAAGGCAACCATGAGGGGGATGGAGTACAGCGAATGAACACCCAAGTTCATTAACACCTACAGGTGGCGAACCTGCTAATGTTTCCACAAGACTGTCTAGAATAGTCAGTGGTCGTCATCTAAACTCCGCTAGATGACTCAATCAAACAACAACGAGGCATCTCATCTGTTTATTACACACCAACTATCTACCCATGTTCTACCCAACATATTAGTAGATAAAAATATACATTTGTATACACAGTTTAAAGAAAACCTGTATAGCATGCTTTAATCAACACATATATCACAAAACAGATGAGGCACACACACACATAACACATATTTCATAAAGAAATAAGCAGATCTGTAAGATAGAAGAGAGTGAATACACATTCACACATAACACAACCAAGTATATACACATAGCACGTATTTTTATATAAAATACTTCGTATTATTGTATTAGAAAGAAAATAACTACACACTCACACTTATAAACAACAATATAATTAATACACTCGAACCAAACTCGTATTATTATTGTGTTTAAGAAAGTTAGTATACACTCACTTGATCAGGAGATGATCCGACAGCACTACGGCTTATAGAAGTAGTATTCCTCAGCAGATCTGGAAGATCTCCTCGAAAATCGAACTTCTCGCGGGCAGAGCTTCGACTCGGGAACCGCACTTCTCGGGATCTTCGGGGTCTCGGGACTTGCCTCGGGGCTAGAGTATGATACCAGGGCTTCGGGGTATCTTCGGCACGAAAAACGATGCAAAAGACTAGAGAGAAGAGAAGAAATGAACAAGAAATATGGCTGTCTTCGGATCCCTTATATAGAGGCTGGAGCCTCGGAGTACGCGGGGCGTACTGCAGTACGCAGCGCGTACTGCGTCCGAAATCGTCATTGCATGCGTCATCCGAAGTGTCGACACTATCGGAGTACGCGATAGCGTACTCACGTACGCGGGGCGTACTCCGGATCACACCGGTGACTCGGCTTCGAATAAGGCTTCCGATTTTGAATTAAATATAAATACAAAAAGATTAATAAACTTCGGAAATTCATAACTTCTTCATACGAACTCCGTTTTCGACGTTCTTTATATCCACGGAAAGGTGAGACCACGCTCTACAACTTTCGTTTAGACTCCGTCGGCTAATTTTGACTTTATTTTTATTAATTATTTTTAATAGGCCGCGACAGAAACTTTCGTTATAAATTCATAACTTCTTCGTTTGACGTCCGTTCTCGCCTAACTTTTTATCGCTTCGATACCAACAATGAGATCTTCGATTCTCATTTAGATTACTTCGGCTAACAACCGCTCGATCTCAAATCGAGTAAAACAGGTTGTATACCGCTAAGCCGGAACTTCGATAAATCATAACTTCCTCATACGAAGTCAGATTTGGGCGTTCTATATATATTTGGAAACCTTGTTTCGACCACTACAACTTTATCCAACGATATCAAGTTTATTTTACACTTAAATTTTGACGCTTATTTTTATTCTTAATTAATCAAACCACATAATTAAGCAATTAAGCACAAAACACATAATACTCAAATAATACAATCTTATTATTTCAAAACGGGTTACAAAGGTTAACCTAGACTATTATATTGCTACAAATGGCAAGCCTGGAAACACAGGCGTTACAAAGGAGATACTCCGGTATCCCCTCGTGAGGAACGACTCTTGGGTAAACTCACCGGTGTTATTCGGCAAACTCTATAAGAACACAAAAAAGAATGGTGATAAAGGCAAAGAGAAAGCCATCAAAGAATCTTCAACATGGGAGGCGAAAACATCCCTCATTCAAAACTTTCAAGAGTAGTGGTGCTATAGAGTTTTCAGGTGTTCTTAATCCCATTGTTGTTCTTACATGGATCTAGAACACAGAAAATTATTCCGTATCTCTCATGTGGTTAATGAAGGCAAGGCTAATTATGCTTCTGCAATGCTCATCGGAGAAGCCTTGGTCTGGTGGCAAGCAACATTTGAAGCTCTCAACGAGTATGACCAAGAGAATATATTTTGGGAAATGTTGAAAACACGCTTGCTAGGAAGGTATTGTCCTATAGACATGAGGAGAAGATTGGAGAAAGATTTTCTTGAGCTTAAGCAAGAAGGAATGACTGTGAATGAGTATGAAACTCAATTCAACTAAAGAGCACGTGTGCTGCAAAATATATCCCAACTGAAGACGATAAAATTCAATTATTCATGGAAGGATTACGGTAGGAAATTCGTGATTTGGTGATCAATCGGGATGTTCTGTCCTTTGACAAAGCTGTTGAGTATGCCCGAAAACACAAGCATGACTTAGAAATACGTGGTGCCACCCTTTCTGTTCCAAATCATCCATGTACTGATCGAACTGGCCCTGTTTCCTCTATTCCACCAACTCAATTCGTTCAACTTTTGCTTTGAACTATATCTTGGGATTGACTAAAGCTTGTAAAGCAAACAATGTTGCTGACCATAAATGTTTTTCAGATATGATCAAGTGGTATATAGTTGTCAGAAACACTATTTTGAATTCAATGCCGGAGTTATTCAAGGTGCAGAAAAGACAACAGCCATAGAAGAACTCCTTCCTTACTTGACACAAAAGGGGAGATCTTTTTGTCGCCCTACCTAGCTTTTACAGAGAAGTTCTTGTTGAACTCTTCTAGCGCTTTTTATAATCAAAGCATTCGACACTATTTTGAACATCATTCTTGTCATTTAATTTACACTATACACTATAGAATCTATCAGTATTAGTAATTATTGTTTCAACATAAAGCTTCCACCGTCTACTTAAATTTTATGAATCGAGGTTTTTACCACCGACCCCTTTATCACCAGTGGTTCGGTTCCATGGTGATTCGACAAGATAGGATCACTTGAAGTGAACTTTATTTTGACCACCTCCTTTTCTTTATTGTCACTCTTCTATCTCCCATTCAAAGCATCATAACCTCTACATCATATGCTACGACTTCTTTTTTGTGGCCTGGAACTTCTTTCGACAAGGTGGTTTTCTCTCTCTTTTTCTTTTTTCAAGCTCTCACAATCGGTCATGGCAAGACCCATTTTTTATGAAAATCATAGTATTGGAACTTTATATATGAAACATACAATGTTCTTGGGAGTTTAGAGAGTCCAAATATAATCATAACTTTCCTAGTCTAAGAGGTCCAATAAAACATTTTAAACTGATCAGAAGGTGTTAGAGTCCAAATATGAAACATACAATGTTCTTGGGAGTTTAAAGAGTAATAAAGTTGCAAACTTTATTCCCAACTCTCACTAAAAACTCATTAATATGGACCAAAATACCACATACACTTAGATCCAAAGATGAAATGCAATAAGGCTTGGAACTCTATAACTTACAAATGTCTATAAGGTAGATGAAAGTTGAGATCTGCAATTGCTAAGCTTCAAGGATCAATCTTGCATGAAAACATTTATCCAAAACCACCAAAAACTTCAAAAATGAATGAGAGAGAGGAGAGGGGAAGCTCAAAATTTGAAGATGTAGGCTAAGGTTTCTCCCAAAAGGTCCTAAATATGATGGAGGCTAAGAAAATACCCTAAAACATGAATCCTTACCTTTAAATACCTTGACAACCCTAAATATGTAGCAGTCTTTGGGTTGCACAGCTCTCACGTCGTGATAATATATTCTCACATTGTGAGGACTCTTACGTTGTAACGCCCGCAAATCCGGGCTAGTCAAATTAGAGGCAATAGGGGTCAAAAATGACTTTTCGACAAAAGATTATTTAGAATAAATAATCTTAACCAAGTTGTAGTATATGTCACGAGGTCTCCGTATATATAAAGAACGACGAAATCCGAGTTATAACGAAGAAGTTATGACCCGTCGAAGTTTCGTGACAGAATCGGCACGGCACCGAGAAGCGTAAATAATGAATTTACGATAGAGCGAGATTTAGCCTTAGCAATCTAAACGAAAGTCGTAGAATATGTTAAACTAAGAACATCTATAAAAAGAATGCCCAAATCTAACTTCGTATGAAGAAGTTATGATTTTTCGAAGTTTCGGACTAGCAGTGTACAACCCGAAATTCGAATATTAGATCGAGCGGTTTTTAGCCGACATGACCTAAACGAGAATCAAAGATCTCGTTGAGAGTAGCGTAACGAGAAAAAGATGGGCGAAAACGGATATCTGATGAAGAAGTTATGAGGATTTAACGGACCAATCATGTCCCGGCCCGTTAATAATATATAATTTAAAATCGAGCCAAAATTAGCCAACGAAGTCTAAACGAAAGTTGTAGAGTACGTTCCCACCTTTGCGTGGATATAAAGAACATCGAAAATGGAGCTCGTATGCGAAAGTTACGAATTTTTAAAGTTTATAGTGAAATTTGCGAAGTCTGATGCAAAACTGATGACGTGGCATGATCTAGGCCGTCCCTTGTTGCCCACGACTTGCTTCGGATGGATGACAGCTGGCTCGCTATGCAGCGCGTACAAGAAAGGAACGCCTCGCATTCGGAATCGCTTGGCTTCGGAAGATCCATGTCGCCTCGCATCTACGCCCCGCATCCGAGGCCGGGTACGCCCAACGTACTTCGGTTCTTATCTCTTCCGAGGAAATGCGAGACAGCTGGGTCCAGATGGCGCCTTATCCGAAGAACGCCCGGCGTAGCCAAGGACTACGCCCAGCGTAATCCGAGGCCTTGCTGGGTATAAAAAGGGGCGAGGGTCTCCGGGTTTTTCACACTTTTTCACACCATTTCCACTTCTCTCTCTAGTTTCTTTCTCTCTCTAGAGTTCCAAACCTCCCCTAAGCCTTAGTTAAACCCTTATTACCCTAGGGAAGCCCCGAGGCTCCCGGAGTCTCGAGAAAAAGGAGTTTTTCGGTTTCGAAACGCTGCTCCAATTAAGTTCCGGTTTTCGATAAAATTCGCTGTAAGTGTGCTACGCTTACGCAATTTTTTATATAGCTTTCAAATAATTATAGGAATGTTATTAGGTCCTTAAATAATTATTTGGGCTATTATTGAGTGTTATTAACGCTTAATAATAGTCAGACTAATTAATTTGTCGCGGTTATCATTAAACTAAACCCTAGTGGTATCGATACTAGGTTTTATCGAAGGAATATCGTTTTGAGAGTATCGAAGCGCTGTCCGAGTGCTGAGTCACCACCTAATCAGGTGAGTGTATAGTTACTTTCAGCTTACACATAGATATGAAGTATTTTATATAAAGTACGTGCTGTGTGTGTATATTATCTGTATACTTGCTATCTATGTTGGATGAACGTTTTATACATGTTTTCAATGATTTAAACTGTATATGTATTTTATATCTACAAAATGTGTTGGGTAAAACATGGGTAGATGTAATAGTTGTTGTGTGACAAAATAAAATAATGAGAGGCCTCATTGTAGCTGTTCTTGATGATCTAGTCATCTAGCGGAGTATAGATGACGACCACGGACTATTCTAGACAGTCCAGTGGAACACTAGCAGGCTCGCAACCTGTAGGTGTTTAATCGAACTGTGTGTTTAACCGAACTGTGTGTTTATTCGAACTGTGTGAACTGTGTGCTCACCAGGTATACTCCATCCCAATGATAGTCCTTTGACTAGGTCCCTTGTGCTAGATGTTTTAGGGACGTAATGTGAGGATAACGGGAATGGGTAATTGGGTTGATTGTTTAATGTTTAAAAATAATAATTATATTATTGTGGGTTGAAAACCCTATGTGCTCACCAGGTTTCCTAACCTGACACACTCAGTTTATTTATATCACAGGTGTTGATATGAAGTGACACTACACTGAGAGATTTAAAGAGATGTAGATCACTAGTGTAAATAATTGTAAGTTCTGTTTATGCTTATGTTTTTGTATTAACGATGACATCCCAAACGTTTTAAAAAGAAATAAATACGTTTCCTCGAAAATGTTTTAATAACGTATTTACCATGTTTTTCTGGGAACAAATTCCGCAACATTTTTATGAAATGAAGTACTCTGATTTTTAAACAAAGCATAAATAAACCGGTCTTTTCTGGACGTGATTTTGGGGATGTCACATACGTCATGACAGTTACTTCTCACCCCATGAGAACAAGTTTTCACCCAATTGCACTCCAACTTCAAACAATCATAAGTTCTTCGTTTCAAGTATGTTTTCATCGTTCTTTATATGCATAAAAATGTATTGACGAGCCCACAACCCTATCCAATTATTTTTGACTTAATACATGTCGAACTAAAACCATGATCCATTATTGCAGCCCATAATATTACTTTTCCCATTTTACCCTTTTTCTTTCAAGCACAAATCGAATGCTTTAATCACTTATCCAACATTATCATCATCCAATAAGGTTTAAAACCCATTCCCTTGAAGCCCAAGGCTTTTTCTTGATCCATTTACTCTCCACATTCCCGAAATAAGAAACCTCTCAACACAAGATGTACAACTCCCCCCCCCCACTTAAACTGAATTTCATCCTCGAAATCCATCTTGGTTAGGATCTCTAAAAACAATGCCAACACGTTCCATAAGCTTCTGTTAACAACTTCGAAATCAAGGTATCTTATAAAGAAAACTCAAGAGACTACTCGGAAACCCATAAATGCCAACAAACAACCCAATAACTTGAACATACTCAACCATGACCATTATATTTCTCTCCCTAACTAAAAAAAAACCCAACTTCCAGTGAAAACCACTCAAATAAGGAACTCTTAAAACCACAACCACAAACCAACTCCATCAATATACTCCCTGCAACAGGGAACCTCTAAGCTTCAAAAACCATACCCCGAGACTGATGATCATCCATTCGTTGTATCTACCCCTAGTTCCTGAACTAGTAACATCACCAAATCATGTAAAAAGAGTACTCAAAACACCCCGATCGTGAGTTCCACCTAATCCCAAATTCGGAAATTATGCCCAAAAACCTTAAATACACACTTCACTTCCTGACAAGTCATCACCAACCCGATGCTTCAACAAGCATAGTGATGGTAAATCCAAGAATCTCACATTGCATTCAAATCCCTCATCATCTCAGGTGTACATCCACTTGAAACTCCAAATGCTCGCTAAATGGCACAACTAAACCCACTGAAGAACTTCCTAAAACCAAAACAAGATCATCCCTTGGTCAAATACGCAATTCTACCTAAGTTGACAAAAAGTCAATCGGTCAACGGTCGAGGTCACGTTGTGACCATTCATTGCTCACGTCATGAGAATGCAACGAAAAAACACACAAGATAAAGAAACTGTTATATGCTTTCTAATGGATTTTTTGACGAGATACACATATATACCCGATGAAAAACATAGAAGTTACACATATTACATTGTCGTGTTGCTTAAGTCAAGCATGTTCATGTTTAAGCACACTAAAAACTGATATTATCATACTTATTTTTCATGCGTATCCGTCGATCCTTGAACACACAATTTCAACATGTTAAAATTTATCACATATTAAAATCCCACGACATATTTAAGCACTCGATTAAAAACATCTCGAGTTTGTGATATACACGAGTGTTTCTATCTTTGAACACTTTACTTTTGAAATCTAGTGTCTTCCAGAATAAAAACCAACATCAATGACAATGAGTATATGCCCTCAAAAGCTAACAAAATTTCCAACAAAACCATCAAAATTTTATTAAAATCCATTAAGTATAGCTGGAGTTATGCTTAGATGAATTGACCATGGAAACACAACCTAACTTTTACTCAAACCCTAATTTTAACTTCAATCCCATGACTTACTCGTCTTGCATTCTCAGCCGTTGGCTTAAAACCATCTAACGTCTGACATTCAAAATGTTGTAAAGGCGCCGATCCGTGTGGTGACTCAATTAACCAATCAAACACCAGAGTTGGATTATTTAAATACTCGGCTATCCCAGCATCTTGACATACCCGCGAATCTGACAATCGCTGATCTGTCATTGCCCGAACCCTAACCTAATCCTAGTTGAAATGGCAACGGAACAACCAATAGTCGCGACGGAGCCGGCCACCAAAGGAGCCGCAAAGGCGACTAAAGTTAAGAAAGCTAAGAAGCCATCTGCTCCCAAGACGAAGGATGCTCCTTTGCATCCTCAATACTCCGAGGTTTGAATCACATTTCGTTTTCATTTATTTGTTTAGATATTGGATTTCCATTGTTTGATAAACTGAATTATTCATCGGATTTTCTGTTTACTTGATTGTGCAGATGATTAAGGACGCCATCGTTTCTTTGAAAGAGAGGAACGGTTCGAGTGTGCAAGCAATCTCGAAATTTATTGAAGAGAAATACAAGAATCTTCCGGCGAACTACAAGAAATTGTTGCTCAATAGATTGAATAAGGAGACCGCTGCCGGTAAACTTGTGAAGGTCAAGTATTCGTTCAAGCTACCACCCAAGAATACACCTGCAACGGCTGATTCATCTGCTCCGGCGAAGAAGCCGAAGACAGCTGTGAAGAAGCCTGCTGTTAAGAAAGCGCCGGCTAAGAAAAAGGCTGCCGATGCCGCTCCGAAAGCCAAAGCTCCGGCTAAACCGAAAGCCAAAGCCAAGGCTCCTGCTGCCAAGCCAAAGGCAGCTCCGGTTGAAAAGGCTAAGCCAGCTGCTAAGCCTAAGGCAGCCCCGGCTCCCAAGGCTAAACCGGCTGCTAAATCTAAAGCAGCCGTGAAGCCGAAGACTCCAACGAAACCAGCAGCTAAATCCGCGAAGACATCGACTAGATCCACGCCTGGAAGAACCGCTGCGGCACCAAAGCCTGCAGCGAAACCTGCCGTGAAGAAGACGCCAGCCAAGAAGCCAGCTGCGCCGAAAAAGGCAGCGACAAAGAAAGGGAAGTAATGAACGTGAGTGTTGAACTATAGGGACTGTTAGTGAAATTGTGTTTGTTTGTAGGGTTTGTTTTGTAAATTTTTTAATTCGTAAACCATGGGTGTATCGTGATTCTTAGCTCCAAACCCCGTGAAAAGATTTACAAATTTTCAGTCTTGATGTATTGATTTTCTCGATCAATTTGACATTCACAACGTTTGATTTATGTGCGTTATGAAGTGAAGTTTCTTTTATGCATTTCAATTAGTCTATTTAATTATCATAAATTGATTGCTACATGCTTGTTTTAATCGATAACTGAAGCTCCACTTGTTTATGTTGTGTGCGTTAATCACAAGGAATTACATTATATACTATAAAATTTCATTGTTCAACATACATGAATTGTTTAAATACATTTTAACGAAAAAGACCTTTCTCTTATTCGATGTCAAAATTTCATTGTTCTTTCAAATCCTCAGCTTTCTGAATGGAATACTTGAGCTCTTTCTGGATACTTAACCTTGAAGGTGACATCACAATGTCTTTCCAAACCGAACCACGTTTGAATGCTGGGTTGGGTTGCTTATAAAGTTCGTATATTGAATCTGCTTTCTCGTTCAACCTTTCAATTGTCTTCAAGATCTTTATTTCGTCTGGATCGACTAATAATGTTTTATCTTTATCTTTCCATCCTATCAACTTTAAACACATATTTTTAGTTAGAAGACAATACAAACTGCTGGATACTGCACGTTTGATATGAAACTAGTCTAAGACTGATGTCAGTGCGATGATATATTTTTGTCATACCTAAAAAGACAAAAACAATAAAACCAACTATACTTAGATTAAATACTTTACCTTGGGTGGTCCTTCTAACGCGTTAGTTAGATATAGTCGTGCGTTGTCTACAAGCTGACAGTATGTCATGAACGCTTTAGCGAATCGCTTGTGTGATGTTAACTGTGACCGGACCCTCACAGCCCTTCGACACATAATGGCTCTCCTATTGACATAAAAAATAGAGAAAATTATATTTTTAATTGATTTTTGTAATTTTCGGTCACAATAAGTCTTTCTTTAGCAATTTTGGTATTTTGAGATTGCATAATAATTTTGGTTGATGTTCAAAGTACATGCCTACTTTTGGTCCATGAATATATATGATTTTTGTAATTTTGGTGCCAAAAATATAATAATATTACTTGGAACATCGTAAACATTGCAAAAACCTGAAATAAGACTGACTCACCTAATTTACCTCAAACTAAAATTAGGTTAATTTTATGTAAATGAGATGTAATAAAAGGGTATAATTGATTTTACCTTATGCCTCTTATGACAGCCAAATAAGGATCACAAACAACACCGACAAGTTCTATTCTATATGGTCTTCTTTTCTTGTTACCATCAATTAACTCATTTTCTTCATCAAGTTGTTCCCAATAGTTCTCAATAACACTCCCATCTCTATTCACCTTGTAACCTGGTCCCATACGGTAATGTTTGCGGTGTACATTTCTGGCCATGGTTATCGTCTGCACAACGAATGGGACCCACGACAGGGTTCCATCCATGATCACATCTCGACCTTCGTTCAACGCTGTTACAAGGAGTGATGACGCTGCATCCGTAGACGATTGATGTACCTGTCATCCATCATCTATTTATTCCCACCCTTTGAACCCAGACTGTGACTGTGACTGTGACTGAGGTTAACGGGACAAAAACAATTTGGACCGAGAATTCAGTCACAAAAGTTTTGTTTTGTGACTGAATGGCCCATGGTAGGTAATATATTTGCAAAAAAATAGAGAAAGAGGGAGGGGGCATGCCAGCTCAGCTGAATGAAGCATATCATGGTGGCCTCTGGAGCTAAGAGCTCTGTAAATGACGTCAGACTCTTTGAAGGCATCTGCTTCTATCACAACAGCATTTGCTGATGCTCCTGCCCAAAATGGTCTGTCCACATTCAACACCAACCAACATCATAAATCTTCATACAACATAACTTATTCAGACATCGTTTATGTTAAACAAGAAAAAAAGGTGGTGTTACTCTTTAAGAAGTTCTTTAAGAACAGTGCTCTTTCCTGCTCCCATGCCCCCACCCATGAATAGAAGAAGAGGACTACGATCTTTGTGTGCCATTGGAACCATTACATCAGTACACTGTGAATCGTCAGGTGAAACAAGGCCTATTGCCTTCATCTCCTCCACTAATGTCGTGAAAACTCTTGCCACTTTCAGGTTCTTTGTCACCCTTTCAAATCTTTGTTCCCTGTCTCATTTCAAACAAATTTATAATGATTCATGGATTCAATTTCCAAATATAAAACACAAAAGATCGTACCTTGTGGCTTGCATGACTATGTTCTTGAGCTTCTTTTTTGGCTCGTGTGTATCAGGTCCCAACACCTGAAGTTTCAGTAATCGATAATCACTTTCAAAAAAAGTAGATCCAAAATACCAAACGACACTTACGCGTTTTGTAATTGTACCTGACTGATCATGTAAGAAGCATGGCTCCAATGAAACGCAAAGTAACTGAGAATACATCTCTCAAATTCCTCGACAAGTTTTATGAACAATGTATCTGCAAATGGATCGTCTACAAAGAACGAATACATGTCTTCTTCACATCCTTCTTCTTTCCTAATGTAATCGGAAGCTAATTTGCAGAGGTACGGACATTGTTGGACATCACCAAAACCCATCTGCCTAGCTGAATTCATTCATACAGACACATAAACACGAATTTCAAATACACGAAATGATTTTAGTTAATGGTGGACGGTTTTTATACCTACATAATGAGGGAATCTCTCCAGCTTCAATGGCTGGCGGGCCTTTGAGACACCAACACGAATCCATGGAATGATCTTCTGAGTCCGAAACTTTCTGAGACGAATGTGCATTGCGGCAGCAATGATCAAACCGATTAAAGATGCGAAGATGATTTGTGCGTAGGTGGGTTTATCGTGGTCGTAAAGATAATCTAGATATTCTTTTACAACGGTGTTAAGATAATCTAGATAAGGGAGGATTTTGGATGTAAAAAATTCTTTCAATTCCCATGCAATTTCTTCACATTTCTCCATGTTTGAGTTTAAATTTTAAATTTTGAGATATGGATTTGTGTTGCAGGGGAAGGTGATGAATGGGAGGAAAATTTTGGATCTAAAAGTTGCAGAATAGATGAATTTGAGAGCGAGGGAGATGGAAGAGGGAAATCGTTTCATAGGTGAACGAAAGTAAATTAAATTTATTTTATTGTGTGGTCAGATGTTTTAAGAAATATAATTCTATCGATAAAAATAATTATTAGAAGGTAAATATGTTTAAGTTACAAGAAAGGTAAACCTATTAATATTTAGGACATGTAATTTCGTACTATAACCGCTTAAACTCTGGTATAGCAGTATACTAAACTAAGTTTGAACTCAATTTGATAGCTCAACAAGTCTTCTTAATTTGAAGATTTGAATCGAATAGAATATCGAGCAAACTCAATTATTTGAAATATAGCTTGAAAATATATGCAATTATTATGCTAGCTAAAACATGTTTCAAGAAGCTAGGTTTTTTTAGAACAACTGAATGATTTGTATATACAAAAGTTATTAATCTCGAGTTGAGTCCTTATAAAGTTGAACTCAGTGAAGTCGGATGAATCCAATCTTGAATAATGCAATAAGAGCTCTATACGCATTGTCTTTTTAACATAAGTTGGAAAAATATTTGAGCTTCGATTATTTTGGGATCGTTTTTTCGTCAATTTGTCAAATATGGCTTTAGACTTGGTATCCGTCTAAACAAAGTAAAGAAACCCGATACCCGATATCCCATGGGGGATGTGGAGCCCCAGTGGTATGGATGTGCGTTGATCTGTATAGTTGGGTTCGACCCTGTTGTTTTAGTTAGGGTTATGTTTTGTACTTTGCTTATATAATATGGCTAAAAGCCAAGGTTTATATAGCACTATCGTTTTTCAAGCTTGTGAATAAGAATACCCTTTTTGTCCGGTGGACATATGTCACATTGACTAAACCACGTTAAGTATTGTGTTCTTTGTGTGTGTATTTATTGTTGTTTATTCTTAACTTTCCTATACATTGTGTAGGTCACTTATACTGTTGTGCTTTGGTACACAGTTTCAAGGTAAATTTAGTCTTAAAATGAACGAAACAAAAATATATTTTAGATGACATAAGAATTGACCTAAAAATACATGCGGATCAGTGTGTTCTACGAAAGGAACTGTTCAATTTCACCAAAATTGATTTAAACAACCCAATGACTTAAGTATTAAATTTCGTAACTTCCAAGGGCAAGATGTTATTTAGACTTTTGAATTGTCTCATTGAGCTTGTTTAAGTTTGAGATTATTGGATAATCGTTTTCACACTTCAGATTATGAATGTTCTGAAAGTCTAAAAAGTTGCAGTTTCATCACTTCTGTTTATGTGTTCAATATCTGTTCATGAACTTGTTCACAAATGCTATCACAAACACGAATCAAACCAAAATCTGCTTATTTTAAAGCAAATTTGCACCACTTTATATAAATATTCACATAGCAGATGCTATATTACACACAGACAGCCTTAAACACCATATATCTTATACTCCCTAAAATATTACAAAGTTCAACCAATATATACTCTTAAACTAACACACCATTATCACATCTTAAATGATTATTCAAAACTCACCTTATTTCACAATAAAAAAAAATTAATAATAATATCCTCTACTCATACCAATTTCAAATATATTCATATAGGTGCCGAACAAGTTGTTCTAAAATGGCCGGTTTGATTGCACCGACTACAATGAACGACTCGCTTCACCCGCCCCCGATCCTCCGATCTCACCCTCCTCTTCCTCGGCCTCCCCGGTGGCCGGAGAGATTTCGGAGGATTAATAACAATTTCCGTCACACCACCACCACCACCACCTTCCGCTAGCGACATGTCACCCGTACTCATTTCCTTCCAAAGTGTTTTATCAGGAACCGGATGAATCGTTTGCGAGTACGCCTTCCTATACGCCGCCACCGTGAAAAAACTTTCCGTCAACCGGTGAACATTCTGGCGGCACGAGAGCAGAGCCGCCACTGCGTGAGCACATGGCAACCCGTACAACTGCCAACCACGACACAAACAACACCGGTTCCTAATATCAACAATATTTGTCCCTTCATGGGATATAACCTCAAATTCCGCTTCGTTTGCTCTAAGAACTTGATAAGTCCGGGCCCGATCAATCGCCTCCGAGACCCGTCTTTCCGCACTCGGAACCAAAATCGATGTCCACTGCATACTTGCTTCACGTCTCTCGTTAAACCAAGTCATCAACTGTCTCCGTATACATTCCATCATTTGGATTATCGGAAGCGCGGAAGCTTCTAGAATCCACGCGTTAAACGATTCGACTATGTTAGCCGTCAAATGACCGAACCGTGTCCCTTCAAAATACGCGGTCGCCCATAACCGTGCGGGAATCCGTCGAATCCAATACGCGGCTTCTTGACTAATCTCTTCGATTTCAAGAATTTTCGATTCAAAATCCATGACAGTTAGCGCGTTAGCGGCGTCCCATAAAAGGTTGACCAACATCGAGTTGTTAAACTCCTTCCGGAAGCTTTCGCTCAAATGTCGCATACAAAAACCGTGAAAAGCGGTTGGGAATTTCGATTCCACTCCCTCGACTATATTCTTTTGTCTGTCCGATAAAAATGTAAGCCTCGGCATATTTTCCGTGTTTATTTCTAACAAAGTATGTAATTCTAATAAAAACCAATTCCAATTTTCGTGATTTTCTTCATCAACAACCCCAAAAGCTAACGGAAACAACGCCCCGTCACCGTCGAAACCCGTCGCAAAAAGTAACGTTCCGAGATATTTACTTTTTAAAACGGTCCGATCAAGCCCGATCAACGGTCTACACGCATTTAAAAACCCGTAAATCGAAGCTTGAAAAGAGATAAACAACCGTTGAAAACAGTTGTCCGTAGGGTTTACATAAACCGATGCGATACTCTCGGGATTCGTGCGTCTAATTTGGTCACAATATTGAGGGAGAAAACGGTAATCGTCTTCAAAAGAACCCCGTAAAGCAGCCATGATCCGCTCTTTACCTCTCCACGCTTGTTTGTATGATAATGTAATCCCGTGAACACGATGAATTTCTTCAAGAATCTCTTTCGGTTTACATTGCGGGTTTTCTTTCAACCGTTGTTCAACCGAATTCGCGACCCATTGGACCGAAGCTTGTTGGTGGCCGAGGTGCGCGATTCCACCACACGTGTGTTCGGAATGAATGGTGCGGATTGTAAAAGTGGGCACCCCGGGCAGCTTGGCGGCGTGGATTCTCCACGGGCAGCCTTCACTCGCACACTTGGCGGTGAACCGTGTCTTGTCGGATTTAACAGTTTGGATCTCGAAATGGAGCGCGATTGCAGTGTGTCTTAGTGCCCTTCGACAGCTTGTAACATCGGGAAATTCTTGACCCACCATTAGTTCATAGTTTGGTGAAGGGACTAATGTTCGGGTCTGGATCACGGGTGTTGTCACCACAAGATCCGGATGCTGAACCGATATAGGAACCAGACCCATTTCATGGTGTGGGTGTGGGTTTGGGTGTTGGTGCACCACGATGTCTAGGTTTTCGTCTACAACTGCTAAACCTTGGTTTTCGGATAAAACTAATTGTGAATCATGGTTTTTGACTGTGTCTTGATTGATATGATGATCGAGATTATCATCACCCTCTTCATCATTTTCGTTGTATCTGTTGTCTTGATGATGATTGCTGTCATCAAACTCGGTTGCATCTCCTCCGAGGTTTTGTGGATGGGGTATAGCTGTCATGTAATCACGGTCTAGATGCGTATCTTGATTACCATTTTCATGCTTGTGGGGATGCCCTAATTGCATATTGTGATTCTGATTCTGCCCGACTACTAAATTCTGACCATGTCTTAATCCCAGTTGCTGGTTTTGAACCAGTGATATATTTGGTCTTGGCCCAATCATCATCTCATGGTTTTCCATGGTGAATTATCCACAACGCTTTCAGAAGAACTCTCGAATCCACAAGATAAGAAACATCAAATAGTCTGTTACAACAAAATCTTTGATTAGCACGATAATCCATAATCAGTAATCTTCATTCATCAAGACCATAAGCAACTACATCAATTAGCGAACATAATAAGTCATTAAATATCTTTCACCTATTGTTACTTAAAAATTAAAATACAATTCTTCTTGGGTTTTGGTGCACGTTTAAAGCTGTATCAGGGCTTTAATTTGCAATGATTAGTTTAGAGTGTTTGGAAAAAACGTATTATGGTTCTGATTTTCTGATTGTTTAAAGTCAAAATAATCTAACAAAAAGGTTGTAAGGAGAAAACCGATTAGTGGGATAAGTTATTAGAATTAGTCGCTATGCTTGTCTAATTCTTCAAGTTGCAGCTTCAAAATCGCATATCCAAACGCCTCTTAACTTGCAGAAACCCAACAATAAAAAATTACGCCCTCAATTCCAGAAAAAAGAGATACATCCACCTAGAGTGTCAGTCAGATTACTTTCTACTGCACTAATTAATATAGATTTTGAAATTGCACGAAAGGAACAGATAGATGCATTAAATTCACTGAACATATGATCATGTTTGCTTTAAATTTGATGAAAATAAGATAACAATTTCGCACCAAGAGTCAAACCGAGGCAACGGCGAGACCGAAATTAAAGATCTGGAGAACAAAAGTAGGTTGAAGAACAAAAACTAAACAATAACACACAACCAAACACACAAATACGTCAAATAACAAAGAAACAAATAGAAGACCTACCAAAATCCCAACGGATCCCGCGATAAGAAACACCGAATTCGGGGACGAATGGGCGGTTCCAAGAACAAAAGCCTAAAGGAACCTGCAAAAGACGAACATATGGTGGTGAGAAGAGAGACATAATTTGGAGAGTGTAAAAGAACAATCAAATGATTATGGTATGAACGTTTGAAATTGGAGTGGGTGTAAAAGGGGGATAGATGGGAATTGAATTTGGCGGGGGGAGTGAGAGGTGAAATACCTGAAAGAGGGCTGAGGGAACGGCAGAGAAAAAGGGCAGCGAAGGGCACAATTGGGGAACGAAGAATGATAGGGGTATCGTATCGGATCTTAAAAAATTAGGGTTTTTTTTCTCTCTTCCAAAAGAGGGCATTTAGGTCCCCCCGAGTACACGTATCTTAACTTTTTATGTACTACCCATTTTACCCCCACCTCCACGCTGGCCCACTTCTCATTTAACCCAAGTTTTTAAAGATTATCTTATTTTGTTTTAGAAAAGTTATAATTTTTTTATCTACAAATAAAAGAGTTGGATTTTTTTTTGATTATTTTAATTTAAAAAGATCTTGAAAAAAAAAAAGAGAAAATCGATCTAAAAGGCTAGTATAGTTTTTATTTTGTATAAGTTTATTCTTTATTTTTGTTTTTGTCTTGTAAAATATATTATTAAACTTGTTGTTTTATATATATTTAATCCTTATGACCGACTAATTCATCTTAAATTTACATGTTTAAACCTTATTTTATTATTATTTTTATAAAATAAGTCTTTTTTGTACACATTCAGTCATTATGATCAGTTTTTTCAAGTTTTGCTTAAGTGACATTCTACGTGGGACGATCATTAATGAAGTGTTCTCATACGTGGCTCGTCCCTCACTTATATCAGTAACGTAATTTATGAATCGGTCAAATAATGTTGGTGTCCTAATTTTCTCCAAAAAGATGTCTTTGACTTTGGCTTCATCTATCTTTATAGCAAACAACGAGATTCTTTATGATTGCTTCCTCCCAACTCGACTTGACAATTCCCAGAAAAAAGAACACACTATAAAAAAGTTTAGAGTCTTCCATAATTCATTGGTATGTCGATTTTAACCGTTTTTCAACAAATAAATTTTTTGTTCTTTTCGAATCCACCTTCATTTTTTACCTGCTTATAATTTGTTTTTTGTTATTGAAGAAAACAGGTAAAAAGTGCAAATTTTTGCAATAGGTAGCTAAAGAACATATCAAATTGACCATACATTTTGAAGATGAGCTTGCAGTTGTTAAAGAGGACGTTTCATGTCTCAAGAAAGAAGTGAATGGGCTGAAGAAGAATTCACGTATTGATAGGGTTAAAAAAAGTTGTAATCTTATGTAATAAAGTGAAATTTGGTTGGTATTGTTATTGGAATCATTATGGATAATGAATTTACTTCATCTGATATAATGTAGTTGATATTTATATTGAATAAAGTTGGTATTGAAATTAAATTTACTTGATATTGTACTATAACAATTACTAATATCAAAAGTACAATGTTATTAATGACACATGATTCCACTGACCAGACGAGCCATGATATGACCTTATTTAACTATATATTTTAGGCAATTATCTGAATATATTTGATTAAGATGTTATATTTTAAGATATATGATACTTATTATGCTTTGAAATGTTTAAATACAGTTAAAATCAAAGTTGGGATACAAAAGGAAGCAAATGGAGCTAAAACGGACGAAAAACGATTAAAGCGCGAAAATCAACAAAAGACGTGTCGTGCCCTTTTAGAAGGTCCGCTGCGCCCCTTTAGCAAAACGAAATTTTTTGGATTTCCTTCCTGCGCAAGTTTACGTGTTCATGTGTAATAAGGAACTCGACCACCACGTCATAGTGAGACCTTTACCACGTCGTGGTGTCGCAAATACTATAAAAATACGAGATTCTCAACCCTAATCGGTGTGCAACCATTAGACGCCTTAGGCAATATGTTATAAGTTGATTTTGACTTCCAAAAACCCTTTAGAGTTGATTTCAAAGCTAGAGAGTAGATTAGAGCAATGATTTGAAGATTCAAGTGCTATTTACATCGATATTTCACTTCGAGTTTGCTTGATGATCGCGTCTCGTAATCTTTGCGTGTTGTTTTTACGCTTTAGTTTACTGATTATGGTGTAAAAACCTTTACTTTTACTAGATGTAGGCGAACCCTCTTTAATATGTTTTGATTTCGTTAGTAGGATTATTTGAGTTTGATTAATACTTATGTTCAACTGATTGTTCATCTTTTATGTTAAAGTTATGATTTTTATTGCATATTGTTGAGTTAGTTGTAGTTAAGAAAACCAATCTAATTACATTAACTTCAATCTTAATTGCTTTATGATCATTAAGCTGTTAGGACTAGTGATTGAGCAAATCCTAGGGTTAGGTAATATTAATCGGTAACTTGATTGCGTTAGAGAGTTATAGATATCCATTCTATTCGTTGATTTATTGTCATGATAATTGATAAGAATCTCTAAATCATATCTTATGTGTTCACTAATTTGTATGATCTTTGTATTAGTTGTTCATTAATTATTAGTACTAGGAAATCTGACTAAGATAACTTGTAACACCTGATTCAAGGTACTTTTCATTTTTTATCCTTGGTGTGTAAATAGTTTGCAAATTTGGTCCCTAAGGGGTATTGTTGCCATTTTCGGAAAAGTAGGAGTACGTTGGGCGTATGCACCCACGTGACAAACCCTAAATTTTAGGGTTTGGACCCTATTTAAGCAATATTATGACCTATGATCTTTTCATTTCTCAACCCCCATTACTTTTTGAGCCCCATTTCGCAACCCTAACCCATCTAGAGAAGATTTGACATCCTTGTGAGTGACATCCCCAAATTCACTGTCATTTTAAAAATTTTATTTATGCTTATTTGAAAATCAGAGTATTCATTTTTAAAGAATAATATTGTGGAATTTGTTCCCAGAGAACATGATAAATACATTATCAAAGCATTTATGAATAAATATATTTTGTTTATATTAAAACTTTGGGCTGTCATCGTCAATACAAAAACATGAGCATAAACAAACCTTACATTCATTTACACTAGTGATTTACATCTCTTTTAATCTCTCAGTGTAATGTAGCTTCATATCGACACCTGTGATACAGTAAACTGAGTGGGTCAGGTTGGGAAACTCAGTGAGTACATAAGGTTTTCAACCCACAATAGTATAGTTATTATGTTTCATCATCAAACAATTAACTCAATTACCCATCCCCACTATCTTCTTTATTTCTTAAGGATCTACCCTAAGAATCATTTATTCCTCATCATTTATTTCTACAAATTGTCCTAAGGAATAGGCACGAAGTCCATGGTTTCCAGGATTTATGTAACAGACACTAAGTCCATAGCTGCCGAGGTTATTTGTTGGGCACTAAGTCCATAACTGCCAATGTTCATCTATAGGGCACTAAATCCATAGCTGCCAGAGTTTATATCTTTTATTGATAGTATTATTTTAGGGAGTCCACCAACAATACATATCAATGAGTTTTTAGAGTACATCTGGTGAACACATCGTTCACAACACCTACAGGTTGCGATCCTGTTAGTGTTCCACTGGATTGTCTAGAATAATCTGTGGTTGTCATCTATACGATGTTAGACGGATGGGCCATCGCTTGGGTCATCGCTTCTCATCATCTTTCACCTCCCATTATCTATATCATCTTTCATCTCTCATCATTCATCTCATCTTTCATCTCTCATCTCATATTTAATCTACCCATCTTTACCCATCATAATTATAGGTATAAAATACATATACAATTTAAATCAAATAAAACATGTATATTTTGTTCATCCAGCATAGATATCAAGAACACAGATAATATACACACATAACACGTAATTTATATTAAATACTTCATATCTATGTGTAAGATGAAAGTAATTATGCACTCACTTGTTAAAGTGACGATTCCAAACTCGGACAGCGCTTCGCTTCTAACAACTCTATTTTGCATCAACGAAACCTAGTATAATTATTGCTTAGATTTTAGTCTAATATTTATAGCGACTATTTACGAGCGATATTGTTTTATAAGTATTATACAATACTTTTCAACCACTATATATAGACAGGGTCCAGAAATGAAACACCGGAGGGCAGGACCATTTTGGCATTATAGCACTTCTGAAATCCAACAACCCTATGCGGCCCTTCAAACCAGATTCCTCGTACCGTGAGTAGTTAAAAGATATTATTATAACAATTTGTATATTATTTTATAACATATTTATTGTTTATAAGTTCACAATAACGATATTAAACTTAAACATAAGCTATAATTAACGTAGGGTAAACATAACTCACTTACTAGGAGGTTTGGCTAGGAACCGGGCTCTGTAGGGGCAAAACTTCCGAGCCGAAAAGCTCTTCTTCTTGGAGCCTTCTGGCGCTTCGGGACTCGCCTCTTAGCAATTGGGAAGTTCTAAGGTTTGGGAGAGGTTTAGATAGAAGTTAGAGAGAGACACAGAGAGAGAGAGAGAAGGGTTAAGGTGTGAGGAAAAGTGGTGAACTTCGCATGTTATTTATAGGAGGCTGATCCTCGGTACGCTGGGTGTTCCTCGGAGGTACGTGGCGCATACCCAGTACGCTGCATGTATGAGGGTTACGCTTGTTTATGAGGGGACACGTGTTGCGATTTGGAGTGAGGCCGTGGGGAGCAAGCAAAGGTCGAGATTTGGCCACATCACCCTCCTCGCAACAGCTCACTCTCGACTTCTAAATTTCGTAACTTTCGCATACGAGCTCCCTTTTAGATGTTCTTTATATCCACGCGTAGGTGGCGACGTACTCTACAACTTTCATTTAGACTCCGTTGGCTAATTTTGAATTTATTTTTAAAGTTATATTTTAACAGGCTTGGACAGATAAAGTCTGTTAAAAATTCATAACTTTGTCATCCGACGTCCGTTTTCGTCTGTAATTGTATTGTTGAGTTCTTATTAACGATCTCTTCAATTTTTTTAGATTGTGTTGGCTAAAAGTTGGCTGATCTAAAATTCGAATTCTGGGTTGTGCACTGTTGTGCTAAATCTTATAAAAATCATAACTTCCTCATACGAAGTCAGATTTGGACGTTCTTTTTATGCACGCTGTTGGTTTAACGTATAATACAACTTTCATTTAGATTGCTAAGGCTAAAAGTATTTTATGAAAAATTCACTTTTTGCGTTACGCGGTGCTGTTCCGGTTTAGCCGTAAAACTTCGACGGGTCATAACTTCTTTGTTATAACTCGGATTTCAGTGTTCTTTATATGTACATAACCCTTGTGACATATAATATAACTTAGTTAATATTATTTATTCTAAATAATCTTCATCAAAAAATCATTTTTAATGCTTATTGTCTTTAAATTGACTAGCCCGAATCTGCGGACGTTACATTTTGTGTGTTTTAGTGTGTGTTGGTGATCCTTGAGGAAGAAGAGACTTGAAGAAGGAGATTTGATCAAGAGAGAGCTTGTAGATCCAAATTTCACTCATCATTTACAACTTCATTAAGCTATAAAGCTTAGGACTTGCTCATGGTATGCTTAGAATCTAGTTATATGGAGTTTTGTCCACTTTTTGTTCCATGAGTGAGATCAAGTGGGTTTCTTCCACTCCATAAGTTAGGAGTTGCTTCTTTTGATGTTTCTAAGGTCCCTAGTCTATAAAGTGAGCATCTTGATGGTTGTGGTTCAACCATGCATGCGTTTATGTCCATTTGGTGAAAGTAAAATGCTAAATCTAGGGTTTGAGTTCTTTTGAGCCATACAAAGTCTCCAAGTTAATGATTTTATGAATTAAGACGTTCCACAAGGCTTGGATCTGTAGTTTGGACGCTTGTCTGCAAGCATTAAGTGTGTAGCACCCGGTTCCTGGTACGTAAATCTTATTTGAAGTATTTCCTTTCTTTTAGCCTTGGACTTGGCGAGTCATAGGTCCGACTCGCCGAGTAGACGCGGGACCCGGGACACGTTTAAGTTGTCGACTCGGCAAGTCCATATCCTGGACTCGGCGAGTCACAACTGGTGGATGAAACCCTAAGTTTCAGGGGTTTGCACCCTATTTAAGCGACTTATCCGCCCCAAGCCAGCCCCCATTCTCTCCCCAGAGCTCCCAACCCTCGTTTATGCTTGTTCTTTGAAGAATTGAAGTTTTGTTGTGTGCTTTTGAAGGCTTTGAAGTAGGAAGGAAGTATATCCAGAAGAAGGGAAGCCATCTAGGCATTATTGTGTTCTTCCAGCAGTTCCTCTGAGGTATAACCCGTTTTCCCCATGATTCTATGCTTAGTACTTCATTTAGGTCTTTCTTGGACAAACCCCCAAGCTTGTATGTGCCTTATATGTCGTAATAAGATGTTTGGCCTCTGGATCTAGGCAAGATTGAGCTCCAGGAGCTCAAATCTGTTAGCTTTATGGCCCCATGTTGCTTGTTCACCCTAGATCTACCCTTTCAAGGCATTTTGAGCCCTAAAATCCATATTGGTGAATATCTACACGTAAAGTTGGAAACTTTACGTGTGATTCGTGGCCTAGAAGTCCAGATCTGTGAATGGCATGGACTGGAATCGAGCAAATCTGTGTATTTGGTGGGTGCATGGCAACGACTCGGTGAGTCGCTCATGAGACTCGACGAGTCTGTTCGTGAGTCTCCGAGTTTGTCCCCTTTTCGTAGTATCGAGTGAGCAGTGAGTCACGGGGTGTGACTCAGCGAGTCGGAAGCTGAACTCATCTATGGAGGTACTCGGCGAGCCAATTCCCTGACTCGGCGAGTTCAAGGCAATCTCCTTAGATCAAGAACAGACTCGACGAGTTGTTCATACAACTCGGCGAGTCTTAGCATAAGTGTTCATCGGATGAAGATGAACTCGACGAGTTGTTCATACAACTCGGCGAGTAGGATGAAGGACTTGAATATTTGTTAAGAAGGAGAACTCGTCGAGTCGTCGCCTAACTCGACGAGTAGGAACGGGATTCAGGGCAAACGTTTGGGTAGGGACTCGGCGAGTTGGAAAGCCAACTCGGCGAGTCTGGTCAACTGGAAGTTGACTCTGACTTTGACTTAGGGCTGGACCAGGGGTAAAATGGTCATTTTACCCAAAGGACAGTTAACAGTGTTTGATTGAGTATGTTGTGGGAATTGCAGCCGGAGGATTTCCGGAGCAGCAGCAGCAATTAGTCAGTTCCCGCTCAGATCAGCAACTACTTCGAGGTGAGTTACCTTCCAGTAGCGGTGGGTCTACGGCCACAATGCCGGCCCACCAATAGGAGTTGTATGTAGATGATTGTCTCTATGATATTCATCTAGGGATTACTACTACCTATGTTGCGTTTATATGCTAGTATGATATGATGTTATGTGCTAGTGACAGTAGGGGGAGATAGTCCCCGCGATATCCGGTCGGTAGGGCCGAAGAGGTAGTTATACCCAGCCATGTTAGATAGATACTGATATTGCGATACATGTTATGTGGTAGTAGTAGAGGGGAGAAGTAGTTCTCCAGTATCCGGTCGAAAGGACCGAAGGGGAGGCCAGCACCCAGATATGCTAGGCGTAATCCGGTCGAGAGGACCGAAGGGGAGGCCAGCACCCATATATGCTAGGCAAAATCCGGTCGAGAGGACCGAAGGGGAGGCCAGCACCCAGATATGCTAGGCAATGTCCGGTCGAGAGGGCCGAAGGGGTAGGTCGGGCACCCAAATATGCCTGACAATATGTGTATGTTACGTGATTATATGGTATGTGGTACAGTGGGGGAACTCACTAAGCTTTGTGCTTACGTTTTATAGTTTTGGTTTCAGGTACCTCTTCTTCGAAGGGGAAGGAGCTGGCGCAGTAGCGGCACATCATACACACACTGGTTTCCGCATTTACGAGATTTTCTGGGATTTGTACTCTGACATTTTGATGGGTTGTATGGTTTGGCTTTTAGACATGGATTACGTAGTGTTATGTTTTGATCAAACAATGTTTTTAATTATTAATGTTTTCTAAGTAATGTTTTTAAAACGAAATTTTTGGACGTGAAAATTGGGTCGTTACACAAGCATATGAGTCCCCGATCAAGCACACTGCCTTATACATCGGGCGTACGTCTAGTACGCGCAACATACCAGGCTTGGTCTTGGGCTTTGTGGTTTGGGCCATATTCAAACTATTAGGGTTTGGTCTTGGGCTTTGTGGTTTGGGCCACTAGCCTTTCTGACTTCGGGTCATTGTTAGACTGTGGGCCTTTTTTGGATTTGGGCCAATATTAGGCTTTGGGTAACCTTTAGGAAATTGGGCCACTATTGGTCTTTTAGTGTCATTGAGTTTAGGCCTCAAATATTGGGCCAATTGAGGAAAGGGTAAAATGGCCTTTTACCCTGGGTGTTGGACCAATGAACTAGATTACTGGTTATGGATTATGACCCAATTATTAATTAGGATTTTATTTGGTTGGTTAATGTGGGGATTCTCTGGTTCAACAACCTGAGCATCTATTAACTGATAGCAGACTGAGGTGAGTTTGCTCACTATACTGTAGGACACTAGGATATGTTATGTGTTTATAGTCTTTGTGACTCATGTTGTATGTGTTATATGCCTGTGTGCATGTTTTCAATATGTATGTTGGGTGAAATAGACCTGGTACAACCTTGTGCTGATATATGAGTTGAAATAGACTCGAGGGTCAAATAGACCCGATACGGCTAAGGGCCGACACATGATTTGAAATAGACTCGGGGGTGAAATAGATGTAACACCCCGATTTCCAGGCATGAGGTTTATTTAATTTTGCATGTTTTCCTCTAAAACATGGAGTGGTGAAGCCTCACCATGGCATATGGAGGAACTTTTGGGTTGCACGTTTTTATGGACCAACATGACGTGTTGGTGGCCAAACACGACGTGTTGGCAGCTAGTTAAGAAAACCCTAATTTTTAGGGTTTTACACCCTATATCATCTCCTTAAGTCATAAAGGGTGGTCCTTTATCAGCCTCCAACTCCCCTTATCGACCCTTGAGAACCCTAATCATCTTTCCCTCTCTTTTGTGAGCTAGTGTGGTGTTTTTGGAGCCAAAGAAGAAAGAAGTTGGAAGAAGGAAGTAAGGATCCAACAAGTAAGCTCTCATCTTTTAGTTTGACACTCTTCTAAGAAGAAGAAGGAGTCCTCAATAAGGATTTATTTTGTAACTCGTAGGTTACGATTGAAAGTCCAACATAGTACGAAGAGCAGGTGCAAGATTGAGCATTACATGTGGTCAAGAAGTCCAAGAGTTAGATATTCATTCGAAGAAACATAGAAGTTACGATTATTACCTAGGATGAAAAGATAATGTATGGAATCATTATAAAATCCCTATTTTCGTTGATGATTTCGGGAAATAATCATCCTAAGGGGGAGATAATTGTAACGCCCGTAGATCTGGGCTATTCAATTTAGAGACGATAAGCATCAAAAGTGACTTTTAGATAAAAATTATTTAGAGTGAATAATCTTAATTAGGTTGTAGTGGTCGTGGCAAGGTTTCCGATTATATAAAGAATGCCGAAATCCGAGTTATAACAAAGAAGTTATGACCTGTCGAAGTTTCGCGACAGAACCGGTACGACACTGCGTAACGTAAATAGTGAATTTACGATAGAGCGATATTTAGCCTTAGTGATCTAAACGAAAGTCATAGAATACGTTAAACCGAAAGCGTGCATAAAAAGAACGTCTAAATCTGACTTCGTATGAGGAAGTTATGATTTTTCGAAGTTTCGACTTAGCATTATGCAGCCTGAAGTTCGAATACGAGATCAAGTGATTTCTAGCTGAAACAATCTAAAAGAGAATTGAAGATCTCGTCGATAGTAATGCAACGGTAAAAAGACAAACGAAAACGGACGTCAGATAAAGGAGTTGTGAATTCCTAATGGAGTTTTCCTGTCACGGCCTACTAAAAATAATATAATAAAAGTTAAAATCAAAATTAGCCGACGGAGACTAAACGAGAGTTGTAGAGCATAATCTCACCTACGCATGCATATAAAGAACGTCGAAAACGGAGCTTGTATGCAAGAGATATGAATTTTTGAAGTTCGTAACGCAAACTTCGAGGCCTGTGTCAGAGCTCACGACGTGAGCACAGTGTTCACGACGTGAGCAGGTGATGGACGTCTTCTAGGGCAAGTGGCCATGACGAACGCAATGACATATTCGAGCTCACGACGTGAGCATTAGTGGCTCATTGACGTGAGAATAGTTTTTCAGCCCCTATAAATAGAAGTCGAGTCTAGTCGTTTATGGTTGCCAAATTTCTTTCCTCTCACCCGTATTACCTCGATTTACGTGCAAATTATACCCCCAAAGCCTCGGTATTATACCGAGACTCGAAGCGAGTCCCGAAGCCCCAAAGATCATGAGGATAAAAGAGTTTCAAGCCAAAGCTCTGCCCACGAGAAGCCTGGTGTGTGAAGATATCCCGGTTTCGTAGAAAAACTTCTACTTGAAGAGTCGTAGTGCTGTCCGACAATCGTCTTAAAAAGTGAGTGTGTAGTTACTTTATTCTAACACATAGATTTGAAATATTTGCTATGAAATACGTGTTATGTGTTTATATATTGTTTGTTTACTTGAGATGGATGTTGAATGAATGTTTTATACATGTTTTTAAATGGTTTAAACTATATATGTAATTTTTATCTACAAATATGTTGGGTAGAACATGGGTAGATAAAATAGTTGGTGTGTGATGAAGGATGAGTTTGAGGATGAGACGAAAGATGATATAGATCATTAGATGAGGGTGACAAGTGAAAAATGAGTGAAACCTTTAACCAAACGATGGCCTCGTCATTCAGCAGAGTAGGGATGATGTAACGCCTGTGTTTCCGGGCTTGCCATATTTAGCAATATAATAGTCTAGGTTAACCTTTGTAACCCGTTTTGAAATAATAAGAATGTATTATTTGAGTATTATGTGTTTTGTGCTTAATTGCTTAATTATGTGGTTTGATTAATTAAGAATAAAAATAAGCGTCAAAATTTAAGTGTAAAATAAACTTAATATCTTTGGTTAATGTTAGGATTGTTCACTATTCGGATAAAACCGAATTATCCAATTGGACAATTTGGATTGGACTATTTGGTTCGGATTTTCGGATTCTTGGATTGGTTTTTAACAAAACCGAATTATTATTTTGGATTTCGGATTGGTTTTGGTTTATAAAATAAGAACCGAATAATCCAAAAAAACCGAATAAACATTTATTATTTATCTATTTATAATATATATCCATAATTATTTATTAATTTGGTAACTTATTTTTTCAAATAGGTTCAAAACGTTTCACTCGATAAAAAAAACATTAGTATGTATTTTCTCTCAAAAGTTTTCTATGTATAAAATATTTAACTATAATATATCTTCTTAGTAGTTTTTTAAAAATTTCAAAATGCAACTAAATAATTTGTTTTTGGTTCTTTTGTAAAGTTGGGTAATATTATAATTATATATCGTTTTAAAATGTTTCGTTTTTTGAAAACCGAATTATAAAAACTGATCCAACCGAATTGTAATTGGATCGGATCGGATCGGATTTGAATTTAGTTTGGACTATTCGGATCCATATTTTGAAAACCGAAATCAAATTGGATTCACTTGATTGGATCGGATCAAACCAATCCCTCCAAATGAAAACCCCTAGTTAATGTTGTAGTAGTCGAAACGAGGTTTCCGAATATATATAGAACGCCCAAATCTGACTTCGTATGAGGAAGTTATGATTTATCGAAGTTCCGGCTTAGCGGTATACAGCCTGAAATACTCGAATTGAGATCGAGCGGTTGTTAGCCGAAGCAATCTAAATGAGAATCGAAGATCTCATTGTTGGTATCGAAGCGATAAAAAGTTAGGCGAGAACGGACGTCAAACGAAGAAGTTATGAATTTATAACGAAAGTTTCTGTCGCGGCCTATTAAAAATAATTAATAAAAATAAAGTCAAAATTAGCCGACGGAGTCTAAACGAAAGTCGTAGAGCGTGGTCTCACCTTTCCGTGGATATAAAGAACATCGAAAACGGAGTTCGTATGAAGAAGTTATGAATTTCTGAAGTTTATTAATCATTTTGTATTTTTATTTAATTCAAAATCGGAGGTATTATCCGAAGCCGTGTCACCGGTGTAATCCGGAGTACGCCCCGCGTACGAGGTTACGCTATCGCGTAACTCCGATAGTGTCGACACTTCGGATGACGCATGCAATGACGATTTCGGACGCGTATGCGCTGCGTACGCCTATACGCCCCGCGTACTCCGAGGTTCCAGCCTCTATATAAAGGATCCGAAGACAGCCTCATTTCTTGTTCATTTTCTTCTCTTCTCTCTAGTCTTTTGCATCGTTTTTCGTGCCGAAGCTACCCCGAAGCCCCGGTATCATACTCTAGCCCCGAGGCAAGTCCCGAGATCCCGAAGATCCCGAGAAGCGCGGTTCCCGAGTCGAAGCTCTGCCCGCGAGAAGTTCGATTTTCGAGGAGATCTTCCAGATCTGCTGAGGAATACTACTTCTATAAGCCGTAGTGCTGTCGGATCGTCTTCTGATCAAGTGAGTGTGTAGTTATTTCTTCTAATACAATAATACAAAGTATTTTATATAAAAATACGTGCTATGTGTATATATTTGGTTGTGTTATGTGTGAATGAGTATTCACTCTCTTCTATCTTATAGATCTGCTTATTTCTTTATGAGATATGTGTTATGTGTGTGTGTGCCTCATCTGTTATGTGATATATGTGTTGATTAAAGCATGCTATACAGGTTTTCTTTAAACTACGTATGAAAATATATAATTTATCTACTAATATGTTGGGTAGAACATGGGTAGATAGTTGGTGTGTAATAAACAGATGAGAGGCCTTGATGTTGTTGTTGTTGTTGTTGTTGATCTAGTTATTCAGCGGAGTATGGATAACAACCACGGACTCTTTCTAGACAGTCCATTGGAACGCTAGCAGGTTCATAACCTGTAGGTGTTGTGAACGATGTGTTCACCGGTGTACTCTATCCCCCTCATGGTTGCCTTTAGGATATCTATTGTTGAGGAAACCCCTTCGCAGTGATGTCCGTCCCGATGAAAATCCTAGATTAGGTCCCTTGAGATAGTTGTTTTAGGGACGTAAAGTGAGGATAACGGGAATGGGTAATTGGGATAGTGATTGGTTGGTGAAATTAAATATAACTTATTTATTGTGGGTTGAAAACCCTATATGCTCACCAGGCTCCCAAGCCTGACCCACTCAGTTTTATTTGTATTACAGGAAGTAGCACAAGGGCGTAAGATGGATGGATCATCTTGTTGTTTTGTTTACAAGTCTGTATATGTATATATTTGTTGAATGACTTGTAATGTTTATCGTTTATGCTTTATGGTCTGTATCGGAACATGACATCCCGAGTTTTGATTATATAATGAAATGCATCTCTTGATGAAATGCTTTGATAAATATTATTTTATCATGTTTTGTTTTTGGGAACAAATTCCGCAACTCTTTCAAATCAAAAGGATTTACTCTGAAATTATTTAAAAGCATAAATGAAAATCGGTCTTTTCTGGCCGAGATTTTGGGGATGTCACAGATGACAACCACGGACTATTCTAGACTGTCCAGTGGAACACTAACAGGCTCGCAACTTGTAGGTGTTGTGGAGTTGATGTTCACCGGTGTACTCTAAAACCTTGGCAACTATAGATTTAGTGCCTTATATAAGAACCTTGGTAGCTATGGATTTAGTATTGTGTAAATGAACGATGGTAGCTATGTATTTAGTACTGTGTAGATGAACGATGGTAGCAATGGATTTAGTACTACATAGATGAACCTTGGTAGCTATGGATTTAGTACTATGTAGATGAACCTCAGACATCAATGGACTTTGTGCCAATTCCTTAGGTCAATCCTTAGGAATGAATGAAGGAAGGATAGTTTATTCTTAGGGTAAAACCTTAAGAAATAAAGAAGACAATGGGGATGGGTAATTGGGTTGATTGTTTGATGGTTAAATATAATAATTATATTATTGTGGGTTGAAAACCCTATATGGTCACCAGGCTCCCAAGCCTGACCCACTCAGTTTTCTTTGTATCACAGATGGTGGCACAAGGGCATAAGTCGGTTGACATGACAAAAGATTTTGGATTATAGATCAGTAGTTATAAATAACTGTTGTAAGGTCTATTTTATACTGTTTATTCTTTTGGTCTGTATCGGAACATGACATCCCGAGATTTTGTTATTTAATGAAAATACGTTCCTTTTAAGAAATGTTTTGATAAATTCTTATCATATTTTGTTTTGGGAACAAATTCTGCAACTCTTTTAATCAAATGACTACTTTGATTTTATAAAGCAAAGCATAAACAAATCGGCCTTCTCTGGACGTGAAAATGGGGATGTCACAATAGTCGAGTTTTGATGCCATGCATGGAGAGTAGGTCATAACCCCCCCTCCCTCCCATTTTTGACCTATTTTGGGTTCAAGACATGCATTGGACATGCATGCCTCTAAAGCAACGACTTTTGGGATGGTTTTGGTGCTAGAATCTCTTCTTGAAAGGATGGGTTTCAGACTTCAAGGATTTTGTGCTTATTAGTTAAGCCCTTGAATCTTCAAGCTTTGTGGTTGGGTTTTTGGACCCTTGGAGTTGTTCCAAAGGATAAAGTTGGAAATTTATCCTTCTTGGTAGCATTTCGGTCTGGATCTGAGCTTTGGAGTCTCTGGAATCGAAGAAAACAGTTGAATGTATTAAGTTGCTGGAACTCGGGAAAACACAACGTGTTTTCAAGCCAACACGGCATGTTGGCTGGAGTTTTCCCGATCATCTGGTTGCTATCGAAACACTACATGTTTGCTAGTAAACACGGCGTGTTAGGTCAACATGGACTATTGACCGTTGACTTTGACCAAGTTTGACGTTGATGGTATTTTGGGTATTTTAGAATTCTTATAGAAATTTGGCCATTTGTTGGAATTAGATATCATGTAGAGAGCTAAGATTCAGAGTCGAGCCTCATCATTTCTACTCAGTTTGCAAGGTGAGTTGTCCTCACTGTATTTACAGGTCAAAGGCACCACTGTCAACCCATTGTAATGCTATCCTGTTATGCATGCTATTGTATTGTTATGATCTGTTAGATCGGTATCCTAGTAGACAGGGGCGAAGCTTCAACGTTTGCTTCGGGGGGGCCGGAAATATAATATGTAAAAAAATTGTTAAGCAGGAGGGGGGCATAGCCAAAATTTTATATTTTTGGGCAAAAAATGTATAAAATGAAAGTATGAGGGCTGTTTATAACTAAAAAATCAGGGGGGGGCACAGCCCCCCTCCCTTGCCATTATAAAGCTCCGCCAATGCTAGTAGATATGATGTTGCTATGCTTAGTGACCTGTATATCTGTGTGACTGGCTGTAGGCTGTTATATGATTATCTGTTATATGTGCACCTGTTTGGTCGGTGGCTGAGGCTTCACAACTTTATGTGTAAGCCAACAAGTCGTGGCATTCCAATCTGATGGTTGAGGGCCTAGAGTATTCCATCCCAATGATGATTGGACCCATAGGATATTGGCATTCCAACCTGATGGTTGAGGGGACTGGGGTATTCCAACCCAATGGTTGATTAGACCCATAATATGTTGGCATTCCAACCCGATGGTTGATTGGCCTAGGGTATTCCAACATGATGGTTGATTCAACCCATAGTATGTTGTTATTATATTTGTGTTATTGTTTGTGTATTGGTAATTTGGGGGAAACTCACTAATCTTTGGGCTTATAATTTTGGATTATGTTTCAGGTATCTCAGGGGATCGCGGAAAGGCGAAGGTGTGATCATGCACTTCCTCATAATTTACTTTATGATTTTGGGATTTCTCTGATAATGAACTTATTTTGAAAACAAGATGTAAACAATGATGGTTTTTGGGTTGTTTAAAAAGTTTAAATTTTTCATGAATTTTGTATTACAATAGACCTGACATAACCTTGAGTTGGCAGATAAGTATGGTTTGCGGTATTTTGGGGAGCTGGCTAAGCTTCGTGCTTACGGTTTTCAGTTTAGGTTTCAGGTACTTACAGATCAAAGGGGAAGAGCTCGAGATGATTGCATCGCACACACCATAATTTCCACCTTATTTGACTCTGATGTATTTGGGATGATTAATTGGCTTACTCTGGTTTTCCTTTATGGCTTTATAAACATGTTTGGTTAATGGTTTTATTATTATGAAAACGAAATTTTTGGTTTAAAATTTTGGGATGTTACAAGTTGGTATCAGAGCCTTAGTTTAGGGATTCATGTATACTCTCGGGTATGTCTGAACTCAAGCTGAGGGTTTGGCAGATTTTTCAAAAAAAAAGTTTTTATAAAAAGTGTTTTATAATAAAATAAAGGGGTGTGGTGCATGCAATCGGCCGAGCTCAAGTAAGTATTCCCAAATTACCCATACATGTTTTATGTTATACTTTGAATGGTGAATCTGTGAATCGCATGATAGATTAGGGATAAGGATCTGCTCATAATTACATGATAGAATGCTATGAGAGATGCCTTTATATGCCTACTGTATGAGCTTGTAGAGTTGCATGCTAGTACTGATCAGTCAGTGATAGGACGACCTGTTTAGGTTATGCTTTGATTACGATCACTCCATGCTCGAATGTTGCTTGCTTTGTGTTTATAGGAGTTCCCATTAACATCAGCTAACTAGTAAGTGAATATGCTAAGTTACATATTATTGAAACTAGATAATTTTAGAAGGTTAGGTTTTAACTCTATTGTGCATCTCTTGTTTGAGTCCAACCGTTGTAGTGTGAGATCTTTCATTTGAAGAATTATCTGGTGTTGGTGATATGTAATTGTATTAATTTGTATGCTAGCTAAAGGGTGTTAGGGGGAAATCCTTTTGTAGCTGATGGCGGAGAGTGGTGTGGTGGTAGCACTAAGAAAATCTAGGAGGTGATTCGGTGTCGAGAGCCTTGTCTTATTGAGGATTGTTTGGATTTATAAGGGAATGGCTTGGAGGACTCGAGGCGATCCTTGAGGAAAGTACAAATAGATGTGGATGGTAGTATGGGCCCATACTACTGGAAGCAGAGGATTCGTACTCGAGTCATTGTGTGTATGTATCTTCTGATGGTTTGAATGGTTTATTTTCAGTATGGTGGTCACATGAGGGAGTAAAATTTTTTAATGAATTTCAAAATGAAAGTTTTGTTCTAAAAACCTTCGCAGTTCCTTTCGAAGTAACTGAAAATATTCCATCTTCAAAAAACTCTGGACATGCTTCTAATCAATCTGTTGAAATTGGAGGAATTATTTGGGCATGATCTTTTGATGAAGAACCTTTGGATGAAGAGATTGTTGCTTCTGATAAATCACTTAATTCATAGATTCCTCCTTCGGAACCTTGACGAATCTCCAAAATTGCTTCAGCTATCCCAATTGTCTTTTGTAACATCCCAAAAATTTGAAAGGTAAAACTTTCATTTTTAATTCAACCATAAACACCATTTAATATTTCCAATAATTCCAAAGTGTAACATAGTGAAAACAGTTATCATAGTACAATCGCAAAATCATAAAGTTGCAGAAACATGGGTGGATGCGGTGCAGTCATGCTGGACCCTTCTCTTTTATACCAGGAGTACCTGAAACCATAAATTATAAACCGTAAGCACAAAGATTAGTGAGTTCCCCAAAATACCACATATCATACATATAATAGAGAAGGATATGTGCCAACCATAGTCTTGCCATTATGCCACGAGCCGTATCATGGTCTTTCCTTGCCAGGTCGGGGGACAAAACCCTAGGTATTATAGACAAGTTCCAAGAGCAACCTCCTGGTCTTGTAGAAAATTTGCCAGGAGCTGCCTCTGGGTCCTTTATATAAATGCCAAGGGCCACCCCCTTATATTCCTATAATACATAAGCCAATGGGCCGACATTGGTGCCTTCGACCCATAGTATAGTGAGGAGACTCACCTCAAGCTGCTGAATATCTCAGATAAAAAGCTTAGATTGTTGATTTGGGAAATCCCTGCACTATCATCATCAAATAATACCCTATTAATAATTAGTCCTCAACCCATGTTGGAGGGCAGATCAAGGATGTTTCATTTGTGGCCAAATGGGTCATTTTAGTAGGGATTACACCTGTGGGTCGTCTCCGATGTGTTTTCACTGCAATCAGGTGGGCCACAAGAAGGCTGGTTGTTCGATGTTGAGGGTTGGAGCAGTGAGTGCACCTGCTCCAGTTACTTTGAGGATCACTGATAGTCGTGAGGGTAGGGTAGGAGCCCTAACAGCAAGGAGCCGAGCATTACAGTGCCAGTCAAGGGAGGCCAAGGCTTCATCAGATGCGATTGCGGGTATGTTGTCTTTTGCTTTCTTCTTGAGCACTATCATTATTTTTATTGCTTTTGAATTTTGTTTGGGTTTGGATAAGCATTATTCAATGGGATCAATTCAGGGGGGTATCATTTGGAAGGTCTATGGTCGGATCAACTGGTTAGTTCTTTAACGAAGTCAAAGTTCAGATGTGATAACATTTGTTCAAGTAGAATCGGCGGTCATCTATGGAAGGACCTTTGGGTCCAATCTCTACCATTGCTAGTGAAGGAGCGGTAACAAGAAGATGAAGGTGGCAACCGCATGAGTTTGTTTGGTTATTGGAAGTTCCAGGGGAATTTTATTATCACAAGGGTGGAAGATGGTTAGAATTCAGAGATTCTTCTGAGGATGGGAAGTTGGAGTGAAGATTCGCCAGTTCTAAACAAGGGTTATGGTCTTTGTCACCAACATAAAGGACTTAAGGATTTGGTGATGTATCATGGAAATCGATTGGGATTATCGGGCTTGCTGAGATTTCGAGGAGTATTTATTTGGATTTCAAGAGTGGTGCAATCATCGAGATTGGCTAGTAATGGAATGTTAGTATTAGTAAGCGTTGGTCGTCATTGGTTCAAATTATAAGGAGGTAATATGGGTTGGGAATCCATCAAATTTTTGAGGGTTGGGAGAGCTTCGACGAATCCAAGTGGGGGAGAACCATTCAAATTTTAGGGAGCTGAATCAGGTGTGAAACTAGGATGAGTTTCATAACCTAGTCGGGAGGGAAGATAACCCAAGTGGTCATTTGGATTGAAGTTGTGTAAGTTGGGAGTTCACGAAACTTCCAACAACTGGTTGGCACCTTCTTTGCAATGTATAACAGGCATGTGGATGGATTCAGGTTAAGGGTTGAGTTAGAGTCTCACTGCTTGTTCTTGTTTGATGAAGGATTTGGGGTTCGAGGCATGACCCGAACACTTGATTGGGATTCTGTTAGATGCGGGTTCGACTCAAGATGATTGGGGTTGATATGGTAGAGGTGTGGTAAGACCATGGGGTGACCACGGAGGGATAGACGTGTCGTAAGACTATGGGGTGGCCGTAGCATTCACGAGGATATCAGGCAGTTCTGGAAAATTGTTGTAAGTATGCTATGAGATCGTAACATTCACCAGATCGAGGTAGATCATCGTTGGGATGGTCATGAGTATAAATGAGGATCAGCTCGTGCTTTGGTAAGGCGGAATTTGTCCCCAGAAAAACATGATAATTACGTTATCAAAGCATTTCCGAAGAAATGTATTTTTTTATTCATTTTAAAACATTGGGATGTCATCGTCAATACAGGAACATAAGCATAAACAGAACTTACATTTAATTACACTAGTGATCTACATCTCTTTTAAATCTCTCAGTGTAAAGTAGCTTTGTATCAACACATATGATACAAATAAGTTGGAGTGTTCAGGTTGGGAAACCTGGTGAGTACATATGGTTTTCAACCCACAATAATATAATTATTATATTTAAACATCAAACAATCAACCCAATTACCCATTCCCATTATCTTCTTAAGGATTCACCCTAAGGATCAGCTATTTCTCATTAATTCAGCCCTAAGGATTATCCTAAGGAATATGTACGAAATCCATTGTTTTCAATGACACAACTGTCAAGCACAGCTGCTAGTTCTATCACTTAGGCGCAACTGCCATAATTAGGACATTTTCTATGAGGCGCTTCTGCCGGTATTGACCTTTAAACGCTACTGTCATGGTCATAAGGCTCCCTATTAGGCGCAGCTGCCAATACTGTCCTTAGAGCGCAACTGTTAGGACGTTTACCGTAGATCTAAAACATCTACGGGTTGTGGCGCAACTGCCAGTGCTCATCTATAAGGTACTAGGTCCATTGTTGCCAATGTTTACCTATAGGGCACTAGGTCCATACTACTAATGTTCCTTTATTTCAACTTTTACCCCTCATCATTCATCTACCCATGTTTTACCCAATATATTTTGTAGATATAAAATACTTTATACAATTTACATCATTTAAAACATGTATAAAAATTTTTCACTAGCATAGACAACAAGTATTCAGACAATATGCACACATAGCACGTAATTTATATTAAAATACTTCATATCTATGTATAAGATGAAAGGAACCATACACTCACAACACGTAATATATATTAAATACTTCATATCTATGTGTAAGATGAAAGGGACCATGCATTCACTTGAGAAGGTGGTGACTCGGTACTCAGACAACGCTTCGTTTACTTTAAAATAATTTCCTTCGACGAAACCTAGTATTATTACCACTAGATTTTAGTCTAATATTTACCGTGACTAATTATTAGTCTTATTATTATTATTATTATTATTATTATTATTATTATTATTATTATTATTATATAAGCGTTTAAACAATACTTTCCAACCACTATGTACAGACAGGGGCCAGACATAAAACACCAGAGGGCATGACCATTTTGGCATATAGCACTTCTGAAATCCAACAACCCTATGCGGCCCTTTAAACCAGATTCTCCGTACCGCGAGTAGTTAAAAAGATATTATAACGACACTTATATAATAATAGCTCAAATATTTATTATAAGTTCATAATAACAATACTAATTTTAAATATAAGCTATATTTAAATAGGGTAAGCATAACTTACTTACAAGGGGGTTTTAGCTAGGAGTTTGGCTCTGCATGGGCAGAACTTCATCGCTGAATCTTTCTAAGAACGATTCGTGCAGTGCTTCGACGCTCACTTTACTATACTAAAACTACAGAAAGAGAAATCGAATCACGAGGGACCGAAATGCTCGGGGGATAAGAAGAGAAAGACTCTTGAATCAAGAGAATGGTGCAAGAAATATGAGAGCTAGAGGCCCTTATTTATACTAATTGAATTTTCAAAAACTACCCTCCATAATTACTTAATGACCTTATAGTTATATAAACAACTAAACACCCCTCTATAATACTATTTTAAATAGATTTAACGATATTTGTACTAAACTAATGTCGAAAGAACTCAACATTAATCTTATAATGACCGCATCGCCGATACGTTTCTAATGATATATATATATATATATATATATATATATATATATATATATATATATATATATATATATATATATATATATATATATATGATTTATACTTTATCTTGAATACGTAAATATGCTATTATAATTTTTAACTCGTTCATACGAACTCCGTGTTTGACGTTATTTATATCCATGTGTAGGTGGTGACATACTTTACAACTTTCGTTTAGACTCCGTCGGCTAATTTTGACTTTATTTTTAAAGTTATATTTTTAACAGGCCGGGACAGGATTGGTCCGTTAAAATCTCATAACTTCTTCATCTGATGTCCATTTTCGTCTGTCTTTTTATCGTTAGGATACTAATAATGAGATCTTCGATTCTCATTTAGGTTGTGTCCGCTAAAAACCGCTCGATCTAATACTCGAACTTCGGGTTGTACACCGCTAAGCCGAAACTTCGAAAAATCATAACTTTCTTATATGAAGTCAGATTTGGGTGTTCTTTTTATGGACGCTCTCTGGTTAACATATTCTACGATTTTCATTTAGATTACTAAGGCTAAAAGTCTCTCTATCATAAATTCACTATTTACGTCTTCGCGGTGCCGTGCCGGTTCCGTCGCTAAACTTCGACGGGTCATAACTTCTTCGTTATAACTCGAATTTCGGCGCTCTTGATATGTATGGAACCCTTGAGACATATTCTACAACTTGGTTAAGATGATTTATTCTAAATAATCTTTTGTCGAAAAGCCGTTTTCGACCTCTGTTATCTCTAAATTGACTAGCCCGGATCTACGGGCGTTACAGTCTTGGACCCTATTTAAGTTCCTTAACTCACCACCAAACCCTATTATATTCAACCTCCATCCCTCTAAACACTAGAAACAAAACCTTAGCCCCCATTTGAGTAGTTTTTGAGCTTTTGGTGGTATTTCATGCTTTTTAGTGTTCATAGTGAGGAGTTTTGGCCATAAGAACATCCTATGTGCTCATGCAAACCCTAAAGCTTGGATCTAGGTTTCTCTATTGTACATGCAATTCATCCAAGACTCAAGAACCCTAATCTAGCATGTGAACTTCGAAAATATCATATAAGAACAGATCCAGATGATTACATCTTTGATAATGGCTTGAATCTTCTTGTCTTGGAGCTTAGAGTCACAAATGTCACTCTTCTAATGGCTTACAAACACCATAAGTAGGAGAATGACTTATGAGAAGGAGGAGGCACCAAAAACGTCTAGGGTTCTCTTAGAAGTGTTAGGCATGTTTTTGGGGCCTTAGGGGTTCCTTATATAGGTAGGCTATTATGGTTTTCGACTAAGAAACCCTAATTTGACTGCTTAGGCCCTAAGCAGCCTATGGACTCCCTTTAGAACACCCCTTGGACGATTTCTTTATGGGCTTCCCATAGAATTCGTCCAACCTATGTTCCAAGGTGATCCATAGCCCAATTGCAATTATCTTATAATTGCAATTTCAGTCCCCTAAGTTTAATTAATGTCATTTAGTCACAAAACTAATTATCAATTAATTCTTGACTAATATTAATTAAACAATATGATTTCTCTTTTAATATATTATTCATATAATATATTAATAAATCATAATTAATCCTCTTTCTCCATAAATCATCCTATCAAGTTGCTTTGGTGAAGGCAACCCAAAAGGACCATGCACAATCAGGTCAAGTACATACCAAATATAGTTACGGACTTAGACATTAATCCAACACATAGAAGAATAAGGAACTTCTTGTAGAAGTGTGGGATTGCTTGAAGGTTTTGGATCTAGGCTTATTGCATCTTGATCTACCTTTGGGAGGTATAAAGTTTCTATCTTGATGACTTTAGGCGTTAAATCTAGTTTAAGGAGTATTTTGGGTTCCTTTTTGTCCTTATAGCCATCCTTGTGAGTATAAGCTACTCCATGAGCTTAGAATGTTGGATATTGGCCTTTGGGAGGTCCCTTGTTCATAAAAATGTCATCTTTATGGAGTATTTTGACACATGCATGTATTAAGACATGTGTTAAGTTCTTTTTGAGCTCTTGAGTCCCAATAATCCATGCATGAGTGTAAAGTTGTCAACTTTATGTGATAAGTGGCCTTATGGAATCAGATCTTAGAATTTAGCATGCTATCTTAACCGATTAAGTGCTTATTGGAGTGAAAAGGTGGCCTGAGGAGTACACTGGGCGTACACAAGTGTACGCTCAACGTAATGCTGATTTGTGCATTATGGACTTGTAATCTGTGCTTCGAGGGTGAGTACGCGGGGGGGTACCATTCTGGTACGTGGGGTGTACTCCCAAGTATGTCATTTAGGGATTTTTGAGGTTTGGGCCTTTTCGGGCCATTAGAATTCTGGCTTTGGGCCATGGTTAGACGGTGGAATTTCTTGGTATCGGTCCCATGATAGTTTTTGGGCCCAATTAGGTTAGGCCATATAGGGCTTTGGGTTGCCATTTTGGTCTTTTTGTGCAATTGGGATGGGCCTTGGTTTTAGGCTAAGTAAGAAAAGGGTAAAATGGTCTTTCACCCTTCAGGAAGTTGGTTTATGGAGTGGGCCTCCAATTTGGGTTATCGGGATAGTTATTGATTAAGATTGTATGTTGTTAGTTGGCATGAGGTTATCCGGTTCAGCGACCCGAGCAGTCATTCGATTATCAACAAATTGAGGTGATTTTTTCTCACTATATCCATGGGTCGAAGGCACCAACACTGACCCATTACTTGTTATGTGGAATGCTAGTTGTCTTTGTGATGCTTGCACGAAAGACCAGGATCTGGCCCGTGACAATTGTATGAAAGACCATGGGGGTAGCCCATGGCACTTGTATGTAACACTGGGATTTGGACCTCGACATTGCAAGGAAAGACCATGGGGGTAGCCCATGACACTTGTATGTAAGACCGGGATTTGGCCCTCGACATTGCAAGGAAATATCATTGGGGTAGCCCATGAAATTTGTATGTTTAGGTATGTGGTATTTTGGGGAGCTCACTAAGCTTTGTGCTTACGGTTTTATGGTTATGTTTTCAGGTACTTCCAGTTTGAAAGGGAAGAGACTGACTTGATTGCATCTTATCCATCCATGTTTCCGCCTTATGATGATTTTGGGATTGTACTCTGATAACTGCTTTCTTATGAGATACTTTTGAATAATTAGAAAATGGATAATGAATGTTTGGCTAAAAGATAACTAGTGTTTTGAGAGAATTAAAAATGAAATTTTTACCTCGTAATTTTTGGGATGTTACTCTAAGGCTCTCATAACTCATAAAGTTGCCAACTTTATGGTTTATATTCATTCAAACATGCACATCCAAGAAGAAAAGTGGGACAAAGCTTAGATCTAGCCTTATATAACCATAACGGTAGGAGCTTTATCACTTACAATGGTCCAGAAACAATGTAAGGTGGTGTTGATGATGACTCCTTGCAAGCCACAACACAAGACGACCTTTTTTTTTTTTCCTCCTTCTTCCAAACCAAGAAAATCTCCAAAACCACCAAATATCAAGCAAGGATAGGCACTAGAGTTTTTCTGAGGTGAAAGAGGGTTTGTGGATGATAAGAAACCCTAAAATGAGGTTAAAGATGCTTAAATACGAAGGAAACCCTAAAAGATCATGGGCTTGGGCTGCATCGCTCCTCACGCCGTGAGCTCAATCCCGGGTAAAGGTCGTCATGCAACCATCACATAATGAGCCTTTATGTCTCACATCGTGAGGCTCCTTTTTCTCCAAAACTCGACCTTTTGACTCCTTAAAACCCCAATTCGATTCGTCCAAAAAATAGGTGTTACAACTCGCCCCCACTTAAGTTAGATTTTGTCCTTGAAATCACTCCTTACTATCTTCCAGGCATGCCAGACAACTTGAACACTTCTTCCACAATCCCAATACGAATTGAGGAAACAAATCAATCATACAACAACATTCCAAAACTGCAACCGAACCTAGCCTTAGCAGGGCTCTTAAATCCTTATGATGAATGGATCCTTACCCCACTAGCGCTAACCACTAGAAAATAACCATTACTACATTGCCTGAAATCTGAGATCCTAAAACCCTATCTGACTCTGTGACAGACAGACCACTCTGAATCACTGTATATTCGAATCCACTTTGTATTCCAATTCGATCATAACACTTCCAACCCTTGATTATCTTGTTTTTTTCCACTGGAAAACAGAATCCCTGACCATTTATTGCTGCCAGAAACTTTTCTCTTGGAAAAAGGCTTAGATAATCCTTCGAGTAAAAGACTCATCCTTACAACGGTTAAACTCAAAAAGAGCAACGCGGTTAGGTTAATTTAATTACTATGAGATAATTTAACCTATATACCAAGCGACCTAACATATTCACTTAATAATAATGTGGCTACCAACACGAGTCCCAAACACTGGTACCACCTCACGCTCATCTTGTTGCCCCATAATTACATTCCAGATGCAACCGAGATGTAACGTCCTAAAAATTAAGACTAAAAATTTTGATTTTAAATTAATAAAACCATTATCCAAGACAATATCATGAAAACCATAGTGAATCAGAGTGTAACAATAAACATCCAAGTACATCAAAGTCATGTAATATGCGGAACAGTGTGGTGTGTGCAATGCAGTCATCTCGAGCTCTTCCCTTTCGAAACAGAAGTACCTAAAAACATAAAATGAAAACCATAAGCACATAGCTTAGTGAGTTCCCCAACATACCACATACCATACAAATAACGGGCCCCACCTAATGATATAAAGGGCCTCACCCTAACCTGCATAACAGGCGTGGCCAATGATATAAAGGGCCTCGCCCTAACTTACATAACAGTCCCCATCCAATGAGTATAACGGGCCTGACCCTAACTTGCATACAGGGCCCGCCCAATGAATATAACGGGCCTCGCCCTAACTTGCATATGGGCCCTGCCCAACAAACATTCCAACACACTACATATGCAAGATTCACGCAGACATCTAACATCCTAAACATAACAAACCATGGGCCGACATTGGTGCCTTCGAATCACTAAATACAGTAAGGAAGCCCACCTTGCCAACAAAGTCCACAACTAACAGCTCACACAGCCAACGAAAGGGTGCCATACACCTCATAACAAACCATACAAGGTAAACCCTTAGTCCACCTTTTAAAACTAGCAATTTGACCAAAAGTAACTCCACCAAAAGTCTGCCAAAGTCAACAGTCAAAATCAAAGTCAACAGTCAACATTTCCATCAGTTGACACTCACGTCGTGACCAGACCTTGGACATGTCGTGAGAATGCACTCGGCCATATTCCAACTCAACTTGCTTCAACTCAGTCAACTTGGCCCCGGATGACCACCTCACGATGTGAACCTTCCTTGGTCACATCGTGAGCTTAGCCAGTTGAAACAATCATGTAAAAGCCATTCTCATGTCGTGACACTACCTACATCATGTCGCGAGCCACATCTGATGCTAAATGCTAATGTCTTAAGTCTTTAATCCATTAACTCATGCATTCCAACTTTCCATAGGGCTTCCATACATCAAAAGCAACATAAAAATATTTGCTTTATAGACATGCATGTCCAATGCATGTCTTGAACTTGATTAGGTCAAAGTGGTGAAAATGAGATCCAAATCTCACTCATGGGACAAAAAATCAACCAAACCATAGATCTAGCACACAAAACCTCAAAGGGACCTCATGGATCCATAAACATATAGGGATGCCGTGGGATCCCCGTAGGGTCTTACACCTATGTGCGATGGGCTCCCCCATGGTCTTTACCTGGAATGTCATGGGCTCCCCCACATGGTCTGATATCCAAGTGCCATGGGCTTCCCCATGGTCTTTACCTGGAATGCCATGGGTTCCCCTACATGGTCTGATATCCAAGTGCCACGGGGATCCCCTCGAGGTCTTCCATGTAAGTATCACAAAGAAACCTAGCATATCACATACCACATAATCAACTAGCATACCATATAACACATAATGGGATGGCCTTGGTGCCTTCGATCCATTGATACCATAAGGAGACTCACCTCACAAAATGTTAAACCGATACAACTACCTACCATCATCGTGTGACCAACTTTGTTAAAATCCCGAAATACCAAAGATACCCTTAAGGTCAAACTTGGTCAACCACAGTCAAAATCAAAGTCAAGGTCAACAATCCATGTTGACCCAACTCGTCGAGTGCACTTGCTGACTCGTCGAGTTCCTTCGATTCTCAGAGAATCAGGAAAAACCCTAGTCAACTCACAGAGTTATCTTATCAACTCATCGAGTTTGAACAGTGTCTAGTATATCAGGAAAACCTCGAGCTAACTCGTCGAGTTCCCCTATGAACTCGCCGAGTTCTCTAGTCTGTCAACCCACTTGATGCATTAAGCCCTTTTTCTTGAACCCAAAGGTTCCAAAATTCAGATCCCTAACCATAGATACGTTTAGGAGGGTAAAGTTTCCAACTTTACCCCCAGAGGTTGTCCAATAAGCTTTAGAACTAAAAACTAGCTCCTTTGAGGAGGGTCTTGACCCATTAAGCCTCTAACCCTTTGCTTCAATGTTTCATATTGCAGATCTGAGGTTCTAGGGTGGTTCAGTCACGTAAAGTTTCTAACTTTATGTCCACTCATGGCATTAAGGGGACTAAAACACTCCAACATGGCTTATTAAGAGATTTAGTGCATGAGGGAGGGCCATGACTTAATAAAAATGGCCACTTTATGTCCAAAGAGACCATGGGGTGTCCAGATCTGAAGTCATAGCTTCAAACCATGCTCAATTCCAATAATGACCCAAGAATAAGCTTAAAATGAAACAAAACCCTCTAATGGAGAGATCTAGGAAATGAATGATCAAGGTATCAACTTTATACCTCAATATGAATGCCTCAACAGTGAATACACCGGATCTACAACCTCTTTCTTCAGCTATGCACTTCCTCCTTCAAGCCTCTTCAAACAAACACCAAGAATGCACTCTTTAATCTCTCATACACTCACAATGATAGGAAAAGCATGAACTAGGGTTTCTCTGGACAAAGGGGGTGATGAGGGAGGCTAGCAAAGGGGTTAAAGGCCTTTAAATAGGATGCAAACTCTAAAAACTAGGGTTTTCCTTTCCAGCATCTACTCGTCGAGTTGGGGCTCCCTAACTCGTCGACTCGAGTCCTTAAACCCACATCCAAAAGAATTCCTACACGACAAGTTGAAGCTTCCCAACTCATCGAGTTCCAATCCAAAAATCTATAATATTGAAAAATAAACAATACTTGGACTAAGCGTTACAAAAATGGTGAAAAGGAGGCTAGGGCTTCTCTCAAGATGATCTAGATATGATGGGGGCTCATAAAATGGCCTAAAAATACAGAACTAATCCTTATATATGTTGGAAAACCCTGAAACTTGTGGGTTTGGGCTGCATAGTTCTTATGTTGTGAGCTCCTAATGCTCACGTCGTGAGCACAATTTAAATCAACATTTCCATTTAATTGCTTCTCTCGTCGTGAGCTCCAACTGCTTACGTTATGAGCTCAGTTTTTCCCCAAATCCTTTCTAACTTCGAACAATCATAACTTCTTCGTTCTAAATCTGATTTCAACGATCTTTATATCCACGGAAAAGTAATGAGAAGTCTAAAATTTTATCAGCTTCCCGTTTCCGTAAAACTTTTTAAACTAAAATCCAAAATTCATAAAGGGCATGAACTACCACTTTACCGATATACCCTTGGGCTCCAAAACACAAAACAAACTCCCATATCATCTAACCTACATTACTCACACTTAAAGGGGGGGGGGGGGTCTAGGTCTCTTTCCCAAAGGCCCTAATCCTTATTATAGCCGATCCTCGGGTCACGATCCTGAATTATGAAACGAATCGGAATAGGGCACTACACGAGACCTCCCTGGTCTCTTACTTACCTACTAATTAACCAATATACTGGATTTCCAACCGGTTTCTTAGACTAATAGTTTCACACCATCGCACCATGCAGCTTCCGAATGAGGGTCTTATCTAGAAAGAGCTGTCCTAGCTTGCTTCCCATAATGGCTCCAACAACCCTCCTGATCCAACCAAACATAACCAACTATCAACTTGATGCAACCAATTTCCTCCTGCTATAAATGAACGCTACATGCCCAACTGTAGTCTTATATCAAAGTCGGCCTCATACGAATCACAACCTCCCTTCATTCCAGAAATGTTGTGGCCTTCCTTCAGACTCATTACCTATCCTGCCATGGACTAATCTCACATAGAGGAAACTATGAGCCAAATCATATATTTACCATGCTCTCACAACTACTCAAGAACTCGGTGAATGCTATGGGCGATACCACACTCTTAAAACACTATCACACTACCTGCCAACTTAGTGAATGCTACGACCAACCCTGCATCCTAACATCACTTCTACCACCACTTTCCATTCTAGTGAATGCTACAACGATCCCTTAGTCTTAAAACATTTATATATCGCCATGGTCACCGCCCATGGTCCTGCCGCTTATCTACCATTCCAACCATAATCATCCTGAGTCGAACCCGCATCCGACTATATCCCAACCAAGTGTTTGGGTTATGCTTCGTACCCCCAAAGCCTTCATCAGACAAGAGCAAGCAGAGAGGTTCTAACACAACCCTCTACCTAGATCCAACTACATACTTGGCATGCGTCACTACTGATGTGCATCGAAACCTAAATATCTATTCTTGTGCAATCCCTTAGACCAAATGATTCTCTCCCACTTGGATTCGACTGCACTCTTCCAATCCGCAATATTTGATTGATTTCCAACCCATACAGGGCCGGTCTAAACGTGTAACAATTGGTAAAAATAGGAACGATCGTACGATGCTATGTTTTGATTATTAAACAATGTGAGTACTTTATCAAGAATGGTTGAAATAATTTAACCTCTTTTATTTAAATAAGCTCTTGTGAAATATAAAACAAGTAACTAATGATAATTTCGTTATGATGTATGACTACGAACCATCACCGGTTTGTGAAATTAGCATATAACATCATTTAAACGCAACAAACTTAATTTTTGTATCAACATGTCTCTAGTTGATAAGTAAGTTAGGTTCTATGTAAAACGTTTGCTTAATAGATGTGAAGGATCTAAATTTGACAAATATACGAACCAAAGTGACAAAACGTGTTTAACGATATGGTTAACCGGTTAAATGTCACGAAATTATACATTGCTCAATAAATTTTATATTTAAATAAATTAAAATATAAAATGAATTATTATAAGGTATAATTAAAATGTATTTAAGTGTTTTTGAATAAAAAGAATAAAACATAAACATTAAAGTTCAAATACACAAAAACTACATTGTTATTTTATACTAAGTATACATGTATGTATTTGTATATATGTATTATTATCTAGTGAATGACTAGTTATGAGTCACGAATTAAAGTGGTTTAATGTAAGTTTTATGATGTCTAAATCAATTAAGATAAGAGAATTGGTGGAGATAAGTGCCAACTTAACTAATAAGTGCTTAATCACTTAAGACATTTTACTAAGAATGGTTATTAATCCCTCTTCTAATTTTCGAGATTAAGACCTTCCCTCTCCTTAACTAGAACTCCTAACTAACTAAATAACTAGTAGTTAGTTAGTTAACTAACTCTATCTCTAAACAACCACCCAAGCAAGTGGCTAGACAAGATCACATCACTTAAACTCACATCCCATCACAAGCTAGTCTAGGTTTTGTCCCCTTATCCTTTTCCACTATTTTCTACTTCATAATCACGAAATTTCATCTTCATTTTACCCTCATTTGACCAGCAAATACTCCAGGGAATTACTCTCAACCTTCATCTCATTTTCAAGCACAAGAACTTCCTTCCAAAGCCATCAAAACTATGAACTAAAGGGCTGCTGTCCCTTTTGTGTTTCAGCCACCATTTCACCCATCTACACCTTCCTTTTGCTTGATATTTTTACCACCAAATACCCCTGGAAGTTACTTGTTTTGATACTCAAAATTATTGATTCAAAACAGTGAGTAAACTACCCTTTTTCTTGCTCTTTTGCTGTGAAATTTTCGTGACAGCAACATAGCCAAAAGAGTGGCTGTTTTGGAGCATCAAACCAACAACCAAAAGTTCATCTTCAACCTTCCATTCTTCAAGTATTCACATAAGGTGAGTTCATACCCCTACATTTTCATGTTTTCTTCAAGTTTTAAGGGGGGGAATACAAGTTAGAACACTAAACATAACTTAAATTTAAATGACAGCTTTCTACAGAAAAGTTGAGTCCTGTTCACGGTCTGTTTTGACCATCTTAAACTTAATATATTTCAAAACTGTACAATATGCAAATATTTCAAGTTTATACCTTTCTAAGGACTACTCGCACGCGTTCATACGATTTTTCTACAATTTATGGCGATTTTTATAAAACTGTCTGTCATTTCAGAAGTGATTTGGGACCAGTCTGTGAAGATGTTCATTTTCACACTAGTTTGAGACCACTAAAAATCATAATAAAAATTTGGAACAAAGTAGACTCATTTTATAAACTCTCAGAGGTGACAGATTCAGTTTTTGACTTACGATGATTTTTCTATGAGTTTTCTAAAAACAGGGACAGTAAAGGGTAAAACTGTCAAAAGTGGTTTATAGATTTATTAACACCTTCTAACATTTTTGAGCAATGTTTATAAATTGAGGAAGTTAAAACACAATCATTTAAATATGTTTAATTACCATTTTTACAAAAGTGATAAGTACAAAATGGTCTTTAGTATCAAACTTAAGGATTATTTCATGCAAAGTTTCTAATAAAAACGTAAGAATATGAACAACAATTACGAAACATCCCAAATCATCTTTTAAAATTTATACATATATATAACCATATACATATATATGTTTTGTTTACAAACTTGTCTTCTACATCGAAAATATACATATATATGTTTTGTTTACAAACTTGTCTTCTACATCAAAAATTACACTTTTCATAACAAGTGAACATTTTACTAGGGATTACTATGCAAACGAGACACATTTTTAGAAAACTATAATAGGTATAGTTTTACGAGAGCATTACAAACTTTTACATACTAGAAACACTATTTCAAGAAGTTTACTTTCATATACAAGAACAAACGAACATTTTTTTCACGTAAATCTGTTTTATACTAAGTTTTGTGAGACATCAACTTCACGTACGTTCGAGTACGCATTTCAAGTCCTATATTATATACCAGAATCCATTGGAGGGGGAGCATGGTGTTTGTGTATAGATCTATACGGGCTTGACAACCCGCGCCTTGACTGTTAGCTACAGTCCACCATTTGGGGTGACAAACGTCAGAACATTCCAACGCCTGAAGAACGTTGTGTATAGGCATTTCTAGTCAATAGCATGGTTATAAAACTCACATGGAGTATTGAAAACACATTGATTTACGGGGTTTTTCAGACGTATTGGGAATTTTATACTTACATACATTTTCTAGAAACAAACATTGGTCTTGAGAGAAGGCTACATTTATACTAGTAGAAAATATAGAATTTTCTAGAATCAAACAAACAAAAACAAAACATTTCATTTCATACAAACATTGTCATTTAATACTTATGAAACTCACCAGCTTAAATGCTGATCTACTCTTTCAAAATTACTTGTATGTCCCAGGGATTCAGTAATCTCAGGTACTAATATGCTTTTGAAGAAGGGATGCTGTGGCGCCAGTTTAATCTCATATTTTGACATCATATTGTAATTGGTTTTGAACATGTAACTTTTGACAAATGTAAACTTTCAATTATATATATGATGGTTGTATTGCTTTCTTTACTATGTATTCATTTGTTACGTTACCACATGAAGTCATTCGCCCCCGAACGTTTCCGCCGTTCAGGTTTGGGGGTGTGACAAAACGTATATCGGGCCCGGGGCGAAAAGAAAAAAAAGGGCCCCTTACAGAGAAATATAATAAAGATTCAAAAGATATCATTTATTCTTCACTATAAACGCGTTCAATTAGCAATAACAAACAAACCAAATTGTTTTTGTTTTTAACTAATTTGAGTTTGAACCAACTTTAAGCCCTAAAAATCATTTAGATAATAATTTTATATATATATATATATACACTACATAGCCCATAAATTTTGGGCCTCCTGGAGACGTGGGCCCTGAGCGGTCGCCTGGGTTGCCAACCGTCTGGACCGGCCCTGAACCCATCTCGCAACCTTACTATTCAAACTATCGACCAACTGGACCTATAAGAACTAGCATTCCATTACTAGCCAATGTCCACGATCACACGTGCTCCAAAATCGGATGAATCCTTACTGAAATCGCATCGAGTTCTACCATGTCAGATACTTCATGTTGACCTCGCTACAAGTCCTTGGCTACTTATCAGATGGCGAAGAACAACACCTCGGACATCATGGGTGTAAGATTGGTCGTTGCCAAGTTTATATCTTCTCATCTCCTCATCCGCTGCATACTGCGGAACATACAAAGCCCTCTCCCAGAACGTGGCAGTGATTTCTGCCATCTCAGTAGTATGACGAAGGTCCTAAAACTCCCTCACCAACTGATGCACCTTAATAGCCGGTGTAAATTCGGCCCTAAACTGGGTCACAAACTCATCCCAAGTCATCGTCTCTAGGTCTTTACCTCCCAAGGCGAAGTCTACCTCCTCCCACCAATCTCGAGCTCTGTCTTTCAAAAGACAGGAAGAAAATCTGACCTTCGATCCCTTGGGGTAGAAACTCGTCTAGAAAGTGTTCACCATATATTCTAACCACCTCCTACTAGCAATAGGTTCCTTTTCCCTAGAGAACTTCGGAGCTCCACAAGCGCGGAACTCGCATAAGGAAAGAGTGCGAGCCCCGACAATCGCCATAATCTAAGTGCGGAATGCGCCTAACTGCTCATCCAAAATCTCCATAATCCTATCCTTGATTGTACCGAAGATCACATGATTCTGCTCCAAAATACCGCGAGTGATCTCCGACGAGATAAAACTCCCACATCCACTCATCAATCGGCCCAAGACCTGCACCTGAGCCTGAACCATAACTTGAATCTCATCCACCCGTGCTCATCGCCATTCTGAAAAGCAAACGTGCAAATGATCATAAGATACCAAAGAATTCTCAACCCATTGGCTTCCTAGATTCTCCATGAATCTCCTTGATTCGAATGTGGATCCTATGCTATCAGTAGTACGTGCCCAATACTACCTTCCAAACCTATCCATACCTTCCTCAAGAATCATCCCGAATCCTCTAAGTCACCTTCTCAAACTGGTACTCCAAATACTTGCTAAATAGCGCAACCAAACCCACTAAAGCACGTCTTAGGCTCTCCTAGATTCCTGTTCTCCCCTGCCATCAGTTGCTGAAGAACTCCAACTAATATAAGCTAACTACTTCATGAATATAATCACATGCCACAAAGCGTAGATAATCCTTAAAGTAACAGACTCAACCCTACAACGGTTAGACTCAAATGAGAGCTGCACAATAGAGTCAAATTCATCACTATAAGAATATTTAACCTTTGCAACATGTGAGTTGACATATTCACTTAATAGTTATCTCACATCACCAAGAGTTCCACAAAGCACAAAGAAAGCAACATCTGTGCAGTAACACTCCAAGCCATAGTACAAACAAGGAACATCCAAAGCTCACTTACTATAACTCATGCTAGAAACTTCCACTCTCACTGCCGATTGCCTTATGCATGAAAATTATACACAATACAGAATCAAATAGACTATTGAATACCCTAAGACCACAACCAAACGAGGAACTAAAAATAAGGCCAAATCAATCATTCTAAGGCTATATGATCCTAACTGCATATAACTTTTAAAGCATACACTTAGCAATTACTTCTACTAATACTGATTTCCAAATCTAGCATGCAATTCCATAAGCTCAAACAATCATGCATATAAAGGCATCTTTCCTAGCATGAAATCCTGAGCAGATCCTTAACCCTAATCTAGTATGCAATTCTCATAGCATATAATCATAACAAACATGTATGAATATTCTAGAAATCACTTACTTTAGCTCGGTTGATTGCACGCACCACCCCTCTCTTTTATTAGAAAATCCTTTATTAAACCCTTTATTGTATGAAAAATTTACCAAACCCTCAGTTTGAGTTCAGACATACCCGGGAGTATCCCCGAATCCCTGAAACCAAGGCTCTGATACCAACTTGTAACATCCCAAAATTTTGAAAGGTATAAATTTCATTTTTAATTCAACCATAAACACCATTTAATATTTCTAATCATTCCAAAGTGTAACAAGGTAAAAACATAGTATAATCCCAAAATCATAAAGTTGTGGAAACATGGGTGGATGCAGCGCAGTCACGCCGGCCCTTCCCTTTTGTACCGGAAGTACCTGAAACCATAAACAATAAACCATAAGCACAAAGATTAATGAGTTCCCCAAAATACCACATACCATACATATAATAGAGAGTGTTATGTGCCAACCATAGTCTTGCCATTATGCCATGAGCTGTATCATGGTCTTTCCTTGCCATGCTAGGGACAAAACCCTGGGTCTTACAGACAAGTGCCAAGAGTCACCTCCTGGTCTTCCATGCAAGTATCACAAATACAACTATCATACTATCTATCTATAATGATCTACCTATCTGCCAGGGTCTGATCCCTGGTCTTGCATAAAATTTGCCAAAAGCCGCCTCCAGGACTTTCAAACAAATGCCACGGGCAACCCCTGGTCTTCCTATAATACATAAGTCAATGGGCTAGCATTGGTGCCTTCGAACCATAGTATAGTGAGGAGACTCACCTCAAGCTGTTGAATATTTCAGATAAAAGCTCAAATTGTTGATCCAGAAAATCCCCGCACTAGCATCATCAAATAATACCCGATTAATAATTAGCCCTCAACCCAGAGCTGGAATCCTAGTCCGACTATCCAGCACTTAGGGTAAAAGTCCATTTTAGCCTTCATTGCTTGGCCCAAAATCCGAGGCTCAAACCAATAGCACCAAAAAGTCCAATATGGCCCAACTTCCTAAATGGGTCCAAAACCCATCACGAGCCTCATCTAAGAAGGCCCAAAGAAAAAAAACTAGGGCCCAAAAAGGCCCAAAATCCCAAAATTACATCTTATGTCGTGACCAGTCGTTGGTCACGTCATTAGAGCTCACTCGATCAGATCCTAACTCATCGCGACTCAACCTAGCCAACTCAGTGAAGGAATGACACTTGAGTTGACTTCACGACGTGGGCAACCTATCCTTACGTCGTGAGCCCTAACAAGCTTATCAGAAATAGGATCCACCACTCCTCACGTCCTGAGACCTTGTGTCTCACATCGTGAGAACAGTCTGAGGCCAATAATCCAACTTTTAATTCCTTAATCCATTAAGCCTTGAACTCTAGCTTTCCAGAAGGTCTTATAACCTCTTAATGCACTAGACAGTCGATGTTCTTATGACATTTATGTCCAATACATGTCTATATCTCATTTAGGTCCAAAGTTGAAGAAAAAGGCATCCAACTTTCATGCAAGGTTCCAAAACTCAACCATTCTCTAGATCTGAACTCCTAGACATCCCTAAGGCTCTCATAACTCATAAAGTTGCCAACTTTATGGTTTCTATTCATCCAAACATGCACATCAAAGAAGAAAAGTGGGACAAAACTTAGATTTAGCCTTATAAAACCATAAAGGTAGGAGCTTTATCACTTACAATGGTCCAGAAACAATTTAAGGTGATGATGATGACTCCTTGCAAGCCACAATGCAAGACCACCTTCTTTCTCTTGTTTCCTCCTTCTTCCAAACCAAGAAAAGATCCAAAATCACCAAAGATCAAACAAGTATGGGTACTAGGGTTTTTCTGAGGTGAAAGAGGGCTTGGGGCTGATAAGAAACCCTAAAATGAGGTTAGAGATGCTTAAATACAAAGGAAAATATAAAAGATCATGGGCTTGGGCTGCATCGCTCCTCACGTCGTTAGATCTTATTGCTCACGTTGTGAGCTCAGTCCCGGATAAAGGTCTTCATGCAACCATCTCACGTTGTGAGCCTCTATGTCTCACGTTGTGAGTCTCATTTTTCTCCAAAACTCAACCTTTTGACTCCTTGAAACCCTAATTCGATTCGTCCAGGAAAATGGGTGTTACATCTTTAGTATGTCTAATCCTATAGAAGGTAAAAGTTCTCGAACTAATAAAAAAATCATCTCCTCTACTCAAAATAAACCACAACAACCCTCTGACAAACGGAAACATTAGTTAAATTGGTATCATGTTCTTTCGCCCATAACCGATGCCAAAACTGTTGTGGCACAAGAAACAAGGTCTGGACTTAAGCAAATAATCATAAATGAGTATAACAATAAGTACAACATACAATCTGATCCCTTAGTCAAGAAATCCAAAGCCAAACAACCAACTATTACAATTAAGATTTTGTCTAGAGAACTATCCCCGAAGCCTCTATCTCATCCTTTGGACAATATAGAAGTGAAAACTCCACCTCTAGTACCTATTGAGAAACAGAAGAAAATAGAATCTAGTTCCAAACCAAATGTCGCTTATAAGTGGTGGATTAAGGAGGTCAATCTTACCTTCTACATCTATCCAGTTATCCACTCTAGGCGTCACAAAAAAACATTTCTCGTCTGCGTCTATTTCAAAATTTTCTATTAAGAAAACCTCTAGCTCTAAAACATCTGGGGTGTCGAAACTAATTGCTTAATCTTTTGCAGGAACTGTGTTCGGACAAGCAAGATAAGAATGGGTGTAAGACCCCATTTTTTCATTTCCAATAGAATTCAATACAAACCGTCGTTTATAAATTCCGAAGTATATATATTAATTTTTTCCAAAGTAATCATCATTAACATGTACAAAACGTCAATATGATTTCCGCAGATATATAGAACACCCGAATCTGACTTTGTATGACGAAGTTATGCTTCTTCGAAGTTTCGCGATTAAACCAACACGACTCTACATATCGTAAAAAGTGAATTTGAGATAGGTTTCTTATTAGCTTAAGCAATCTGAATGAAATTCTTAGTAGTCGTAAAACCAAGAGTGTGCATATAGAGAATGTACAAATCTAACTTCGTATGAAGAAGTTATGATTTTTAGAAGTTTCGATGTCGCAGTGCACGACACAGAAACCGAAATCACGATCGGTCGATTGTTAGCCGAGACAATCGAAACGAGACTTGAAGATCTTGTTGATACAATTCCATCAATATAAATACAGTCGAGAACGGATGTCGTATAAAAGAGATATGAATTTTAAATGTAGTTTAGGAGTCGAAGCATGTTAAAATTATAGCTTTAAAAATAAATTGACAATTAGCTGACGGAGTCTAAACAAAAAATATAGATCTTGTTGACAGATACACGTGGATACAAAGAACGAAAAAAATGGAGTTCACATGAAGAAGTTATGAATTTTTAAAAACCTGCTAAATCGTGCGCAGGTGCGCACAAAGATAAGGCGCGTGACGCGCGTTTAACACTTCACTAGGAAAGTGACATGTGGCACTGTCAGCACCCAAGTGCACGACGCATTTGGTAGGTGTGCGCGGTGTGCATCTTCAAAAAATTGCTTATAAATAGCTTTTGAAGCACCATTTCGTTCCTCACACACTCCCAACGTTTCATCTCAAATTTCCATTCATTAAACCCAAAATTTCTTAGTATTTATGGTTATTTGACTAAGCCTTGAAGTCCCGAAGATCCCGAAAAATAGAATCTTTCAGGTTCGGTGTTCTGCCTGCGAAATTTCTGATTTTCGCTAAAAGACTCTATGTAAATTATACTACACTTACTATGCTTAAATATAACTTGTATTTATACTCATAGTCGTTGTTATGTGTGTGTGTGTATGTATGTATGTGTGTGTGTGTATATATATATATATATATATATATATATATATATATATATATATATATATATATATATATATATATATATAATACTTATTGGTAATTCTAGTTATAATGCTGATTGATCTACTTACGAGAGAGGTGTCTAGAATCGTCATGTTGGCTTGGTTGTTGGATTTCAGAATAACTACATGCCAAAATGATCATGCCTCCTAGCTGTCCTGCCCGATTGATCCTTATTTGAGAGAACTCTCAGTATTTGTTGAGATTAGTGAAAGATCTAGCTTTCATTAACATATTTTCATAATGATTAATAAGTAATAATATTATAGGTTAATACTCGTTAGGCACGTTGCCCGCCAGTGGGATTGCTAGAAAGTTGTTAATCTTCTATGTAATTGTCCATGTGCGTTTTCTCACTATATTATGTGCTCCAGTATATATCCTCTATATGTTAGGATATAGTTGTCTTGTAGTATGTTATTAAGCAATTAGACCAACTTAGTTAATTGCCTGTAGTGTGGAACTCTTTGTATGTTAGACATGTATCGATATATTAGGTGGGGAGTTAAGGCTGTACCAACCTCATGCTGAAGGCCAATAGACTTGGACAAACTAAAATTATTCTAAAGGCTAACGTGCGGTCCAAGTATATGTTGTAGGCAAAAGGGGCGGACCGGCTTTATGCTAAAGGTCATTATGTATATGCATTATATATGTATTGTGGGACATGATGTTTTGGGGAACTCACTAAGCTTTGTGCTTACCTAGTTGGAGAAAATGTTTTTCAGGTACTTTAGTTGTTCGCGAGAAGGGAAAGGTTTGACTGTACATACATGCATTCGCAACATTTTTATGCACACTGTAATCATACTTTGATATATTTTAATAAATAAAAATGAAAAATCTGGGTTGAAAATCGGGACGTTACAAGTTAGTATCAGGGCCCTGATTTGAGAGAATCGGACGAACATTCGTGTGATTGCATACTTAAACCGAGGATCTGAATATCCTAAACAAATCTTTTTAATAAAAAGAAATTAAAAAAAAAAAAGAAGAATACGATACGTACAGTC